>NW_027635709.1:521020-1046976 GCF_903797595.1 Erithacus rubecula
GACTCCCTCAGCAGGGCATTAGGGGACATCCCCTGTGACAGGGATTTGCTGCCACCAGGAACGCAGTACATCCTGTCAGCTTCAAAAGTGGTTTGTTTTTTGAATGAAGAATCTGCATCTATACCTACAGGATTCAAAGCACCGTGCCAAAAGAGACAAGATTTTTTATAATAGGCAGAGACCGGTGCAGCATTTTTGGACTGAATATATCCTACTTGTTTCAGCAGACTGCTTCGAAGAGCTGACAATTTTAGCAAGGGCTCTTCGACCCCCATTGACAATTCCACAAAATACTCAACTGGCAAAAGCGATAGCTCTGCCATTGCATCCATTGGACGATCAAGTAATGCGGCGATGGGCGACAGGGCATCCACACTACAATGACCATGCGAAGTACCCGCGTTATGGTTGAAATACATAACCCGTGAACAGCCAATCATTACTTGTGACTTGATATTAAATAACAGGAAAATAACCATACCAGGGATGGTGGACACCGGAGCTGACGTGACACTGATTCATATATTTTCTGGCCTCGAGAATGGAACTTGATTGTACCTTTGGGCCAAATCACAGGCATTGGAGGAAAGTTCTGTATGCCTCCAAAGCAAAAATTCAATTACATTCAAGGATCCGGACCAAAAGACAGCTATTATCGTCCATTTATAGTGCAAAAGCCATTCACTGTATGGGGAAGAGATCTCCCTTCACAGTGGAACATGTACCTGACATGGGATTTTTAGTAGGGCTCACTGCAGCACTCGCCACTCCAAATTGACATGGAAAACTGATACGCCTCGTTGGGTGGATCAGTGGGCCTTGGAGAGAAGAAGTTGAGTGCATGGAAACTTTGGTGAAAGAACAGTTAGAAAAAGGACACATAAAACCGACAACAGTCCTTGGAATTTTCCAGGGTTTTGTCATCCGAAAAGTCTTCTGGATCATGGAGATTGCTTCATGACCTCAGAAATTGAATTAATAGTGGAGGAGATGGGACATCTTCAGCAAGGACTTCCATCACTCACGATGATTCTCAGAGACTGGCCTCTTGTTATTATTGACCTCAAAGACTGCTTTTTCAGTATTCCACTTCATGAAGACGATGTTCACCGGATGGCATTTTCTGTTCCAAGTTTGAACAGAGAAGAGCCAATGAAGAGGTATCATTGGGTTGTTTTACCCCAATGCCTCAAGAACTCGCCAACGATTTGTCAATGGTATGTGGCGCAAACTTTGGCTCCAGCAGACACAGATATCCCAAAGCAAGGATCCTACATTATATGGATGTTCTCCTCATTGCTGCGGCAACAGACCGAGAACTGCGAGAAGTCCGTGCTTGTGTGATCGAAGAAATACAAAAGGCAGGACTTGAAGTCAGCACTTCAAAAATTCAAGAAATCGCACCCTGGAAGTACCTTGGATGGAAAATCACCGAAAAAAACAATCAAACCTCAAAAATTAGAGATCAGCTCAAAAGTCAACAATCTCCAAGACCTGCAGCAACTCCTTGGAGAGATCAACTGGATGAGATCAATTTTGGGAATCATGAATGAAGACCTTTCATCTTTGTTCGATCTTGTGAAAGGAGAGGACAACATCAAATCCCCCAGGACTCTTACGGCAGAAGCACAAGCAAGCTTGCAAAAGGTTGCAGAAATGATACAAGACAGACAAGCACCATCGATATGTGGACTCTTTACCATTGCATTTTGCAGTGTTGGGAGAAGAAACACAGCTATATGGTTTGATTTTTCAATGGGATGACACAAAAAAGACCCTCTTTTAATTATAAAATGGTTTTCCTATCTTATAGATCTCCAAGGAAAATTCTTACAGACTTAGAAATGACAGCACAAGTGATAATAAAGGAAGAACAAGATTGATGGACAATGGCGGGCAGGGGCTTTTCAATTATATACTTACCCTTGAAGAAAACATGTTTTGACTGCGCATTTCAAAAATCACAGGACCTGGCAATTGCACTTTTAGATTATACAGACAGTTGTTCAATTCATTATCCAAGTCACAAATTATTGAAAGTAAAATTAAGATTCAGAGAAAAATCAAAAGTAAGTGAGTAACCATTGGATGGAATCACAGTATTCACTGATGGTTCTGGGAAAATGGGCAAATCAGCAATCACATGGTAAAATTCAATTACAGGAAAATGGGAATCAAATGTAAAAATAGTACAGGGATCACCACAAACTGTAGAATTAGCGGCAGTAGTCAGAGTTTTTTAATTATTCCAACAACCACTTAATTTGATCACAGATTCGGCATGTGTAGCAAATGTAGTTAAAAGGTTGGAAGGATCGCTTTTGAGAGAAACAAATAATGATCTTCTATATTCTTATTTATCATGCATGAAAACGATGTTGGAAAACAGGACACACAAATATTTTATCACACACATTAGAGCACACTCATCACTTCCAGGATTCCTAGCGGAAGGAAATGCACAAGCAGACAAGTTAACTATGGACTGTCCTGCAAACTTTACCTGACATTTTCCAACAAGCAAAATGGAGTCATGCATTTTTTCATCAAAATGCGCAGGCATTGATGAAATCCTTCCACCTTTCCAAAACTCAAGCGAAAGAAATCGTACAAACTTGTCCAGATTGTCAGAAGATTCAACCACCAATCTCCATGGGAGCAGTTAACCCACAAGGATTGCAAAGTCTTCAACTATGGCAGACAGATGTTACAAAGTATCCGCCTTTTGGCTAATTAAAAAATATTCATGTTCTGGTTGACACCTTTTCAGAGGCAATTTTCGCAATCTTTACATACAGACAAAACGGCACAGCATGCACGTAGACATTTTCTACAAGCATTTGCATCATTGGGTGTGCCACAAGAAGTAAAAACGGATAATGGGCCAACTTATATTGGAAAAGTTCTAGACAAGTTCTTGAAAAAATGTGGTGTCAGACACACGTTTGGCATTCCACATTCATCCACAGGACAAGCAATTATAGAGAGAACTCATCACACTTTGAAAACACTCCTTGAAAAACAAAAAAGGGGGGAGTCAGAGGCAACGCCTCACATGAGATTGTATAAAGCATTATATGTACTGAATTTTTTGAATGGATCTTTTTCAGAGCTGACACCACCCATTATAAGACACTTTATGAACAAAATGAGAGCCAAACTGACGGAGAATACCTTAGTTATGGCAAAAAAATTGGAAACAGGTAAAATTGAAGGACCTTTCAAACTAATCACTTGGGGAAAAGGTTTTGCTTGTGTCTCCACAGATAAAGGACTGAAGTGGGTGCCTGCAAAATGCATCAAACTGTACTGGGCTCCAACACAAGCAGAAACCAGCCCTGAGAGTGAGGAAAGGGAACCTGCAGATCAAGACAAAGAGCAACAGCATGAATTCTTCAAGTGAAGCAGAAAAAACTTTAAAAACTTAAAGAGAATCATGTTTGTTTATGTGACACTGTTTGATCTTTTTGGCAAAAATATTGGGCAATGAGATGGATCTACCAATGATGCAGCCCAGGGAGAATGTGTGGGAAAGTTTAGCGCAGGCAGTGGGGTTGGACACAATTTGTTTGACACTCTCCAGGCTGAAAAAGCCGTTTTCAACGTCTCTGGTGGCAGTTCCGGTGGAGGAATGGGCAACCCCAAAGGTAGATGAATGGTATACGTGGGTTCATTCTCTCCCTGTGGCCTCTTTCGAACCAGAAGAACTAGAAATCTTTGGTTCAATGAAAATGGATTTTTATGTGAAATTTGAAGGTTCGGAGGTGACAAAAATACAAATAGATGTCACTCCAAACCAGGATGTTTATAAGAATAATAGTTCGTGGTGTAATGACACATTGATTTCAGACAAACCATCCTCCCAAGTTCCTGTGCGATTGCTACCAGGAGTCTTTTTCGTCTGCGGGGACAGAATTTGGCCTGCTATCCCTGCAAACATCAAAGGGGGTCCATGCAGCATTGGGAGACTTATGTTGTTAACACCTGATCATAAAATTTTGAGAAAATTGAAACATAGAAAAGAGGGATTCAACAATACTATTCGAACTGTGATGATAATTTCTATACATGGAACAAGGCAAAGAGAATCTTGGTAGCGATATTCTCTCCCCAAACAGCATCAGGGGTGGCCTTGACTCAATTGGATCGTTTGGGTTGCTGGCTGAGCAAAAACAGCAAAGCTATCTCCAATGCACTGAGCGACATGTTAACAGATGTCGACAGTGTGAGGAGAGCGACCCTTCAAAACAGAGCAGTAATTGATTATCTATTGCTGACTCATGGGCATGGATGTGAGGAATTTGCAGGAATGTGCTGCATTAACCTGTCTGATCACTCAAAATCGATTCATGAAAATATAAGACAATTACAGGAAGGTGTGGCAAAACTTGGAGAAGCCACTGGATCATGGATGGATGGTTTGTTCGACGTTTTTGACCTCTCACCTTTATGGAGAGAGCTCTTGAAAGTTGGTTTTTATGTATTAGTAGGGATTGTTATTTGCTTTGTTGTCTTTTTGATTGTTCTACCTTGTATTTTTCATTGCATTCGAAGGGCTCTTGACAGAACCACAAAGGAGGTCTTTTTGGTGCAAACAGAGGGGGGAGATGTGGAAGTCCAGGGTACCTCCCTGGCTCCTCTGGGGATGCAAAAACCTCCCTGGCAGACCCCTCTGAGACTCCCGAGTGCTGTCCAGGAGCTGCAGGGGCTGGATTTGGCTCCTTGGGAGAATTTGCCAATGCTGAGGGAAGAGACACAGAAAATGATGACAAGTAGAGTGTAAATTAGAATATTAGAATGTAGTATATACAGGTTTTTAGATTGTTTATATTAAGAGCCATGTGGTCAAGATGGAGGATCCTGAGTGTGGTGGGCTTCTTCCTCCTTCTTCTTCGTGTCATCCATGCTGAAATTGCACCCTGGGAACCACAGATTGGATGAGGAAAGAACTGGACATTGTAAAGAGATTGCATGGCATTGGGGAAAATTTGTAAATATTGTATACGTAGTTTAGAGTATAAAGACCTTGGCACAGCCCGCCCAGGGGTTCTTCTGCAATGGTCGACCTGCAGAGCGAACCTGTGTCGGGCTGGCAGAAACATTTTTAAAGATAAGATAAATAAACATCCCTGGAACAACACAAGGTCGTCTCAAGCTGCTTTCTTGCTGGTGCCTCTGAGAGAACCAGACTTCTGACCACCTGCATGCCCTCTCTGGTGAGGTCTCACGCCTGAAGAGACCCTCAGAGATGGGACACCCTGGGACCTCATCCCCTGAAGTAAGAAACCCTTATTTAGGATGACACATGTTAGAGAAATGTTCACCCCCCTAAAGAAACCCCTGTTTCTATTGGTCTTCAACTTTACTAAATGATTGGTCTTTTCTCACCTAGAATCTTAAAGTAATTGAATAGTTTTCAACTTATAATTTTACTGGTTAGATTTCAATGCTCCTAAACTCTATAAAAACCCCTTGTTATGCTATGTATTCAGATTTTGCTAGTGGAAGCCTTTGAAGAAATAAAGCTATCTTCGGAACCTCTGCTGCGATCCCAAGATTTAATTCCTAGCTAGCTAAGGTCTGCAAGCGAAGATGAACCTCATAAAAGAGCTGTTTGCCTAATTGTTGGGCATTGCTTGGACTAAAGACCTCGTAGCTGAATTCTTCCTCGAGACCCCCAGGAGTTATCTGGACCCCGTGGCAGCCAGGAACCAGAACAATCCTAGCTCCAGCAGCTACAGCCTGAACAGTCTGTCTGAAAACCCTGCCAGCACATCTGTGAGTGTCATTCCCTGAATTGTTCCGCCTCTGAGAAGCGGACACCTTGATAGGCAGCTCTTTGTTCTAAAAAGCACTGCCCCCCTCACAAGGAGAGTCCAACAACCTCAGCGTTCCGTACCTGAGACTGGACAAACTAGCAACCAACCAGCAGCCCCCGACCCACTGGCTGAGATTTGGTGAGCATCTTCAGCCTCTCTCTAAGCATGCTTTTCATGTTAGGGTCACCAGCAGTTTTTGGGGTTTTTTTGGTTTTTTTTCTACTTTTTCTGCTGGCTTGGCATTAGGTTTCGATGGGGAATCCACTCACCAAATCCCTCCTAAATCCCATTGAAAGAGATCTTTATTCCCAAATCCTAAATCTCCTATCTTCTAACAATTTGAAGTTTTCTAGAGGCAATTTTTCCAGAACCAAACTTAAAAAATTCATAAAATGGCTTTCCACCCAATTTCCTGACTTTAACACTCAAACTATCGTACTAACATCCTTCTGGAGTAAAGTCGGCAATCACATTTACTCTTTACAAACGCAGGGCAATTTCAATGTAACCCCGTTTATTCCGTTGTTTCAAGAAATCGCACACTTTTCTCAAATCACCACCAACCCCTCCCTGAGCAGCGAAAATACAGCTCCAGCTGGCCCCCTCCCACCTCCCCTCTCCCGGTGCTGCACCCACACCACCTTCCCTTCCCCCCCTCGCCTTCGCGGCAGCCCCCACTAAGAGCCAGTCCCCTCTCCCCCCGCAATGGCAGCGGGGGCAGCAGCCCCTCCCTTCCTTTCGGCACAGCTTGTGCCCCCCTCTCTGCTGCCCGCTCCGCCCCCAGAGCCCACTGTGCCTGCTGCCCTGCTTTCGGCAGTGCCGCAGCCACCCCTAACCGCCAGTCTGCCACCCGCCCAACCCCCAAGACCCCACCGTGACTGCCGCCCCGCTTTCGGCGGTGGCACCATTGCCGTCTCCAACCGCTGCTCTCCCACACGCCCTGGGCAGCCCTCCTGCCTGCCCCTTGCCTGCTCCCGGGCCCCCCGCCCCCACATTATACCACCTCCATGTCCCCCATAACGCACACTCCGCCAGTTCTCCCCCGCAGCCACGCGCGGCTGCGGTTGCAGCTTCTGTGATGCAATCTTTAGCAAGTCCAGCCAGCGCTCCCTTACAAAGACCGCCGCCTCCCCCCATTCCGCGCCGCCTCCCCTCCCTGCGGTTTCTCTGCAGCCATGTCTCTAAACCACCTTCCCTTCCCCCAACCGCACCACACTGTCTGCCCCTCCTGCTCTGTTCGCGCTTCCCGGCCTGCCGCCCATCCCTACCGCTGTATCACCAGCACCCCATGTCCACACCAAGCCCCCCTTCTCTGTTCCTGTAGTAACCACAGCGAATATCACACTCCTTACCGTTTCTATGGAAACGGCCCTGCTCCCGCTTTCTGGCAGCTCTCATGCCGCGCAGCCCTGCACTACGCTTTACCACAGCATCCCACCGCCAAATCCCATTCCCGTCGCGATATCTCCTAATACCAACCCCCTGTTTACTGCCTCCCCTCCCCCCGACCTCCCCTGTAATGCCCGTCCCTGCCATTCCCTCAGAATACGTATCATATCTCCCCCATACCACCCCCCCATTCCATCTCCACAAATGTCTCAATCTCTACCGCACCACCACCACCCTGTGGTCAAACCATGCCATGCACCCACCTATGTCAAACCCAATCTTCCACTCCCCCCTGCCCTCCGCTCATCGCCCCCTGCCCTGCCCCTCGGGCTGGTCCCTGCGGCTTCTCCCAAGGCCCTGCATTCTCATTTTAAAAAGCGCCGTGGCCGAAACAGATACTCAGACACTTTTGAAGACACCAATACTGATTTGCATGAGCCACCTACTTCAGCCGACCAGACTTGAAGGACACCCCTTTTGACGACGCAGAAACCTGGTTTACTGATGGGAGTAGCTACATCATCAGTGGGAAGCAGTATGCTGGGTATGCAGTTACCACCAGTAAAAAGGTACTGAAATCTGGATCTTTGCCAATAGATACCTCTGCACAGAAGGCTGAGATAATTGCCCTGATTCGTGCCTTGGAAATGGCAAAAGGGAAGAAAATAAATATATATACAGACTCGAGATATGCATTTGGGGTTGTGCACACACATGGAGCTATCTGGAAAGAGAGAGGACTGTTAAATTCACAAGGAAAAAACATAAAGCATGCACAAGAAATAATGCGATTATTGGAAGCAGCCCAGATGCCTGAGAAGGTAGCAATTGTGCACATTAGAGCACACCAGAAGGTGAGCTCAGAACTGGAAGAAGGAAATGAGCTGGTGGACAGAGAGGCAAAAGAGGCAGCAAAGGGTGAGATAACAATTGAGGGAACCTTGATTCCAGACGGACAGATATCCCTTGAAGGTAAGCCAATATACGATAAAAAAGATAAGGAATTAATTGAGGATCAGAAAGGAACATATAATGAGGAAGGATGGGCTGTCACTACAGAAGGGAGGCTGGTTGTCCCCTCCCACATACTATGGTCCCTAGTTAAAAAGGAACATCAGAAAACACACTGGGGAGCAGACGCTCTATATACCCATCTAATTGAAAAGATTACTGCCAGAAATGTATATACTATTGTTACCCAGGTTACTCGGCAGTGTGACCTTTGCCTCCAGACTAATCCTAAGAATACCCCTAAACCAAAACTTGGTCTAATTGGAAGAGGCCAGGGGCCTGGGCAGCAGTGGCAAATTGATTTTTCAGAACTTCCAAGAAAAGGGGGGTATAGATATTTACTGGTGATGACAGATACCTTTTCAGGGTGGCCAGAAGCCTTCCCAACTAGAACTGCCAAAGCCCGGGAGGTAACTAGAGTGCTGTTACAAAAAATAATACCACGCTTTGGAGTTCCATCCACTATATCCTCAGATAGAGGACCACACTTTATTTCAAAAATAGTGCAACAAATTAGTCGTCACTTGGGCATAAATTGGGAACTTCACACCCCATATCATCCTCAGTCAAGTGGCCAAGTAGAGAAAATGAACCATTTAATTAAACAGCAAATTGTGAGGTTAGGACAAGAAGTTAATTTGCCCTGGCCCCAATCACTCCCATTGGCATTGATGCGAATTCGAACTAAGCCAAGGACTAAAGAAAAGTTAAGCCCCTTTGAAATGCTTTACGGGAGGCCATATGGAGTGCAAAAGGGAAATTCTACCCAAGTCGGAGAGGAGACATTGACCACCTATATGGTGGCTTTGAGCAAACAGCTCAGAAATATTGAAAAACATGTGGCTGGAACTTGGGGCAGAGGTCTGGATGGACCAGTGCATAATATACAGTCTGGAGATTATGTATATGTTAAGTCTTTTACAGAAAAACCCTCAAACCACAGTGGGAAGGACCATTCCAGGTGCTACTTACCACCTTCACTGCAATTAAGATCAAGAAACAGAGCGCTTGGATCCACCATTCTCGGGTGAAGAAAGCTCCAGAAGCCCCTTGGAGAGTAACATCTGGTGATAACGGACTAAAGCTCAAGTTTACACGAACAAAATGAGCATATTACAGTTAAGGGTGTTTGGTGATTCAGGATGTAGAAATTTAATTGTTTTGTTTGTAAGTATAACTATATTCCAAGAATTGGAAAGTACCTTTAGCCAGAGCAATGTTGAATGGCCTTGGTCCCAGGCTTTTGTTCGGTCTACCGGATATATGGGGAAGGTACAAAATTTGAACTTGTCAACTGTAGTTATGCATGGAAACCAGGTATATGAAAAGCAAGAATGGCAGAAACAAGAGTTGTGGTCACTTCAGGGGACTATAGGAGAGACCATCAGAACAGGATGTCGAATGATTAATGGAACTACCCATGAGAAACCAACTCAAATCAGAGTCTCATCTCTCCCTGCAAACAGACATGATGAGATTTGTAACCGACACAGTGAGCCACAGTGTTGGTATAATTTTACATTAGATCAGACTGTTGAGGTGGTATGCCTTTGGGCTCATAAAGATCTTGGGCTCTCATTTAAATTTAAAATAAATGCCATAACTGAACCTGTTCAGATTCAGACTCAGAGTATGCCACTTGAACTTAAACTTATGATTTATGAGGTAGGCCCATGTATAGTGAGAAATGCAGGTCAACAGCAATTATTATTCAATCCAGAATGGTCTCTCAAGCGTGTTGAATTGCTAATACAAACCAATATTTCAGAGATTCAACCAGCCTGTTCCTCCTTCCTAAAACCATCCCTAGAAGGGTGGGCAACATGGTTACAGAAGCAAGTACACCTTAGGGATAGGATGCGAAGAGATTTAATGGGAATGTAGGGAACAGGATTAGGAATTTTGAATGGAATTGACTCTGAAATACTAGTAAATAAGCTAGCAACTGCAACAAATGATTTGACAAAACTGAGACAACCCCTACAATCATCTTTATTGGCATTAGGAAATAGTCAGTGGCAGGTTTCAAAGGTATTACCGAACTGGGAAAAGGCTGAGGACCAGGACCATAAATTGATAATAGACGCACTTAGCACTGTCCAAGATAATATGTCTTTAGCTTTCAGTTGTATACAAGCGCAGTTATGGATTCAATCCGCAGCTGCCTTGGCTATAAGAGAAGGGAGTGAAAGCACTTTTCCGATTGAGGTGCGAAAAGCTGTTTGGGACAATGCTAATGATTTTGAAAGAAAATTTCAATCCTGGTGAACTCAAGTGAATTTCACCTATGATCCTGTTGCTAATATGGCCACTACCTTTGTGCTTACCATACGTAATGCCACAGTTTATGCTATTCACCCCATCATTGCATTGGGACTCAACCATGAGGGGAGGGTGTTGTATCCCTCAGAGCATAGGGCGTGGGCCCGGTCAGTAAATGGGAAATGGCAAACTGTGAATGTAGAATCCTGTGTTACTCGAGAACATCAAGGGTTTATCTGTGAAAGCAATACAATTGATGCTCAAGACGTAGGCCTTGACACTGAGCAGGGTCTATGTCACTTTGAAATTCATCCAGATGCTGATCAAAAGACTATGCTTATATATACTGGCCGAGGATGTATGTGTTTAAGAACCACTTGTGTTTTTGTAAACATAAACAATGAGAATGTAACCTTGCCTGTTAAGAATAACTTCAACTTCTGTATTTGTAATTTCGTTAGAATTGTGGGATGTGATTTTTCATATTCGTCACCAGTTACATCCCACCAGCTGATAAGGTCTAACTACACGACATACCACAAACTGTCACCTACGCCCATTGGAATGAACCTCACATTGGTAAAGCAACTGGTAAAACATCAAGATTTTGCAAAAATTCTGGAAGAAATCAAAGAGAGCGGGCAAAAGACTTTAGTCATTGTTCATCATGATGTCCAAGAAGTAAATAGAGTCTTACAAAGGGTTAAGCAGGATACATGCCACAATTGGTGGGATGCCCTTTTTGGGTGGTCCCCAACTGCAACTGGAATTTTGAATACATTATGTCATCCAGTAATTGTGTTATTGGTTTTAGTTAGTCTAAGCTTACTGCTGTCTTTTGTACTACTTATTTGGAATTGGAAGATGCTACAACAGATGGAAATACTAACTTCATTGTCCAGAGTACATGGTAAGGCATTAAGAGATACATATCGTAAGAATGGAGAAAAATAAATCTTGTATTAAGTAAAAGAATTTACTAATTTTCTAGAAAAGGGGGGACAGAAACAGGGGATTTAAGGGTTAAATAGAATGAAGAGTAGAATATATGGTGTCAATTACTTAAGGAATGCATATAGGAGACCCCTGATTTATAGATCTTGCTGGGCTTGCAAAATGAAGGGGGTCCCTCTTCGTAAAAGTGCAGAGTCTGCAAAATATCACAACCGAGAGACTACAGCGCACGTGTAAAAAGACAAGGTGAAAAGTTCAACAGCGAGGAAGACTGCTGATCTTCATCATTTCCAGCCCACCGACTCACCTAGAGACCACCGACCCAATAAACTACGCAGCCACAATGAATATGCAGCTGATTTCCATATGGAGCCGGGAACAGGCAGGGCAGATAATCAATATGTATAGGCGATTTAGAATATGCATGAACTTCCTAGATAAATAGAAGAGTAGAAATCATGTAAGGTACGCAGGATTTGGGAAGATGCTCTCCCCCTGCATCCAGCGCTGAATAAAATACGTACCTACTCCACAACTTTATAGGTTGTGAAGTTTATTTCCGTGCTTCACCTGTGGGAGATTTCTCCTGGATGTGCCCAGGGTAGTAATAAACATACCATTTTCTAACTTTAGCTAGTTAAAAAGTCTTTGTTTCTGCATCAAAAGCCTGGGAGAGTTAAAGGCTGGACACCTGGAATCCAGAATTTATAGCCCTCCAAGGACATGTTGGAGTGACCAGAAGATAAAGAAGAGACTAACAAAGACATTTCAGCCTGAGTGCTGGAGTGTCCCTGTCTGGGAAAAAGATAATAAAAAGACTGAAAAACATGGACCAATTGGCATGAGAAGCGAGAAATCAATAACCAGTAGAAGACAGAAAACTATTAATGAAGAGAATTATGAAATTTAAACCAAATGAACATTAATTTCTTTGTTTGCTAAAAATAATTAAATAAGTGGAAAATTCTGAAAGTTGTGTGCATGTAGGTGGAGCCATCCCTATGCATCCTGGACAGAATAAAGTAATGCCTACTCCTCAATATTAAAGAAATAGTGTTAGAGAGTTTCATTTAACCTGACGTTTTTGGTGACACAACCACAAAACCACGGCTGAAATGCAAAGAGTAAATTTATTTCATTACCTCGCTAACCAGAGGATCCCAAAGCAACACCCAAGTGGAGACACACGGGCAGCAACACAGGCACCATTAGACTCAGTTCATGTTAGCAGGCAGCAGATCTGCTGTTTGCACCAATTTATTCAGGGCCCATGCGTGCATAGTTTAGCACCATGCTGTGATGTCCTCTGTGCTTTTTATGATCCCTGAGTTTTGATCTCTCTCCCAAAACAGGGAGCTCAAGAATGTCCATAAGAGTTCCTCCAAGTCTCTTCAAACACCTACATTGTCTCTAAGCAGAAATTCTACTTTTCAAAACAGAGGATAAACAGCAGTGGACATAATATATGGGGTTTCCACTGTTATTCTCCAGGCCTTGGCATTCTCAGCTGCAAGGTCACTTGAGCAAATCTACCATCCTCCTTGCCATTCTTCCACTTTTAACCCTTTCCACTAAACACTGACAGAGAGCAGCTTTAGACTGGATATTTCGAAGAATTTTTTTCCTGTGAGGGTGGTGAAGAACTGGAACAGGTTGCCCAGAGGAGCTGTGGTTGCCCCATGCCTGAAAGAGTCCAAGGCCAGGTTGGATGTGGCTTTGAGCAACTTGGTCTTTGGAAGGTGTGTCTGCCCATGTGAGCGGGGGGAATTGGAGCTATATGAGCTTTGAGATATCTTCCAACCCAAACCATTCTAGGATTCTGATTTGTGGTGCAGTGCATTTGTTTGGGTTGTGTTTGTAGGGCTTTGCACTTATGGGGGTTGTATTTCCGTGGCCATACATTTTATGGGGGTTGCTTTCGCGGCCCTGCGCATTTGTTGGGTCTCCATTTTTGGACCTGTTCATTTTAGGGGCCGCGGTTGCAGAAGCGCTGCCTGTCTCTTCTGATGCGCCACCGCCGGACGTCAACCATAAAATTAAACCTTGATTGTGCCCTCCCGCCCCAGTTTCCGGCTGCCGGCAGCATGGCTATTGCGGGGCGACGGGCGCGCAGGCGTAATTGTGGCGTGTGACGAGGGGAGCGCGGAGGCGCTCGGTTCTGGCGGCGGAGAGTGTTACCCGGATGTCGCGCATGTGTGGTGGTGTCTGGACGTGTCGGAGGCGGCCACGGAGTGCAAGCGGCCGGAGCTGCGGCAACGAGGCGACGACGGCTGTCACTGGGCGCCTGGGTTCTCCCTCCCCCGCACCGCCGGCCTGAGGGTGGGGGGGCGGAGGCCTGGCCCGCTCTGCCGCACTGGGCCCGGCTGAGAGGAGAGTAGGCTCATCCCTGCAGCTGTCGCCACCCCTCACCCCAGCCACAGGCCGCGCCCCGAGAGAGGCCGTTCTGTCGCCGCCCGCGGCCCAGGTAACATCCGCTCTCGCCTCTCGTCCGCCTGCCCGCCGAGGCTTCCCGCAACACGCCCTCTCCTACCGCTCGCCGCCGGGGCTGCCGCGGGACCGGGCCGGGCTGGGCCGGGCCGGGCCGCGCTCCGCCGCACTGGGGGCATGCTGCTCTAGGGAGCCGAGACAGCGGCTCCCCCCACCCGCCTCCCAGGGGCTTCTCCGCGGCCCCGCTTCTCTGGCTTCCCTTCCCTGGCTCTTTCCCCATCTCTCCCTCTTTTCCTGAACGAGAAAAAAAATATGATCGCTCCGCCTTCAAACTTTCAGTATTATTTTTTTTTAAATCCCGGCAAAGCCTCTCCAGTCGGCCTGCTCCCAGTTAAACTTTCTTCCGCTGCTGTTCGTGCAGACTGCTCTCTTCCTCCTCTCTCCTGCACGCTGGAGAAACGCTCTGGGTGGTTTTATGTGAGCCGCATCTCTTTTAGTTCTTTGAAATCTGCCATCTTATTTTCAGTAACAAAGAACGCTGCTTTTAGCTCATTTTCAGACAGCGTGGGGCTGCTCAGCACAAGGGGTATTAAGATTGTTCCTTCTTTATTCTTCACCTTCTCATCCCTATTTCTGAGAGTGTGAGTTTTGTGTGAGGTTTGTGACTTGCTGCATAGTTGAGCCTTATATGTTTTACCTATGAAGACGGGTTAATTTGTGGGGTAATCTAGTTGAGGGTTAGGTGTGTTATCACTTAATACCCAAATTGTGCTACTACAAGCTAGTTCTCAAACACATACCGTTGGATTAGGATCGTGGTGTCTTTTAACACCACTTCTCAAATTATCCTGCTTAATAATAGTGTGCCACTGTCAACAGGCAAGAGTGAATTCAGACTTCTGCACTGTTGTTACTTTGTTCAGTAATGTAGATAATTCCATGCAAGGTTGTTGAAATAGCTATACTGCCCTATAAAACTAAACGTGTTTTTGTATTCCAGCATCGTGATAAGTAGGTAACTTGTCGTTCTGGCCCTCTTATTTTTCTTGGTTGGATTCTGACTGGAAGGAGTGTCTTCTCACTTTGCATTCATGAACCTCTTTTGATTTGCTTGTTGTGTAGGCATGTTTAATATTGATATAGAAACTTTATTTCAAAGAGCTGAAGCCTAAAGAAAAGCAGTGTCTCAAAGTAATTAGAATTCCTTTTTTTACGTAGATGTCTCTTTACATAATGCATTCAGGCAAAGGTAACACAATAGGGATGTGAGTTTTGAGAGGAATCAACAGATTTAGTGGAGAACAAAGGTGTGCTGAGAGTAGATCCCTGGATCCTGATGAGGAGCAGCCTTTGCTGTGCTGTTAAGGTCTTGCAGGAATTTTAGGACTCTTTTTCTACATTGCTAACCTTGTGAAAAAATCTACTTTTGTTCGAGGCCAGAATTTTCCATGTTTCCAGAGGTGATTTTTTTTTTCAAATTTGAACAAGTGCAGAGAACATTATCCCTGTGCAGATTGCAATAAAGAACAGATGTTCTCTAATACACCTATTGCTAGGGTACCAAAATGTTACATGCAAGTGAAAAATCATACCATTTTTGCCTGAGCAAGGTTTGATTCTTCCTTTTATTGCTTGGTGTAGCCACAATTGTTTTCTCTGTGAACTTTTGACCAATTACTATTTGCCCTTGTTTGAAGGAAGCCTTCCACAAGAGGAATCTTGCAGGATCTTCTGAGGAAGAGTTCAGATTTGCCATGTCATTCTATGGCAAGGATTTTCATCACTTTCTGCTCTCTGAATGCGGTCTCCTGCCGTTTCTGGGTTTTTATCCTCATCCTCAGGTGTTAGGATGAGGAGGGGATGACCTTTTGCTCAGTGGGACACCGGGGTGCTCTTTCACAAGCGAGGTAGTTTGAGGTGCCTAGAACTGTATTATGGAAATAGATCCAGTTGTAGAGGAGCTTACTGCCCTTCCCACTCTCATGGTGTAAGGGGCAGTAGTCTTCCTTCTCTGACCATACAGAAGTCTGTATTGAAAAGAGGAGTTGATTTCAGCTGTATGCTTTCTCAAAAATAAAAATGTGGAGAGAGGGGAGTGGAACCAAAATGAAAAATGAAACTTTCTAGGATTTAAAATGTATGTGTATGTAGTCACATCAGCATAGTAGTTCTACCTTGCCCATTGTGTCCTGCCCCTCCATGCATTCAAAAACAAGATAGGGGTTGGGATGTGTTTTTACTGTTGTATTAGTTTCTTGAACACGATTAAGAAAGCTGGAACTGTGTGCAGCAGAAACGTTTGCTCTGTTTGTGGGATCAGTCAGTTGCATTTGTAAAGTGCTTTTCAAAGCAGTTGAAGTGCACAGGTTGAAGCTGAGAGCTGCACTTGGTAGCTACATCAGATCAGCTTCTTCCACAAAGAAATGGTTGCTCCTACTTTTTTAAACTGAATTTATGTTAAGATGAAAGTTGCCAATCAGAGTTGACTTAAAACTTTTCCAGTTCCTTTTATGCTGTCATGTGTCTTAAATTTTTGTAGCTACTGACAGTGAGATGCACAGAATTGAGACATGATTCAGATATGTACACAAGTATAGTATTCTGGGGAATATTGGCTCTTACTGTACAAAACAGTGTGAGTGTAGTACCTTCTTAGTACTCTCTCTTACTCTTTAATGCTAATTGTTCTTATGTTTACACTTTGTTCCTGTTTACCCTTTGGACAAATAGATAATAGTCTAATATGCTGGAATGTAGCTGCAGTTTAATAATTCATATATTCATCAAATCGCAAGCTGCCTTTTGTTTTATTGGTTTATGGATTTTTCTTTATCATAAAACTTATACTGCTGCATTATCAAACAGCAAAACTGAAGTAATGTTTTGGTAGTTAAAAGCTATCAAATGTATATGCTGATTTTCTGACATCTTTGTGTTTGTCTAATTTTGGAGACAAGAGCCTTTCTTGTCCTTTATTTGTGTGAAATGTCCTAGCAAGCTGTCAATTTGTGTGCTTTTCTAATTAGCCAGTTTGTTAGCATCTCATTACTGCCTAGTATCAAAATGCTGGAAATCTGTTTGGGATGGCTGTTACTAGTAAATCACATTCCAGAGTATCAGTGGCAGGTTCACTACTATATTTGTTTACAGTATGATTTATCATCTCAGTGTCGGGCCTGGATTAACTGGCTGGCCCAAGATGTTGGATTACTGATTGCCTGGATCATATTCCTTTGGATTACATCCCTGATTTCCAGCTCCATAACTGCTTGGCTTGTCTGCATAAGCATATTGTTTCCTTTTCTTGTTGAGGGTTGATTGTTCTCCTCAAATTGCAAAATGTGGCTTAAGATCATTCTTCATATGTAGAAAAAGATGAGAGTTCTTTTTAAGAAATTTGTATTTGTAACTTCTCAGAAAATTTCAACCAGATTAGAGTATTGGAAATGGGAATTATTTGGAGGAAAGGATTTTTCAGATGAGCTTCAAGATTTGCTTGGCTGAGTGACTATGGCACATTTAATGGGAGTTTAGGTGAGGTCTTCAGGCTATATAGGATGTATGGAAGAATTATGGTGTATGTTCAAGTTTGCATCAATCTTGATGGAAGAGTTGCAGTTAATGGTTACTTATCAGCTCTCTGAGGTAATAGTGTGCTTGTTACAGATCATCACGGGTGTTTTTAATTACCTGGTAATTGAACTAATTTTGTCTTACAGATTTACCTATTCACTCTCTTATTTTTGTTCCAATACTTAGAGTATTGCAGAACACTAGTTGTTGTTCACTTGCTTTATAATATGCCTATTAATACTTAGTTATTGAAATAAATTACTTTCTATAACATAGAATTATAGAATCTTTAAGGTTGAAAAAGATGTTTGAGTCCAAACATAATGAAATACTTCTCTATAACATTGTAAATTGTTAGCATTTTATGTTACCTGTCCCTTTTTTTCCCCGTTCTGCTTGCATCACACTATAGCAAAAAGGAGAGAAATACCTTTTTGTTCCTTGGTGACTGAAGCTAAGCTTTACTAAAAGCAATGTCTCCTGCTGCTGTTTTTCTCACGTTCCTTGTCTCTTCTCTCTGCCTCTTTTTTCCCAAAGCACTCACCCATTTCTGTTTCCATTAAATTCCTGGGTAGAGGGAATTAAGAACTTCTTTGCTCAATATATTTGGCCCTATGTATTCAACTGTAAATCTAAGCTTGAAATGTAGTGTTCATTTGTAAAACATAAAACTTGGCTTGTCTCCAAAATATACTGATGCTTCAGAGGAAATATGTCATGACACTTATCAATATGTGCCAGATTGTTACCCACTGACCTCACTCCCTCTTTTTGGGGATCAAAATTGCAAGATTAAAGACAAGATTTCTGTAGATGTGACTTCTATAAGGAGGCTCCTGAATTAATGTGCAATTATACACCAGCAGTGTTTAACAGTATTAAGAATCCTAAACAACTGGCCTGGCTTTCAAAAATGCTAAATAATCAGAAGCTCCTACTGAGCACTGTGGCAGCTGAGGGGTTACTCAACCTTTCTGAAGATCATTACACTTAAATAAGGGTTTATTTACTTGATCTCAGTCTTCTGAAAGTCAGCCATCAAAATTCTCATTCATGGTTTTAGGGATGTAAAAAAGCTGCATGTCTAATTTTAAGCATCTCTATTTAAAGCTCCTTTAGCTAGTAGCTTTATCAAATCACTTATTTGTGATTACTTATGTGTATCTATCTGGGATGCTATTTTATATTTAAGGAAAATGATGTTCTGTTTTGTTTTAACTGGTAAGCTTTGAGATTTGTGTGAATTTGAGTTTCTGTGGAGAATGAATGGTAAATTAAGCTTGACTTTTAATAGAGGCTTATTGATTTGAAGCATTAAAAGAAGCTAGTATTGAGGGAAAAACTTTAATAGCTAGGTAAAAGGATCTTACTCAAACTTATAGGTAATTGTTTTCCTTTGGAAGAAATTAGGTCCAGAAGCATCCTTACAAAAGAAAAGTATTGAAAATGGAGGGGGGGAGGATTTGCACTGTGTTTTTTACCAAGTATACCAAAATGTGATATATTCAAGTTGAAATCAGAAAAAAACACTAAATAGGGAGGAGTTTGTTTCCTTTTATAATTGTGCTGGATTTGTGTTGCAATATTCTTTTTACAAGGTGGGAAGTCATGTTAATACTGTAATTTGTGTGATGCATTAACTTTCTAAGTTAGCATCCCACTCTTATTTTTGTGCAATGCATTTGTTTCCAATAAATAGCTGCTACCGCTATACCTCTAATGACATGGAAAATTCCAGTACAGAAACAGGTCTTTGACTGGATGTGTTCTTCAGATAATGAGAACAAAAATTTTTTTTCTTTAACAAATGAAATCACATATATTTTATTTGCATTGCTGAGAACAACATGGTAGTTTCAGAAAGACTTATATTTTAAGCTTACTTGGAAAATGTAAATGTAGTAAAATCACTTATAGGTATTTTCTGCCAGTTTCTTAAAATCAGACTACATAGTTCATAGAATGGTGTTAGTGAAGCCAGGGCTGCTTGAAGAACCAGAGGAGCTTTTTGACAACATTAGACTCCTTTTCTGCGACTGCACAAAACCTGCTGTCCGATGTTTCTGGATAAAGCAAGATAAAGTGTAGTAATTGGCTCATTCAGAATCAAGAAAATCAGGCCAGCTATAATTTGTAGATTAAAGGAAACTTAAAAAGGATCATGTCTACTGGCTTTGAGAAGAATGACTTCATGACTAGAAACCACTGCAGGTTCTTAACAAATTGAGTTTAAAGGCTGTGTTAGGAGGGACTTGGTCTTGAGCTTATATTTAGTGTAATTAAGACAGTACTGTTTGAGACAATTCAGAAGTGCTTTTTTGTGACTTCAGTCGATTTTTCTTGATCCAGAAGGAGCTGTATCCAAACAAGAAAAGACAAATGTGCCAGTTTAGGTTTCTATATCAAAAGATACACACAATACTAATTTATATAAATGTGTATTAAGTTAATGGCCATGTACAATTTTTGCCTTTCTCATTAGCAAAGAGAAATAGAATTGGTTGGAGGTCAGAACATAGTTGAACTATTTGAACAGAATTATTAAATGAAGATGACAGATGATTCTGGTGTGTATTCATGCTTATTCGCTATTCACATTTTGTTTAAATCAGTGCCACTTGATTCCCAGCCAGTATTTTCACTTGTTTTCATCTTGCCAGTATAAAACATAGGAAATAATTGTTACTATTCTCCTTTTCCTCATTCATTTAATAAATTTCTATATGTACATACTATGTGTACATATATATAAACTATAATCTTTATTTAAATATTGTTACTAGGGGAAAGTAAATCTTATATCTAAAACTGTGCCAACAGTGTTTTAAGCATGTTTTAGGTATCATGGGACAAGAAATGCAGTTTTGTCATGTGCTTTTAATATCCTGCACTTGAAAATAAAAGAAGCACAAAGCCACAGACTTCCTTAGAAACATGATCTGCAATGTTAAAAAGAAATCTAATGTAGATATTTTTTCCTCCTAGGTTTTACCAAGAGACAGTACATCTAACACTTAACTTGGATCATCTCTTGTTCATCAGCTTGAAAATCATAACAGCCCCCAAAACTCACATTTGATCTGAAAGAAAAAGCTGTGACAAATGGACAATATGTCTATTACTAACACGCCAACAAGTAATGATGCTTGTCTGAGCATTGTTCACAGCTTGATGTGCCATCGACAAGGTGGAGAGAGTGAAACTTTTGCAAAACGCGCAATTGAAAGTTTAGTTAAAAAGCTAAAGGAGAAAAAAGATGAATTGGATTCTTTGATTACAGCTATAACCACAAACGGAGCTCATCCTAGCAAGTGTGTTACAATACAGAGAACGCTGGATGGGAGGCTTCAGGTTAGTACAAGTGAAAATTAGATGTTTTCCTCCTAGTGAAGCTGGAACAAAAGTGAGTGACACAAGATCCTAGTGTGTTGAGGAAGAGTAGCTCTTCTCTTGCATCTACCCTTGCCCCCGTTTGTAGGCATGTTTTATGGCCAGAGCTCTGGACTGCTGCAGTAGTTTTTTTGTGGGTTTTTTGTTGTTTTTTTTTTTTCCCAAAAGGAGCAGAAGGCATTGGATCAGCTGTTCTAAATGAGTATGTGTGTGGCAGTAAAAACCAGGGTTATGTAACAAATTCAGCTGTTTGTCCTGATATTTTCACTACAAGCTTCTGTTAGTTCTGTGTTGGTTAGAAGTATAAAGGAAGACCTATTCTAAGAAGCTACTCCAAGGAGTCTGCACTGAGGGTTTATGTTAACCTTATATCACCAGTACTCAGTACCTGTATAGCTTGGGTTGCAATTTCCTTATTCCAGGACAGATGTCATGTTTTCTGGCTAGCTTTCTTTCTACCCTAGAAGCATTTTTTAAATTTTTTTTTTTTTTTTTTTGTTAAAATGGATTGGCATTCTTCTACTTGTAAATTCCTTATAGTGTAGCTCAGCACCTCATTCCTCTTCTGGGGAAAAGCTCCGACCATACATACTACCTTAAGCACAAATTCTGCTTCTGCCATTTTGTATCCAGTATTTTTTTCTTAAGAATCACAGTGTTGATTTCACCATAGCAAAACCCTAATATTTATTTCTGTTGAGTACAGAACTTGGGTAAACTGTACATCACCATTTTTCTTTTCCATATTTTGATGATGGAGAGAGGTTGTGTTGTTCATCCTCTTCCAGCTTTGCTCCTCACTAAGTAAAATGAAATGTGTTGCTACTTTCCCAATCAACTTTTGTGTCTAACTTTTTAGGTGGCTGGTCGCAAGGGATTCCCTCATGTGATTTATGCTCGTCTTTGGAGGTGGCCTGATCTTCATAAAAATGAACTCAAGCATGTTAAATATTGTCAGTATGCTTTTGACTTAAAATGTGACAGTGTCTGTGTAAATCCTTATCATTATGAGCGTGTAGTATCGCCTGGGATTGGTAAGTAGACTCTTGATTTAAAATGGAACAGTGGGAATAAAATGTAAAATGTTTCCTTTTGAGTGTAGAAAATACAGTCCTAAATTAGAAACATTAATTTTTAATTATCTAATTGCTCTCATATACTCTCTTCCATCATCTTAATGGAACTATTCTTTTATTCCAAAATTAATAGAACAATTTGTGGCTTTTGTTTAAGCATTTCTGTTGGCTTTGCACACAGTTCCTGCAGTTAATGTGTATCCTAGGAATAATTTAGCATTGACAACTTTGTTGAGATAGAGGGGGTATAATATGTAGTCTGTAGTACCAATTTGTAAAGTTTATAAACTTTATGTTCAAAAGTTGTTGAAAATCTCTTAATATAATTTCCTATGCCTCCTTTTCTTTTTCTTCTTTTTAAAGATCTCTCGGGACTGACACTCCAGAGTTCTGGTAAGTAGTTCTGTTTATTATTGCATTTCTATGGGCACAAACTGTGTTAAATTCTTCAGTATGTACACAGTTTATTCCATTGTATCTCCTTGGGAAAGACTATGGAGAACAGACGGAAATGCATTTTTCTCTTTGGTTTTGGAAAAACCAGCTAAGTAGCATATAAGAGGCGTGATAAATTCTTTAAATTGAGGCTTCATTGAGCTTGTCAGTAGGTTCTGTTTTCATTGCTCACAGCTTATAAGCCCCACAAAAAAAATCAAAACACCCAAACAGAACTCTCAGTGTTGAATGCTGCTAATTAATAAAAAAACCTGGACACCCAAAACTCTGCACACCTCTATGATATGCTAATTAATTGAATTGGGCATAATAGATGCTTATGATGTAATAAGTAGTTTAACAATAAACTGGTATAAGTTCTGTAATTAATATGCAATTGAACGAAGGAGTAATGTTCTTGCTGTCTCTGAAACTTGAGAGAAATTGAACATTAAATCTCCAATGAACATTATTCAGAAATTATGAGATTGTGCAGCTGGTAACTGCTGTATTTCAAAGCTGATTTTTTTTTTTCCTTCAGGAAGAAATTCATAGAGATTTGGGTTACCCAATATTTTTAGCAAAGACAACTTAAAAAAAAACCAACCCACCCAAGAAACTGTTAACTTCACAAGCTTTATCTTGTTTACTCATCTCTGCCAATTGCTACATGTGTCTTCTGAAAAAGGATCCTTTTATACAGAATCAAGTCAGATTTTAATATCTTTAGGTCTGCTTTAAAAATGAGCATGGGAGCTAATGCAATGTGTTATTTAGATGCTCAATAGGATATAGATAGGATAGGATACATAGAAATAAATTCTTGTAGTGACAATGGTAGGAATTTCCTTACATTGTATGTGGAATATTCTGAATTAGTGGCTACATTATTAAATATGGAGTAGTGATGTTTTGTCTTTGAATGTGAATTCGATATTTCTAGTCAATTTGGATGGGAGTTGCTTAAAATTATTTAAGGGATGCATGAAGTTTATGTACTATGTTAATGAATAGTTTTTCATAGGATCTTTATTTATGTTCTTATTTGTATACTCTGAATTGGTTTGTTAACTACTGCATTAATATATATTTAGGTGCTTGACAAAAAGCACGTTCTTCCCTTTTATTAACTGTGTCCAATCACACAGTGATGGATTAGAAAGCAAAATGCTATTCGAGTCTACTATTATGGGGCTTGCTTGATAGCAGTAAGCAAAATAAACAGTTTGCTTTTTTATTCGGTTATGCTTCAAAATTTCTTACTGCTGGCTTGAAGTGTTTATTTGTAATTTAGTGGAGTGCTTTAGCAATGTTTATATAGGTTAAATTCTCCCCCCACTAGTTTTAATGGCATTGTTACTGCTTGAATGTAGTAGCACAATCTGTAGTTAAATCCTGAAAATGTATTTGCTTTGCATGTTTAACTGTTTGTTTCTTCACAGCTCCATCAAGTATGTTGGTGAAAGACGAATATGTTCATGACTATGAGGGGCAGCCATCACTGTCTTCTGCTGAAGGCCATTCAGTCCAAACCATCCAGCATCCACCAAGTAACAGGGCATCTACAGAGCCTTATAGCACCCCAGCCATGTTAGCTCCCACTGAGGCTAGCACTACCAGCACCACTAATTTTCCCAACATTCCTGTGGCTTCAACAAGTAAGATTGAGATGATATGAAATACTAAACTCTGAAACTGTGAAAGCTCAAAGATAACCACTGATTTTTGACAAAGTAGATCTGGTATTGGAACTGTGCTGCTGGCACACTACACCGGTAAAAATGTGTGGCAATATGATCTAGGCAGTCTCGTAAGCATTAACATAAGGTTTTACCTTGGAGCATAATTTAAGTAACTTTTCCTGGTGGTGGCCCAGTCTTTCTTCAATGAGACTGACACTACATGACTGTTACAAGATTCTTGAATATGCCAAAGGTTCAGTAACACAGTGTGTCCTGGTTTAGGACAAAATTAGGTGAAAATCTCCAAAAAGGAGCCCCTCAGAGACCAAACCCCCAAAACTCCTCCCCCTCCCACCACCGGGTTCGGGAAGAATTTCCTCAGAGGAAAAGTGGAAAAAAACCTGTTTATTTAGCAAACACACAAAGAAAAAACACTCCCCAACACAAGAAAAAACAGCCACGGATGACAAAGAAACTTTCACCCATCTGAGTGGATGTACAGACTCAAAACGTCTCTGGCGCTGGGGAGAGCAAAACACGTAGTGCTTGTCACAAACAGGCAGAGTCCCGGGTTTCTTGATGTTCCAGGTCAGATCTGGATCAGGTTCGGGTGGGATTCCTAGCTAAACTAACTAATAAGGGAAGGAAAAAACAAAGCAAAGCAATGCAAAGCAGCAAAAGCGGCAGAAGCAGCTTGCGAAGCGGCCGAACAAAGCAGGCACGGCGGCAGCTGCCACTGATGGGGGAGGGGCGCCGGCTAACTAAATGAAACAAACCTTCCAGGCATGAACAGCACACACTATTGGGGATACAGAGTATTGTAGCATCACCCCAGGACACAGTCTTAAAATAATTGGCCAGTAAGAAAATATTACGGCTATTATTTGATAACTGTTGTAGAAATGAAAGAATTTTATTATTTTTTCACAACAGCAAATGGGATAACAGATATGCTGTAAGATAGCAGTATCATGATGTTTTAAGGCAATTCTTTAGTGTTCCACAATTTACAAAATGTATCTTTCAGTTTTAACTTGATTATTTTTATAATGGCCCACTGTACTACCAAAGAGACAACCCTAATTAATATTTTCATGAGTCTGTGGAAGTGCTGCGTTGAAGTTTTTTGTTACTTTTTTGTGTGTATTTGGCACAAGTGAAAGAGTCTGGTTTGCCAGCACTGAACCTCGCATTTCACTCCAGCAGGACAGTAAAGCATTATGTGTGCAGTGTCCTGTAGCCCTAATGTAGGGAAACCATGAAGTTTGGAGAGGTTTCACATACTCATTGTCACTTTAATATCAAGGATGTGTGAATATGATGGATTTCATGTTATCAGATTTGAATTATGGTGGAATTATGTTTTTTATAATGTCTTGAATTTTAGCTGGCAATTTTGGCTTTTAACTTTGTTAAAGCTAATGATGGTTTTGCCAAGCTGAGATGTGGTGTCTGTATTTGTCTCCTGTAGTGAAAAAAGTATAAGCAGTTTAATTGTATTGCTTTTGCACAACAGTTTATTGTCAGTAACTTTTTCTCATCAGTGTTATAATTGTTGGAGCCAAGTGGACAAGAAAAAAAAAAGATAATTTTTAGGTTTTAGTTCAAGTTCTCAATGTATTAAATTCTGGTAGCCCACATCAGTTTGAGAGTGAAAGTGCACTTGTGAAACTGCTGATTGGTTTATTGTTAATGGCTGAGCTGAGGTCTTTTAAAATCAAGTTATGTTAACCTGTGCTGAAATATCTGTAGTTTTACTTTAAAGCTTAGATAATTCTTGAAATACTTATTTGGGAGGGAAAAAGCCCAGCAACTTGCTCAGGAAGGAATCCAGTCATGTATGCAGCTCTATTCAAGAACTATTTCTAAAAACAAAATACCGTTTAGTATGTTTTGGATGAACACAAATGAGTGTTCTCTTTAGGAACAGTAGTTATGACATGCTGAAAATAACTTATTGGACCTGCTGCTGGCCTGTTTGGATTCACACCAAATTTACTCCAGCTATGTTATTCAGTAAAACCTGACGTTTCTTCTTTCCTTTCAAACTGAAAAATGAGATGTGAACAAAACAAAGATGCATTTGATAAGTATGGTTCTTTGCATACTTTTACTCTTTAAAATATTAAGGGTGTCAGAGTCAAAATAAGTTGATGCAGAGCATCTTGCTTCAAGTTTCCCTAAGACACTCTGGTGGATGGAAAAAAATACTAAAACCAGACTTGTAGGAACTTTGTATTGCAGTGCCCCTAGTTGGGTGTATTTTCCTACCCAGTAGTGCTGAGCTCTTATTAATTAAAATTTTGTAATGTTCATGAATAGGTAGTGTGTTCTTTTACCAGGTCAACCTACCAGTATATTGACAGGTAGCCATACTAATGGACTCTTACAGATTGCTTCAGGGCCTCAGCCAGGAACTCAGCAGAATGGGTTTAGAGCTCAGCCAGCTACTTACCATCACAGTGAGTGTGTGTGTATATATATATATATTTGTGCACTCTTCTTAGTTTTCTAAAACCAGTTTCCAAATGTCAGGAGAAACAGAGGATTAGAAGTGAGATACAAAAAAAAAAAAAAAAAAAATCCCTTTAAAACCAACCACTCCTTTCTTTTTCTAGATAGTACTACAACTTGGACTGGAAGTCGGACAGCAGCCTACACACCTACCATACCTCACCACCAGAATGGCCATCTTCAACATCATCCACCTATGCATCCTGGGCATTACTGTAAGTAGTGCAGATTTGCAGATTTCCAGATCACTTAACTTTCAATTCTGTTGAATGGTGGGGGCTCATTTGTGATTACTGTTTACCCCCAAATCCTTTTCTTTTTTAATTTTTTTTTTTTTTGTTTAATGTTACAGACCTACCACTACTGTGTTTAGTATTTTCCGACAGTTAATTATAAAAGCCTGATGGACTTTCCTCTGTTACAGCAGCAGAGATTAGAAACTCAGCTATGGTGATACCATCCATATTACATGTCTTACTATACCTATCAAAACTAGCATTTCCTTTCTAAACCTCTATTTTTAAGGCTTTGCAACCCTGTACTAAATATTTCCTTTGCAGAAAAGGAACTTGATTCAGAACGTTTTGTTTGCATGTTTTTCTTTAAAAACTTGGAAGTTCTTGGCTGTTTTTATTTTCTGAAAATTTTGAAGTCATACTAAGCTTTGGAAAATGTGTCTACATACCCTAGCCAGTTTAAAAGAACCTTGTGAAAGCTCGTGCAGTAAAGTACTTCTCAATAAACTGGTCTTGCCACAGCCTGATTCATGAGTACATTCAGCACACAAACTTGAATCTCTGATTTTAAGGTACAGAGGATAGGAAGGAAAAAAGTGATCAAACTGCTAGTGTGTCTAGCACGGTATATGTATTATAAGAGTATAGTGGGGAAAAACCCACGCAAATTAAAGTTTTTCTAAATTTTGTGGCAAAAAGCTAGAACAGTTCTTGGTCTTCTTAAATAGTACTTAACCAGATCACCTGTTTGCAGCAGTCATGGTTAGCAGAGGGGAGAATAAACTGTGAGTTAATATTAGAGTGACTTTTCAGCTTGTCTTTATTGAGAAAATTGTGGTTTAGATACAGTTATTAAGTTTCATTATTTTGGTCTGTTAGGATCCCACTTCATCTGTCATCTAGTTTGTCAGAAATACCAGGATGTAAAAAAACTTTAGTTGTGCTGTAGATACTCTATAAGTGTTTTTCAGTGCATGTATCCTTCCATAGTTATTATTTATAACTGGCTGGTGGTACTACATAGGGCTTTTTTTGGCTGCTGCCGTTTCTCACTTCAGTTATGCTTTGACACCTTACCAGTGTTGTGTTTCTTTTGACATCTTGTTGCAAAAGCAGCTCTTACTTATAATACTATGTTTAAATTTTTCCTCCTTGTTCTCTGCTGCCTGTAAGGCAGTTAATTCATAAAAGTGGAGACTAAACTGACTAATACCAAGACTTGATTCATTGTATTTTTTTTTTTCTTATAATATGATTTTTCTAGGGCTTCTTTCCATCTTCAGTGAGTGTATCTTCTGGTTAAGTCCACAGCATGCTGGGCAACTTGTTTTGTGATTGATGAAACTAAGTATGGTTTCTGACAGACTTGCATCACCCACCTCTGTACATTGTTTCTCTCTGCACAACTTGGGGGCAGATGTGAAGTCTTATTTATTTTATGTCTCAATGCTATATCTGGTTTCTGTTCTCTCCTGGAGCCAGGTCTGGGTTGAGCAGCAATTCAGCCTTTCCTCCTGGGATACTAATGGAGCTCTTTAGTCAACTTCTGAATTTTTAGGAAACCTCTAAGAGTGTAATTTTTCAGTGGGCATTTTTATCGCCTGTCAGATTAGGCTAATTGATTCAGAAATTTCTGGGATTTATAACATCAGGCATCCTCACAACTTTTTTTTAATAGGAAAACAAGCTAAGTAAGAAAATATTTTTTCCTCATGTAAAAAAAATTGCATGTTTTCTTTTAAAGGGCCAGTTCACAATGAACTTGCATTCCAGCCTCCTATATCAAATCATCCTGGTGAGTAAAATCTAACATGCAATGCTAACTTATAACTTTGTGGTTTAAGTTTGATTATTTTTTGTATCAAGTACTCTGAAATTTGAGAGATATAAATTCCAAAGAAGAGGAAGAATTTTGTGATTAATTCTTGTTTTGAATTTGGACCTCTCTTGGAATGGTGACATAGGCTGTGAACTGAATTTAATTGAGATGCCTAAGTCAAACATTGCAACCCTCAAGCCCACACTGAGCTGGTGCCTACCCTGGAGGTACCAGAACTCTGAATGTCCTTGATCCTAAACTTTTCAAGGTGCCCGTAGTTGTACTTTGGTCATGCCAAAGTTCTCTTGGATCCATAATCTAGTCCATCATTACAGCCAGATGTCCTGAAAGATAGGTATTGTGCTGCTTAGCATTTTGGTGCTGAAGCTCCTCATTGGATCTTTGCATAAAGCTTGTTCTTTCCAAGAGTCTTCATTAATGGTAACAGGGAGCCAAGGAGGTTTTGTCTTGTGGTACAGGCTAGCTCTCATGTAGGTGCAAGGTGATATCCTGTTTTTAACAATAGCAAGGCTGTTGCCTGCATAGGGAGATCTGTATAGTTGAAAAGCCTAAAAGTTTAACTGTTTTATTCATTGGCTAGTGACTAAATGCATACCAGAAATAAAAATGTTGATAATTGCTGGCTAAACTTAACTGTAGCTGAATTGTATTTCACATTATTTAATATGTCTCTTTCACTCTATTGATTTCATCCTATTCAGTCCTCAGAGCCATGAGTATTTATTTGAAGATAAAAAAACTTAAAGTAATTTAGGCACCTTTGTTTATTGTTTTCTAATAAAACCAGAACAGTTTCTTGAGGCAAATAGGTGTAATGTTGGGAGCTGCTGTTTATAATGAATGAGTACCACTTAGAGCACAGGAAGAGCTCTTCTTCCTGTTGGCTTATCAGGCTGTTGTATTTAGGTCCTACTGCACTAAGCATGTCCAGTCATTTCTGGAATGTTTTCAGGGATTGTGACTCCACCACCTCCCTGGACGTCCAATTCAAATGCTTAACCACCGTTTCAGTGAAGAAATTTTCCCTAATATCCAATCTAAACCTCCCCTGGTGCAACTTGAGGCGATTTCCTCTTGTCCTGTCACCTGTTACTTGGGAGAAGAGACTGACCCCTGCCTGTCTAAAACCTCCTTTCAGGTGGTCGTAGAGAGTGAGATCTCCCCTGAGCCTCCTTTTATCCAGGCTAAGCATCCTCAGTGCCCTCAGCTGCTCCTCATAGGACTTGTGCTCCAGACCCTTCACCAGCTCTGTTGCCCTTCTCTGGACATGCTCCAGCACCTCAATGTCTTTCTTGCAGTGAGGGGCCCAGAACTGGGTGCAGGATTCGAGGTGTGTCCTCACCAGTGCTGAGTACAGAGGGACAATCACTTCCCTAGTCCTGCTACCCAAACTATTCCTGATACCAGCCAGGATGCCATTGGCCTTCTTGGCCACCTGGGCACACTGCTGGCTCATGTTCAGCTGACTGTCAACCAACACCCCAAGGTCCTTTTCTGTCAGACAGCTTTCCAACCATTCCACTCTTCTCTGAGCCTGTAATACTGCATGGGGTTGTTGTAACTGAAGTGCAAGATCCACCTGGCATTTGGCCGTATTGAATCTCATACCATAGGCCTTGGCCCATTGATCCAGCTGGTCCAGATCCCTCTGCAGAGCCTTCCTGCCCTCCAGCAGATCAACACTCCCACCCAACTTAGTGTTGTCTGTGAACTTACTGAGGGTACACTCGATCCCCTCTTCCAGATCATCAGTAAAGCTATTAAACAGGGCTGGCCCCAATACTGAGCCCTGGGGGACCCCACTAGTCACTGGCCACCAAGTGAATGTGGCACCATTTAACACCATGCTCAGGGCCAGCCATCCAGGGAGTTTTTAAACCAGTGAGGAGTATACCTGTCCAAGCCATGGGCTGCCAGCTTTTCCAGGAGTATGCTATGGGAGACAGTATCAAAGGCTTTGCTGTAGTCCAGGTAGATATGGTAGTTTCTTCCAACTATCATCTTTCTTTTGTAGCCAATTTTTTTAATAGTAGGAGTTAAAAGGCACCACTTGGCTATTAAAACATGCCATTTTGTTCTGCTCCCTTGCTTAATACTTCCTTGTTTTAGCCCGTACCTGACTTTGTGTGCAGACGGTCACTATGTGATCTTTGTTTTTTCTCCTCTTGCCCTACTTTGCAAATCTGGTTTGCTTTGCAGGGAGGATAGAGGAAACTGACTTCAGTTAGGATAGGGGGTGATTACTCCTATCTTAAGCCAGATCTGTTTCAAAGTTAGTTTCTGCTAGCCTAGCCATGAATAGGCATATGTTACTTCTTTATGCTAAAGCTATAGTCATAAAGTGCAGGAATGCAGATGGCTTACAAAATCTTATGGGAATTATAAACTGTATAAAGATTTGTAAGATCTACAAAAAAAACATAGCATTGTGTTGCATCCCACCCCTACACAGAAGGGAGCACCCAAGGTTTATGGATGCCTGTGGTCAAAAAAGAATGGCAAAATCCAAAAGGGTCCAAAAAAACCCTCACAAAGTTTTAATAATAAACTATGCACTCTGCATGGAAATTGGTGTATATTTTTCCCCTTAATAACGATGATGATGATGCTAATAATAATAATATAATAAAAATAAAGAGGAGAAAAAATAGAAAAATGAAAGGGAGATCAGAAAGAGAGGAAAGGGGATCACCGGTCCTGGGTCCAGCATCAGTACAGATGGCAGGGAGTCCTGGGCATGCCACCTAGGCTCTGTGGGGGTACCTTCTTATAGGTAATTTTTCTCTGCCCTGGCATTAAGTTCCTCCCTCTTCATGTAAATGAGTTAGCATGTGCAGTCTGTTCTTCTGGACCTTTCTGGAAATGGGTCAGGGGGTTTTGAAGTTCCTTTGGTGGTCTCAATCCCCCTCTATTGGTCTTGCCTGCTCCTTGATCCCACTTCTGAGCTTCTGCTGTATGTTGTGCTGTCACCATGGACCTGAACAGGAAAATTTGCTTCAGAAAGGTGCTGTCATACCTTCATAAGGCCCCCATTTCCAGACACATGATGTTCTAACTTGCCTGCTTGAATGGTCATTGGGGTTTGAGGCATAGCAGTGCACTAACTCCTTACTGCCCAGGCTTCTACATATTGATATGTGCTTTAATAAAAAGACAAGCCCATGTTCATTGTAGTATATAGTAATTTTCTGTGCTAGTAGATGTGTCTTTGTCTATCTGAACTTGCTTATGTGAATGTGCACTCTTAGTCTGAATGACAAATGCAGTTGCAGAAGGCTTAATTGGTTGTCTGAATGGGTTTGTTGGGGTTTTTTGCACCTTTCAGTCAGTTAATTGTATATATTCTTTAGCTCCAGAATATTGGTGCTCAATCGCATATTTTGAAATGGATGTGCAAGTCGGGGAAACATTTAAGGTCCCTTCAAGCTGTCCAATTGTTACTGTTGATGGATATGTGGATCCTTCTGGAGGAGACCGTTTTTGCCTGGGCCAGCTTTCCAACGTGCATAGAACAGAAGCCATTGAGAGGGCAAGGTATTCTGCCGATCCCAAAAGCTCCAGATGTCTGTGGTATTTGAAAATATTTTGGTTTGCCCTCAGTGTGTGCCTCTCTTTTGAAATCATAAGTATGGTATGTTTCTTTGAACTGAATTAACTATACCAGAGTAATTTTTCTAGGCCGCTCCTGTAACACATTCATAATGTGAACTGTGTGACAAAGCCCTTCAGAGCTTTACAGTAGTAGCATGTTACTTTTCATTGCTTTCAAAGGCTGTGGCTTCAAGGATAAAATTAGCAACTTATGCCATTATATATGCAAATTGAATATTAGTTCTTCACATTAGAGAGTGATATGAAAATAACTGCAATATATAGATTTATCAAAGGAGCAAAGGAAGGTTGATAGAGAGCTAGTTGGATTTTCATTCATTCTCACCATGCACATGCTATGCTTTGATGTGGAACTGAAGCAGTCTTTCAATTTTTTTTCCACTCCTTTGAAACAAAAAGGAAGAAAATTATTCCATGTCTTCAGAAATTTTGCGTTGTGTCAATCAAAATGTTAGATTGCTATAATGTGACCCAAACAAACATACAGTTCTGCATTAAAATGTGGCTTTGTATATGTACTTCATTGACTTTCTATTCTAGAATACTTGTGGGATTTTACACTTCTGAACAGAACTGAGTGTGTTTGGTATCCCAACTCTGTATTGTTAATGACTGTGGTAGTTGCAACTCAAATATCATTGCTTCTGCATTCTGTTTCCCATAGATCTTTACATGGTATTACAGATGTGGTTTTTTTTAATTTACAGATTTTGCATAACAAATGGTAACTTATGCCTAAGATAATAACTACAATTTCAAGTCCTTGTATGAGCAGAACGCTGGATAACTGTTTCTGATTTATTTAGGAAAGGTCTGATTTATAGTATGTGTGCACAGGTGCATTGGATCTGTTTTTCTTTTTAAGGTTGCACATAGGTAAAGGCGTGCAGTTGGAATGCAAAGGAGAAGGTGATGTGTGGGTTAGATGCCTCAGTGACCATGCAGTCTTCGTTCAGAGTTACTACCTGGATAGAGAAGCAGGGCGTGCACCAGGGGATGCAGTTCACAAGATTTACCCAAGTGCATATATAAAGGTTGGTTTGATGTTCCTAGATGAAAATTGTAGGGGAAATAGCATATATTTGAGTCTTGTAAATGTTAGAGAAGCTGAGATACTGAAATAAATGTAACTTGGCTTTGAAAACCCCTAAAAATTTCCATTTGACAAGTCACTTAAGATGACTTTTTTAAAATTGACTAAACTGAAAGTGTCTTCTAGATACCATAAAAGTAACTAATTTTGTCACTTGCAATCTCGATAGCAGTTTTCTGTATTTTTAGCCTTACAGGTTTAAATTAATTGCTACTAAAATTTTTAGCATAGGTTATCTGTTTCTTTACTTTCTCTTTCCAAAACAAGGAAAGTTGTGAAATTATGTATAAATGCAGTAGAAGTGTAAAGTGTATGTTAAAGTGCATGTTAGTGTTATGAATGTGAAGTGATCTGGAGGTCACAGAACATTGCATGGAAACAAATTATTTTGAGTATGTTCTTACTTAGATGTGCCTCTGCCAGACTTGAAACTTTATTTAGGACAAGTTGCACTTGTAAAAATACATTTTTTTAAATTAAACTGCTTGAAGTTTGCATTGATTGGGTTTTTTGGTTTTTTTTACAAGCTTTCTAGTATGAGAACAGAGTTCCTGTGTATATATATTAGTGCTAAGCCTGATCACAAAGATATAAAATACCACCAACCTGAAACCTAGCTGCTGAAACTTCAGACCTGTCAATTATTGGTATTTCTTTTAAATAGGCTAACACATTTCAGTAAAACAGTGAAGAATAAAGTCTGACAAAGTTAAGATGGACTTGTTGGCATCCGTTTTTATTTATATGCCTATATTCTAGAAATACTGGGATTTAAAACTTGGGATTTTATCAGCCTTCAGTATCCTTCAGACTTTGATCTTGCAGTCAGTCCCACACATGATACTTTTGTAGCCTGCTCAGTTCAGCCAAGTTCTGGTGGTGCCAGTGGCAGTAATGTCATATAAGATGTTTCTAAGAATCAGCTTTAATTGATTATTTCTGTTAGAAATTAAACTAGTCAGGGAAGGTTTGCTTTTACTCAAGGGTGTGGTGAGATTTTACAAGTTGCTTTGGGATAGGAGAGAGGTCCAGATTACTGGGGCTGAGAGTTGAGAAATTATTTTCTTTATTGATTTTGGTAAGTCTAATAGTTCAATATTTTTATTTTTTTAAAGGTGTTTGATTTACGCCAATGTCATCGTCAGATGCAACAGCAGGCTGCCACAGCCCAAGCTGCTGCTGCTGCTCAAGCTGCAGCAGTAGCAGGAAACATCCCTGGACCAGGATCAGTAGGTGGAATAGCCCCAGCCATTAGTAAGTGCATTAGCTTCTTGGTTTCCTTTATTTCTTACCTGAAAACAAATAACACAGCTTTCCCTCATAGCAGCATCCACCCACCGCCCCTGCAACAGACAGACTTGGAATGAAATATCAGGATTGGGATAAGGTGGGGCTGGGATGGCATTGTGGTAAGTCTGTATTCATTCACTTTGTACTCATTCCACACACCATTTTTCATTCTGTAGTCTTCAAGGAATGTTGGATACAGAAGTGGCTGCTTATTGTACTGCAGGAAGTGTTGCAGTATGACAGAAAGCATGTTATATACAAGGTCAAATAGCATAACTCTTATTACTTTAAACAGAGCTACTTTTGGCTGCTTGGATCCAAGCTCATAAAAATGTTACTCAGAACAATAGGGATTACTTGGCAACAAAGTCCTTGACTAGGTTTAGGAAGACTTAAGATCCTTGAGAAGAGGAAGAAGAGAGTGTGAGGGTGGGGTTTTTTTGTGGTCAAGTTTTTTTCTGTTTTTTTTTTTGTTTTGTTTTTTAAGTTATTCTGGGCTGGAGTTTTCTTAGTTACTAAGTTCTAGATTCTTGAAATTGTACCTAAGTACTTTTAAAAGTGTAAGTACTTACATGTCTCAGGCTGCTTTATGTGCCATAATGTTTTCTGTATTCCTTGTATTGCTACATGACTCTTTCCAGCTATCTTACAAATTGCTGAAGGCATCTTGGGGAAATGTGTTTGGCTTTTGTCTTAGCCATACTTGGCAATTTGAAGTTTGCCAGCAGTGTTCATCTTTTTATTTCGTGTAAGTAGTGTTGTTTGTTAATCCAACTTCCTGCAGGTGGTCAGTCTGATTTCCTATGCTGAAAATGCAGCATTTGGCAAATATCAAAAATAAGCGTATTTTTACTTCTACATAAGGATTACGTGCATTGTATCACGTAAGACATTGAGTGTCATCTTATCTGCTTTATTATAGAGTTTTATATTTTAGCACCCTTCCAAGATTGCAGAATAATGAAAAAAAATTAATTGAAAGAAATGCAAATTAATTACTGCATACATTATAGCAAAGATCTAGAAATATGGACTGGCCTTGGCTGTGGTGAGAGGAAATTGTATGTGAAGCAAAAGCCAAGCAAACAGGAATGGCTAAACAAACATGATAAAAGAACATGTCTGAACACTTACTTGAAACTTCTGTTTAGGTTTGTCAGCTGCTGCTGGAATTGGTGTAGATGATCTTCGACGCTTATGCATACTCAGGATGAGTTTTGTAAAAGGTTGGGGACCTGATTACCCAAGGCAGAGCATCAAAGAGACACCGTGCTGGATTGAAATTCACTTACACCGTGCCCTCCAGCTTCTAGATGAAGTACTTCATACCATGCCTATTGCAGATCCACAGCCTTTAGACTGAGATCCCTCTGCTGCAGGCCATTATATTGTGAGGATGATGGATTGTAAAATACAGTACTGTTTATAACCTGAAGATATGTTTTACTTTTGTTCTACTTAATCTTCCAAACCCAGGTTTTAAAAATATGTTTGCCATCTTGCTCTAAGCAGAAAGAAATTAAATATGCAGAATTTGGCTTTGTTATTTTCAGAACTTAATTGTCATAATACAGAGCATAAAGTGGAAGGTAAATGCCTTACAGAGACTTTATAGTATTGGGTTTGTTCCCTTTGAAACTTTCCTTCTCTGTTATGGCATCTTGGTGATAAGTCTCACAGGGGCCTTTTGTATGCAGAATAGATTATATATATATATATATATATTTTTTTTTTTTTTTTTTTTTTTTTTTTTTCAATCTGAAAATTTTTTCTACTAGTTGCAAACATTTACCTTGTAGCAACTTTAAAGTTCCAGCTGATTTATGATGTTCTTTTTAGGGAACAATAGTTAACAGAAGACATCTTTATTTTGTTGACAATCTTGTTATGATTTTTCCCGATTAAAACGTAGAAGCTGCGAAAAAGTGAGGGGATGAGACATATGTTGTTGGCACTGATTAAAAATAGCAAGGAAAAGAAATGTGGCTTTTCCTTCACTAGTTATTTAAAAAAAGAAATCTTAGATTTTATTTATATAGACAGGTGAGTTTTAAAACACTAAAGGAAATTTGATTCTTTCAGTGCTGGCACTCAACATGAAATACCTAGTCTGTAAAATTGCCACTGAAATTGCTTAACAAGCACCCAATGGCAGGAACATATTTTCATAATTACTACTGACTTCTGTGATTTTACTCAACTGAAATTTGGCAGGTATTTTAAAGAAGTTGCATGACTCTTTTTACTTGCATATACGATTAAATAATGTATAATATTGCATCAGTATTTAGGATCCAGTTTTTGTATCTGTTCACCATTTCCACTCAGGGCAAGATGACAAACTTGTTTTTATAGCTCTTGGTTATTTTAAGCCCTATGCCATCAATGACCATATCAATAGGCAATGACTTTGTATAGAGAATTTATAGTAAAAAAACTGCAACTGTATTGACTGTATGACAGATACAATGTGTATGCTTTCTCTCTAGCTAATAGTATAAATAAAATGATGAAAAGCCTGATTTTTATAAATTCTGTTTGCTTATATAATGTAATTCTGCATCTTGAAACCACTGATCTTAAGCAATGGATTCCTTTCCTTTGCAAAACCTGCAGCAGCCAATAGTGGTAGGAATTTTTGTTGGTTTAAATTTGCCAGGAACAACTAAAATTTTTCTTACTTCCACCGCTTCTCAATAAAAGCGTGTCCTGAGGATATATATTTTTGACTGTTTGATGGGGTATGGAGAGAGCAGGAATTCCTTCTTTTTCAGCATGTGTGTAGGGAGTTGGAGCTTAATTAAACAGGCTTAGAAGGACATACACTGAAGTCCTTCATGCGCTGCAAGTTTAGTCTGCCTGCTGTGCTGAGCTGACCTGGCAGCACAGCTAGAGTGGTTAACAAAAGTAGAAGTCTTGGAAGAGATTATTCAAAAGCTTTTGGACAAGTTTCTTGCATAGTTTCAGGAATCTGTAGAGGGTTGTGACACAGTGTTTAGGTATTGCTTCTCCCATATGCTGGAATTCTTATGAAGTCAGCAGTCATTGTTTCTCTTAGGTGTGGAAGTACAGAAGACACATGATCTGGGAGTGATGGCCAGAAATTGATCCATTTTCTCTATTTTCACTAACAGTGCTGTATTCTTCAGACTAACCTCTAATGAGATCACTTTTTCTTTTCATTTATGTGGCAACTTCTTGATGTATGAAAAAATAGTGTTTGCTTTTCTCAAGGCCTTTAGTTTAAAACCTTTTTCATTTTGCTTTCTCTCCCAAGTGATCTATTTTGTCTGCAAAGCAAGCTGCTTCACGGTCTTGAGGAGCACTCTCAGTAGAGGATTCAGACCACATCCTCAGAGAAGCTTATTAACCAGCAGCTTGGTTACACTTCATCCACAACAGAAACCTTGATTTTGGGGAAGAAATTAAAAGCCTACGTGTTTTTCTTGCCAGCCTCCCTTATTAGATTGTCTGCCCTGCACTTACTGCTGGGTTCAAGGTGCCTCAGTGTTTGGAAAGTATGTAACATTCTGACTGACAAATTGCTTATAACAGACTGTCCGTTTGATTAGGAGTCCATGAACTTACTCCTTATTTAACTTTGTGGCTTTGCAAGGTGTTTTTCTTAGTGGATGACTGATTTGTATATGACTGCTTCACAGACAACTTTCTGTACCAGTTGCTTCTGCTTTGATTGTGCCATAACTTGATAAAATAGTGAAAGATTGCTTCCACCTGTTGGTGTATTGGCCTGTACTATGGTCTGAAAGAATTCAACTTTCAAGATTAGTTTTCTTTGCAGATGTTTTGCAAGTCTCCTTAAGTCTGCACATACAGTGTAGTATTTAGATGGCCCAAAATGTTTGGAATAGAACAACAAAATGTCAGATGAGTTTATCAGAAACAAGAAAATTCAGGCTCCACGTCAGGAGAAATCTGAGCATTGTGTGAGGCAGTACAAATACTGAAAAGGCATTCATCTTCTCCACTGGGCAGTTTCTGATAAGATGCTGTTGTAACTGTTAAAGGTCAAAATGAGAGAATCTCATCTTAATATGCATTTTACTTAATTTTTTGTACTTTTATGACAAGGCATAAAAAGCAGTGCATAATGGATTAGAAACCCTTCAGTGGCAGCATACTGAATCTTTGAGTCTTGCATTTATGTTTTTTTCTGAGTTGAAGAGCTATAGCTACTTGATAGCCATAATGACCTCTATGCATACAGCAGACAGGAATGTCAAGGATGCCAAAATCATGTCTCCTTCAGCTCCGAATGTTTCAAATTCAACAAGTATTTTTTCAGCTAGCAATTTGCTTGCAGTCCTGTTCCCATGTCTGCTTTGCTTAGTTCGTTCAATGAATTAATTACCTCTTTGTTTCTCACCCTTGATTATGTGCTTCTCAAAAAACACATTGTGCTGGAATACTGTGTAATTTCACTTCATGTACTGGTGAGCTGGGATTAACACCAGAAGGTTTAGATCGCTTTCTGTGTTGCTGTTAGTTTTGAAAGCAAGGGCATTGAAGGTTAACATGGTAGAGATGTAGGAGAGAAAAGCTTTTCCCTGGAATGGTTTAAAAATACTTAATTCTACAGGAGTCCCTTGGAAGGTGCCATAACCGCTAAACAGTGGTGGTTGAAAGTGGTTGTTCCTTTCATCAGTCTTCTGGGCTTGATGAGAATGATGTGCTCAGAGACCTGGAGCCCCTTGCTGTGATATAAACCACTTCATTTACAGCTCTGGCCTACTGAAGACCTGGGAAGTACCCTTCTGCTTTCTAGAGAGGGACCTACACTGCAAACAATACAATGGTCTCCCCAAGTCACCAAAGAGGTCTGTAGCAGCAGTAGTCATCAAACCTGTGTTCAATTCCTGTGCCTTACCTTTGAGACCATCTTCTTATAACACTTCTGATGACAGTGTTCTCTCTGTGTGGCTCAGGAACTACTGTCTTTTCTTTTACTAGGGACCATTACAAAATTAATATATCAGTGTATATAGGAGTGGCTTCTGCCTCTAAACCCTTCAAATGTTATGTCTTGATAGTGGTCTTTATTGAGGCATCTTTTATCTCTTCTTTGAAGAGTAAGCACTTTAGAAAGGACTGTCCCCTCAATTCACATTTTTACTCTGATACACAGAGTGACTGGGTTTGCTGGTCACGTTAATGCAACCAGTTAAAGACAGCCACATGAATCTTCATCTAAGTGGGATTCAGACTTCATTTAAGAAATCCTCTTTCTTCCCACCTCCCTCCTCTCAGGCCCTATGCTAATTAACATCTGCTCTATAAAATTCTGAGATGCTTAGTTGTCAGGTATTTTTAAGGATGCAATTTTGGAGAGGTTACCTTTTGGTTTTTGAAAGACTTTAAAAGCTATGGTCTTGCCTGGTCCTGCTGATAACTGGAGTATTTCCATGACTAGTATTAGGTTTTTGTGGACTGTGGCATCGTTCTTGGGACTGAGATTTGCAAGTTGCCTGTCCTAGGCATGTGTGAGCCAACTTTGTACTCATGCTTCTAACCTCTGATGCAGCTCATTGGCACTTTGGTCCTGGACAGGGAAACAAAAATGGAAAGTGCTTCTCCACCAGCTGTAAGAGCTGGATGCTGAACATCTCCTTTTATTGTGTCATTCACTTTCAAAACACTCTTCTTGATTGTTTCTGAAAATTATCTAAGGCATGTGACCATGCTGACTCAAAGCTGCTGCACATGATGCTGCTGAGGTCCCCAAGATTTGACTTGACTTTTCAGCAACGTGAAAGTTTCACTTGGTGAGACCTCATGAAAGCAGAACTATTGTCAACAATATCTCAAGAGGTTTTGGCACTGTTGGCTGCTGTTGTGCCTTTTGGGTGACACATCACTCCTAAATTTGCAGGACTTATACAAGTTCACCAAAACCACATAGCACTTTCTTGCTCCTGTACCTTTTTCTGTGCCTTTCTGGTGAAGTTTGGTATCAGGACAGAGTGATTGAGCTGGACTGAGAGCTGCAAAATATCCACAACCCAAAACCTGCTATAAGAGGGTTTTTTTGAGCATGGAAACCTAGTTAAGCATTTCTTCTTTCAGCCATTGCCTTTTGATAAGCGGTCAACAGAATTCCCAGTAGTTCCTTTGTAGCTTACTGTATGTTTTTCATTCAACCTAGTTTGTGGATAATATACTGTAGTTAACTTTCCTGAAATTCTGTTATGGAGTATGCTTTTGATTAAAAAAGGTAAAGATTCAAGTCTTTGGCTTCTTTACTTCATTCAGTGGAGAGCTTTTATCCTGTTTCTGGTCAGCTGTTGGAGCTGCTAGCTGTGGTATTGAACTGTGTCAAGGCTAGGGGAGCTTGCTAGAGCAGGGCTGTGATTCCAGAGGGTCCCTCCTTGGAGTCCCATGTCATACTTGGGTACAACTAGAATCAAACCCAAAGCCAAGGTCAGTATCCAGTGTAGAAATGTCTCTGGGCGCCTGCAGGTGTGCAGATACCACTCTGCCTTAAGTCTGTGGGGCACAACAGTTCTGTGGGTTTCATATTAATGGAAATTACTTCATTTAAGCCACCAACCACGCTGTGTGCATGTGGTAGGGTCTCAGAGGAAGGACTAGAGATCAGAATGAGTACCAGGTGTGGGTGAGTGATTGTCACATGGATATAGGCATGGAATAAATCCATATCACAAAGCTAAAGCTGAACCAAAATGTCTATTTGAGCACCTCTGTGCTGCCCCAGAGGCTGAAGGATGGCCCCATGTCAGACCCCTGCCCACACTGTTGCTATTTGCATGTCCATGGGGGTACTGGAATGACCCAAGGGACACAAGGCTGGGTTCTGCCAAAGGGTGATGGCTATGCACCAGGGGGTTCTGTAGCTGCCTCAGGGCATCTGGGGCAGGTGCCACTAGATGTCCACTAGTGCTCCATCTTCCATGGCTGAAAACATGGGAGGGGGAAGCTTTGGGAGCATCCCACAGATAGTGTGGGTCATGGCTCCTTTTGATCATGTTCTTCACAGATATAGGATGGCAACAAAAGATGGGGACACCCTGGGGCAGACTGGCAGTTCGGGTTGATTTTGTTGATTTGTTGAGTCAGGGTGAAGCATTGTCTTGAAGTAAATGCAGCTGAAGCAGTGCAAAGCAGCATGGCCAGCACAAAGATGACAGGTTTGAGTACTGCAGTGAGGCTGCCTCTGGGTGTAGTGACATGACCAAGGACACGTAGTATGGTGGTAGCAGAGGTGGGAATGGCTGCTGTGGGCAGAGATCCATGGGGACACCTGGGAAGCTGGTGTCAGCAGCAGGCAGAAGGGATGCACCACTGACATGCCACTCAGATTAGCACAGGTTGAGAGAGCAGACCCCAAGTGGGGAGCAGGCATGGAGCATCCCAAGTAACAAATAGTAGGATGAGTCTCATGTTGTGCCAGGGGCAGTTTAAATTGGAGATTATAAAAAAATTTATTCCCTGAAAGGGTGGTCAGGCAGTGGAACAGGCTCCCCAGAGTAGTAATGGAGTCACCATCCCTGGAAGGATTTAAAAAGCATGTAGATGCGACACTTGGAGACATGGTTTAGGGGTGGACTTGGCAGTGCTGAGTTAACAACTGAACTCTGATTTTAGAGGTCTTTTCCAACCTAAGTGACTGTATGGTCCATATTTCTTTTCCCCCTTGACTTAGGGACAGAGAATGGTTTAGATTGGAAAAAACCTTTAAGACCATTGAGTCAAACCATTGACCCAGCCCTGCCAAGTCCACCACTAAACAATGTCACACCCTGGGGCAGGCACCTGCTAGCCTCAATATTTGGGATTTCCTATAGCTTCTGGTGCAGCTAATTTGCCCAAACCCCATTTATTTTCTTAGCAACAACCTGCATCCTCCCCTCAGCTACTTCAGCTCATTTTGCATGCATTTATTTTTAACTCTAACCAACAGCTCCTGGAAACTTTTCCCTGCAACTTTGGGAAAAATTGGGCAAAGGGTATTTTGGGAGGAAAAAAACACCAAAAAAACCCCCCAATTTTTGTTTATACCAGTTAAACTTCTTTCAGGAGTGGAGCCCTGCAGCACTGGAATGGGATCCCACCAGCCTGAGCCCTGCACATGAAATAACAAGCACCAGGAATGCCCCTGGTTGGGTGGGGGATATCAGCCATCCCCAGCCTGCCTAAGCTGCTCCAAGTGACAACCATGAAGAGAGGAAAACATTCAAGTTAATGGAAACAAACCTTTATTAAATAACTTTTAAGATCAGAAAAATAAACTCTTAAAATTGTCTTTACAGCAAATATATAATATCAGTGCTTTGGCCATCATAAGTTAAAGGCCCTTTATCATAAAATATATATTTTTAAACTTTACCAAAATTGAATTTATAATCTCTATGACTTCCCTACATATACATAACAAAGAGTGTAGCAAAATTAGCAAATACTAAGCTAGATCAATAGTTTATCAGTTTATTCTTAGGTTGTGGTTTATAGAAATGGTGCGCACACCTAATGTCTGTTGATTCCTTGGCTTATTAGTTGCAGTGTACAATGCAATAAAACAAAATACACCCTCGGGGAACATTTGTTTGCATCTAGAAGACTGCAGCTAGAGATCAGATTTTAATACTACAAGCAATTACAGTATTAAAGTTATGCAGTATATAAGACGCCTTTAAGGCAACTCCTAGTTGTAAACTTTTATACGAAATGTAACTCTTCAAGTGGAAATAAAAATAAAATTTTCTGCATATTTACTACTTTAATACACAATTTCTTCTTTTTGTTACAGTGAGAAAAAGATTGTCTTGGGAAAATAATGCTTTAAAAAAAGAGGAAAAAAATACATCAGAACTATACTTGTGTCTTTTTTGGTTTGTTTTTGCTGTTTTAATATATGTCAGTACAGATTTGGGAGTGTACTGAGGATGAAAAAGCTAGAAACATCCACAGGTTGAAATGTAAGAAGGTCATTCAAGAGACTTGTTTTTTGGAAAGAGTTTTGAAATAAAGTAAACTGATTACAGGGCCACTGTCACAGCTACTGTCATGAATAATACAAGGGCATTTTCTTTTTCTTACTAAAAATATATATTTATGTGTAAGACATGAATTGAACATAAAAATGCTTCACATTTTGAACTATATACTCTCTAAAAAGGTAAAGAACAGCTTGATCAGACTAATGAACAGAATGTCAGCATCATCACTCTTAAGTCAAAGTATGTGCATCCCAAAGCCCTTACTGTAACTGGATGAAGCCAGCCAGACTTTTTCTATATTACACTAACAAAAGCAGTGGGTAGGAATTCACAAATTGAGACATTCCTAATCCTCTGGACATACTGCCCTTATCAAGGACAAAATGGAGGTGCATCTGGCAGCTTCTTTCTTCCCACCTCACTATCATTTATTAGCTGAACCTGCCAATAACACAATTTGTTTCAATAAATCAAACAATGCTTTAAAAGATATTTGCAACACTGAAGAATTAGGCATAAGTTGTCACATAAAGCAAAAAATATTTCCTCAAAACTGGCAGAAGACAGCATTGGAAGTGTTGTTTGATATACTGATAATGCCACACATCCTCCATAGCAGACAAGTACTTTTGCATTTAGGCAACAAGGTTCATTGCTGCCAGCTCACAGAAGCCAAACAATTAACAGAGATCCTTTAGAAAAGCCGGGAAAATTTGAGGATTTTTTTCAGTTGTGTAATTTATGAAAACTTGCCCTCACTGTACCATAACATTACACCAGATCTATCTCTGCTAAACATGCTATCTGCTTACACTGAACCAGACGGAGACCACTTAAGTTTAGTGTTACCATAGCAGCCTTTTGAGAAAGTAAAAATTTATTAATAACTTCAGCCTAATCCCAAGGAAGTCCAACAGTCAGTATTCATTAGAAAGTTTACTAGAGGGTACCATTACATTCATGCCTTTAAAAGTCCACATATAATAATATCTCTATAATATCTCTATTTAAGAGTGAATTTGAATTGCCTGAGTAACAGCTGTCTGGCAAACAGGACACAGTGGGACTTCCTTTTCACAGATTTTGTTGGCACACTCCAGGCAGAAGAGATTGTGACCACAGGGGACCAGGGCCACAACAACTTGGTTCTCGAAGCACATTACGCAGTCGTGCTTCTGTCTCAACTCAGGGGGAGAGCTGGACGTGGAGCCACCACTGGAAGATGAATAGCTGTTGGTGCCATTGGAGAATGCAGGGATATAGATGGGAAGGCCTACTTGGTGGCCAGTGCTAGGTGGGTCACTACTCACTCTCCCAGTCAGCGGGTGATCCAGGCTTTCTGGAAATGTGGGTGACAGACAAGCAGTAGATGGCTGTTTCCCTCGGCATTGAAGCTTGGTGTTACTAGCAGGGTCACTATCAAAGCCAGGGAGAGGGTTTACAGGTTCAAAAGGAGTACAAATGGTTTGGGAAGGCATTGATAAGGAGTCATACACAGGAGAGTCAACCATGAGGTCTTCCATGCCCACTGAAGGCAACGTTTCTCCAAACCAAAAGTTGCCTGTGCTGAACAGACTTGTTGGGCTGAAGGCAGTCAATCTATTGCTTCCAAAACAGGAATCTGTGCAACTACTTCCCAAGGAGCTGGAGCTGTCATTCCTATAATTAGAAATCATTCTGGTGCGGCTAAGAGAGACAGGATTAGAAGCAAGACATACAGACCTGAGAGTGCCTCCTTCAAAGCTCACATCTGTACCATTGTAGTAGAAATCATTCTCTTTATTCAGCTTGATGCAGTTCCCAGTACGCATGGCTATATGCATCTCTATCTCCTCACGTGCACAGTTGACATTTTCAGGCATTCCTGTGACTTCGAAGACTGGCTCCTTATCCCTGCTGGGGGTGACTATGTAGGTATGGGTCTGCTGCTGAATTCTTTTGATTGTAGCTCCTTTTGGTCCAACCACCAGCCCAACTACACGGTAAGGCACCCTGACTTGAACTGTCATCTGACCTGGAAGGTTAGGGGTACATGGCAGGCCTCCCAGGGCAGGACTGCTCTTGTTGCATGATGCTCTGATCATGGAGAAGTGTTCAGCAGCTGAGAGAATTTCCCTTTTAGCCATGGCTACGTCCTCCTTTCGCCCAGTGACAACAAAGACAGGTTCTTCTCCACGAACAGGGGTCTTAATGTAAGTATTTGTCTTGGCCCTTAGCGCTTTTATTTTGCAACCTGTTTAAAGGAAACATATACAAGTTTAGCAAGACATCCAAGTTTAGAAAGCCACAAGAAAGCCATCTATTTTAAGCTGTTTGAGAGTTTCAAGAAACCATAGAGTGAAACCAGAAGCAGCTGTTTGTATCTCTGCAAGTCATATCAGCAAAAGCAGTAACAACTTATACCTATTATTTCCAAACAGGCCTCTGATACTTATAGCCACAAACAATTTTAGCAATGTTTTTTGGGCTGGTTTAGCTCAGCAACTCCTCAATTGCTATTAGATGGTGAATAAACATGAATGACTTTCTTGTCAGTCACCTTTGTTATTATCCCATAGATACTGGTAGGTTTAATTTTTTTTCCATTGATTTGGTATAGGTCAGTTATTTCTAAGATCCTGCAAAAGGAGTAAAGGTTCACACACAAGTTTGCTGATATATTAGCCTTCCACCAACAAGCATGACTTAAAAGCAAATTAAACATCTACAAGAGAAAGAAGTGTCTGTATTGCAACCTGTGTAGGGTATCGATAAAATTGATTAACTGAGAACTCTTAATTTGCTTCCTTTTATCAGTAAGTGTTATTTAAAACTACTCTTCCCTGGGGGATGAAGGAGCCACTCCTTGAACTGTCAAGTAGGAGTTCAAGCACTTTGTTGCATGCAAATAAGGCTTACTATGTAATAGTATGTGCCTACATGGAATTTCTCTCATTCATTGAGAAAATACAGTCTGAAATAAAAGAAAAAAGTTAATGAAACATTTGTATTTGATTTTTGGGGACTGAATTATAAAGTTTGCTATGACACAGTGACAACAGGCTCTTTCCCAAGTTGCTCAATGCATTTTGAAAGGCATGGTACATGCAGAAGCCCCTTTTACTCATGACAGGACCAGAAAAGCAGGCATTGCAAAATGAAGAGACACAAGCAGGTCCATGACATGCAAGACAGTCTACTGGATTCAGTCTTAATTGAATTTATCCTATTTTAAAACAAATTCAAAAGCATGTCAGAGTAAATGTTGTTTTACAGTGAACCTCATCTTGAAAAAATTATAAGTAACATTTTCAGATTAAGTGTTTTAAGCATCATTTCACTTGCAGCAATTTATTCACCTTTTCCTTATTTACTTTAAGCATTTAATAACTGTTTGGGTACTCAAAATAGTGTTTTGTTAGTCCTTTGTACCCAAGGTATCACAAGCAATAAATTGTACAGTTAGAAAACCACACAAAGATGCACTTTATTCAGTACTATCTACTAATAAAAAGAAAATAGCAAATATGCAAATTCTGGTTGGAATAGAGAGGAGGAAGAGCTGCTTCTTTAAGGGCCCCTGCACGTAGAAAACACAAAGACTGAACACAATAGCCCTTTGTTTTCATGACACAGCTGGAAAGAAAGTTCATTTATCTTCAACAGCTAGTGAGGGCTCTGAAAGGCCCTAACTCCCCCAGAAAGCACACAGAGGAGCACGGGAGGGCTCCCATGAGAGGGGGTGTGAGGCACAGACAGATCTGTGCAAAGGAGGGGATGCAGACCAGAGAACGAAACATGTCGATCAGCAAGAGCAGCAAGTGTCAGCAGTAGAGAAAAAACCCATAAGCCTCAACCTCCCACTACAGCCCACTGAGAAGGCACTAGTGCTCTACTAGATTAAATAAAAGGGAAAACACATGAGATGCCTTAGAGAGGTGGCAAAGCACACATCCTTTGAAGCCACGCCATTTCCCTACATGTACCAGAGAGCAGCACCTCACTTTGGCAATTTACCTTTACTCCTTCCATCTCTTTGTTTGCATTTCTCCCTGTAATAAATCTGCTTTCCCACTCCATTCCCATTCCTTCGCAGTTACTCAGAAAATATAGTGGGCTCAAACATTAAACCCAAAGGATCTGTAAAATGGTGCCACTGAAGTTTTCACACTCGTTTTACTGGAACACCTAAAACCAGTCAGTCTCCTGAGGTGTATCAATTATTCTCCAATATACAGAGATTACTTTCATTTACTCCATTCCACCCAAGTATATATCCTTATTTCCAGAAAAATTGCAGAGGCAACATTTAAAGAATACTAGAGACATTTAAACATAGACATCTAAATAGCAATATAATTCTATATTATATATCACAGTTCAGAGCTCAATTAATTCCAGATTCCAAACAGCCTTACCAAGTCTTACAGCTTACATTTTAGACAAGATTTTCCTGATATTTTAGAAACTCAAATTAAGTTAGAATTATGCACCTTCATTCCCTGCCGTCCCCGTTTGAAGTACAGGTGTCTGCCAGTAAAGGCAGAAGCTCCTCTTTCAAAATAGAGAATTTAATTCTGCTTCCTCCCAAGTGTTAGAATTGAATTAAGAACTCTAAGACAGAGATAAGGGAGAGCGGGGGACGACGACGACAACAATGGGCGCGCTGTGTCTCAGGTGAGAACGGGCTGGAGCGGCGGCTCCTCGCTCACCGTGTGTGTCCGGGGGATCAGCTGTGTCTGCAGAGGCAGGAGGCTGGAACGGGGCAGATGCAGGGCAGGTGATCGCAGAGGGTCTGGCTCTCCTGTGCTCGGCCACGAGTGCTGTAGACGGGAGGGTCCTCTTCCCCTGAGCTCCCCGGAAACACGAGTAGCCCCTCCCGGAAGCCAGCTCCCACCTACCCCTTTGTCCAGAGTTGTCAAAAAGATCCGGGGTGTAACCCAGCAGGGTCCGTTAGCATGATAATGGGAAAAATTCTTTAAACTGGAACAAAATAAACCCAACCCCCAACACCTGCAAATTCCCAGAGATTGCTTTGCCAGTGTCACATTTCAAACCATTCCGGTATAAAGAACAGCCTTCTTGCCTTTCTTCTTCAGGCTGCAGAACGGCACAGACCAAGACAGGTAGAGCTTTGCTTTTAAGGTATGAGTCACATACCTAGAAAGCAGAGGCTAAACACTGCCTTAAATCCCTGTAGCAACAGAACAAGACTTTTAAACATCAGAAAGTTAAGCTTCAGTGGAAGGCTGACTCCTCAAACCATCAAGATCAATTCTCAATCTTTATCTGAAAAGTTAGAAAGAACTGAAGAAAGTCACCATGTACAAAACCCAGTATTTCAAAATGAGTCAGTCAATACCCACTGGATTCTGTCTACAAGGAGTGATGGAAACCCTCACAAAAGACACTCATGTCAAAATACAAGATCAGTAGCCCATTATACCACTCCAGCTGAATGACCTTTCTATTTGTTTTTACTCAGCTGCTCTGGTTTCCCACCCTCCTCCATTAGTCACTACTGAGGCAATGCTGCAAAGCATAGCTGATCCTATCCCCTCTCCAACAATTCTGCAGCCACAATGACAAGTTCTGCTAGCTATGAAATCACATGGTCAAAGGATAAATCAAGAAATTTCTGTATCTAAGCTCAGGAGACTGGGAAAGACAAAGGGGAAAAAATATATCACACACAGTTTTGCAGTAAATAAGATTTTTGTATCCAAGATTTTTAAGTACATAAGAAAAAAAAAAAGCCTGAAAAGGGGACTTCTAGACCAGAAATTTAATTTAATCAAATCTTTTCAAGTGATTTTAGTTTGGTGTGAAAACAAAAGTCTATTCAATACCAGTTACCATCCTTGGTTCAGCAGTATAAGCATTCCTAAGCAGCACATTCAGCCATAAGTACATACAGACACAGTTAAAAACATTTCAGTTTATTTTCATTTAGGTAAAGATTTAGTGCTTGCCTGCCCAGGAACCTGATGAGGAGCCAGGCCTGAGCTAAGTTCTGTAGGCAGTGTTCACCCTGTGCTGGCTGATTTGTATCATTCTTCTCAAGCCTTCACCCCATTTTTCCCCCTTAAGTGGCACATATTATCTGCTAATGGGCCATCTTTAAGACTAGGTGGGGCAATCATCTTTATCTTTTCCACGACCCATCCTCCCTCCAGGAAGATATCATCCATGAAAAGTCATTAAGTCCCACTGTATAACTGATAAAATTACATCATCCCATTGGGAGATGCTCCAGCCAGGGGGAGGAGCCAAGCCTTTACTACCTAGATAAAACACTGAGATTTTGGACAGCAAGATACCATCTTTCCACTGGATTCCAGAGGAAAGCTGGACCTTTTCACATCATCCCTGGACCTTCAGAGGAAAACTGCAGTTTCTCCAGGAGCACTGCTCCAGTTGAACCACATCTGCCACTGGAGGAGGATGCAGCCACCATTGAATTGGACTGCTGCCACCACCCTGATTGACTTATGGGGTGTCAGGTTGTATTCTGACTCTGTCAGTGTTTTGGGATTGTTCTTGGTAATACTGTATTTCTATTTTTAATTTTCCTAGTAAAGAACTGTGTCCTGGTTTGAAAGGACAGGTGTCTGCCAGTAAGGGTGGAAGTTTCCCTTTGGGATAGAGACTTTGGTTCCCCTCCCCCCCCCCCCCGCCAAGTATTATAATTGTTTGAATCAAGGACTCTGAGGCAGAGATAAGGGGGTGGGAATAACAGCTCTTTACTAATATATCTAACTGTACAAGCAGAAAAAGACAGCAGTTGTTAAAATTGCTAACAGAACAGAACAGATAACTCGGTGTCAGTCCCTTTAGGTGCAAGCACGCTGTCTCTGTGCTTAGTCCCAGTCCGGATCTGCCAAGGGCAGGCGGGAACGGAGGCAGGAGGGGGCGGCAGCGGCCATGCCGGTCTCGGGTGGGAACGGGCTGGAGCGGCGGCTCCTCGCTCACCGTGTGTGTCCGGGTGATCAGCTGTGTCTGCAGAGGCAGGAGGCTGGAACGGGGCAGATGCAGGGCAGGTGATCACAGAGGGTCTGGCTCTCCTGTGCTCCGGCCGCGTGGCTGAAGATCCGGGCGTCCTCCTCCGAGCTTGCCGGAAACACGAGTCCCCTCCTGGAAGCCTCAGAGGCCCCTCCGGGAGCCGTTCCCACCTACCCCTTTTGTCTGGAGTCATCAGAGATCCTGGGTGTAACCCAGCCAGCTCCATTGGCATGATAATGGGAAAAATTATTTCAATTGACACAGTAATAGAAAAAACACTCAACCCCCAACATTATCCACCCTGAATTTTTTCCATGCCAACATGCTACATCATATTGAAACCTTTAAATTATATACATACATGTAGTTACAGGCACAGTATCATAGATAGTTCACCCTAGAACAAGGTCCCCATGGGGTATGCATCAGGTCTCTCCATCCTTTTGCATCACCCACCAAGTGCAACCTGGTCCTTGAGCGAAAAACACCCCACGAACAGGATTGTCTTTGCTGGAAGCAGAGTTCACCCAGACAGTTTATCCTAACATGCCTCTCAGGTGTACCACTGGAACCTTATCTCCATCTGGTGCTCCCAAGGGCTCTGATTGGGCATGGCCTGCTCGGTTAGTGGAACCTTGGGTATTCACTAACCATGTGGCCTTTGGTAGATTGATCTCCCAGTTCTTGAAAGTCCCTCCACCAAGTGCCTTTAAGGTGGTTTTAAGCAGACCATTGCACCGTTCGACTTTCCCAGCCGCTGGTGCATGGTAGGGAATATGGTACACCCACTCGATGCCATGTTCTTTAGCCCAGGTGTTAATAAGGCTATTTTTGAAATGAGTCTCATTGTCTGACTCAATTCTTTCAGGGGTACCATGCCTGCAGAGGACTTGCTTTTCCAGGCCCAGGATGGTGTTCTGAGCAGTGGCGTGGGGCACAGCGTAGGTCTCCAACCATCCGGTGGTGGCTTCCACCATGGTCAGCACGTAGCGCTTGCCTTGGCGGGTCTGAGGCAGTGTGATATAGTCAATCTGCCAGGCCTCTCCATACTTATATTTGGACCATCGCCCCCCATACCAGAGGGGCTTCACCCGCTTGGCCTGTTTGATGGCAGCGCACGTGTCACAGTCATGAATAACCTGAGAGATGCTGTCCATGGTTAGATCCACCCCTCGGTCTCGTGCCCACTTATAGGTGGCGTCTCTGCCCTGATGGCCTGAGGCATCGTGGGCCCATCGAGCCGGGAACAGTTCTCCCTTGTGTTCTCAATCTATCTTTGACACCTCTATCTGTGCAGCCTGATCAACCTGCTCGTTGTGCCTGTGTTCTTCATTAGCCCGACTCTTGGGAACATGGGCATCCACATGACGGACTTTCACAGGCAGCTTCTCTACCCGAGTGGCAATGTCTTTCCACTCATCAGCAGCCCAGATTGGTTTTCCTCTACGTTGCCAGTCAGCCTTTTTCCACCTTTCCAGCCAACCCCACAGAGCATTGGCTACCATCCACGAATCAGTGTAAAGGTAGAGCTTTGGCCATTTCTCTCTCTCAGCAATGTCCAAGGCCAGCTGAACAGCTTTGAGTTCAGCAAGTTGACTCGATCCACCTTCTCCTTCGGTAGCTTGTGCAACCTGTCGTGTGGGGCTCCATACGGCTGCTTTCCACTTCCGGTTCATCCCCACAATGCGGCAGGAACCGTCGGTGAAAAGGGCATAGCGTGTTTCATCTGCTGGCAGCTGGTTGTACGGTGGAGCTTCTTCAGCCCGGGTCACTTGCTTCTGCTCCTCTTCATCAGCGAGACCAAAATCTTCACCTTCTGGCCAGTTTGTAATTATCTCCAAAATCCCAGGGCGATTCGGGTTGCCAATACGGGTGCGCTGCGTGATCAGGGCAATCCACTTGCTCCATGTGGCGTCGGTGGCGTGGTGAGTAGAGGGAACCTTTCCTTTGAACATCCACCCCAGCACTGGCAGTCGGGGTGCCAGGAGAAGCTGTGCTGTGCCAATCACCTCTGAGGCAGCTTGAACTCCCTCATAGGCAGCCAAGATTTCCTTCTCTGTGGGAGTGTAGTTGGCTTCAGATCCTTTGTAGCTTCTGCTCCAGAATCCCAGGGGTCGGCCTCGGGTCTCACCAGGCACCTTCTGCCAAAGGCTCCAGGACAGACCATGGTTCCCAGCTGCAGAGTAAAGCACATTCTTTACCTCTGGTCCTGTCCTGACTGGGCCAAGGGCCACTGCATGAGCGATTTCCTGTTTGATCTGGGCAAAGGCTTGCTCTTGTTCAGGGCCCCAATGGAAATCGTTCTTCTTGCGAGTGACCTGGTAGAGAGGGCTCACAATCTGGCTCTACTCAGGGATGTGCATTCTCCAAAAGCCGATAGCACCTAGGAAAGCTTGAGTCTCCTTCTTGCTTGTTGGTGGAGACATTGCAGTGATCTTATTGATGACCTTAGTGGGGATCTAGTGCCATCCATCCTGCCACTTCACTCCCAGGAACTGGATCTCTCGGGCAGGTCCTTTGACTTTGCTCTTTTTAATGCAAAAACCGGCTCCCAGCAAAATCTGGATGATCTTCTCTCCTTTCTCAAATACCTTCATTGCTGTGTTCCCACACAATGATGTCATCGATGTACTGCAAATGTTCTGGAGCCTCACCCTTCTCCAGTGCAGCCTGGATCAGTCCGTGGCAGATGGTGGGGCTGTGTTTCCACCCCTGGGGCAGTCGGTTCCAGGTGTACTGAATGCCTCTCCAGGTAAAAGCAAACTGAGGCCTGCACTCTGCTGCCAAAGGAATGGAGAAGAATGCATTTGCAATGTCAATGGTGGCATACCACCTTGCTGCCTTGGACTCCAGCTCATACTGGAGTTCCAGCATGTCCGGCACGGCAGCGCTCAGCGGTGGAGTCACTTCATTCAATGCCCGATAGTCCACAGTCAGTCTCCATTCTCCATCAGGTTTCTGCACAGGCCAGATTGGACTGTTGAAGGGTGAGTGGCTCTTGCTGACCACCCCTTGGCTCTCTAGATCACGGATCATCTTGTGGATGGGGATCAGAGCATCTCGATTTGTCCGGTACTGCCGGCGGTGCACTGTCATGGTGGCAATTGGCACCTGTTGCTCAGTCACTTTCAGGAGTCCTACTGCAGAGGGGTTTTCTGACAGTCCAGGCAAGGTGTTCAACTTCTTAATGCTCTCTGTCTCTACAGCAGCTATTCCAAAAGCCCACCTGAACCCCTTTGGGTCTTTGTAGTAGCCGTTCCTGAGGAAGTCTATGCCTAGAATGCACAGTGCCCCTGGGCCAGTTACAATTGGATGTTTCTGCCACCCCTTCCCTGTCAGGCTAATCTCAGCTTCCAGCAAAGTGAATTCCTGTGATCCCCCCGTCACCCCAACAATGGAAACAGGTACCTTCCCCACATGTTCTGATGGTATCAGGGTGCATTGTGAACCAGTATCAACTAACACTTTATGTTTCTGTGGTTTTGATGTGCCAGGCCATCGCACCCACACTATCCAATAAATCCTGTCATCCCATGCCTCTCCCTGGCTAGAGGCAGGGCCCCTCTAGCCCTGGTTATTATTTCTTTCCTGGTCATACATAGTGGAGGTTCCTTCCAGGGGATCTGACAGATCATCCTCCTTGCTGTAATACCCTGCACCTTGCTTGTGGGAGGTTGAGGCTACCTTCATTTTAGTGCGGCTCCCTCGGTTAGCATTTCCCTCCCTGAGATGACGCACCCGTGCTGCCAGGACAGAAGTGGGTTTCCCATCCCATTTTCCCATGTCTTCCCCATGGTCTCGCAGGAAAAACCACAGGTCAGCTCGTGAGGTGTACCCTCTCTCCCTAGCTGGGGGACGTGAAGCTCTGACTTGGGGGCCTGTGACTCGTACTGATGCTACGCTGATCTTCCTCACCTCCTCAATTCTCTCCATCATCTCCTCCATCATATCCCTCATCCTATCTTCGACCTGTTGGAGGTCCCTGGCCACGGCAGAGACATTAGCCTGCATTAGGCCATTCATCATGCTCTCGAAATTTCTGAGTTTGTTGGCAATAGAACACACCTTCTCTGGGTGGTTATCAGCATTAATCATTGCTATGTAGGTGGTATATTGAGATGGACCCAAGGTTGCCAAATTCCATAACATCTGCCCTGTGCACTTGACCTTGTCAGGGTCATTGTCATGCTGTCCATCCCTCCCAAAAAGTACCTCTAATACTGCTGTCTCTCTAAGCTGCTGGATCCCTTCCTCAAGGGTCTTCCAGCGCATCCTACGGTGGTGCTCCTGCATTCTCTCTCTGTGGACAAACTTCTCTCTCACACTGATTAAAAGCCGGTCCCAGAGGGAAAAGAGGCCTTGCTCCCTTACGAATATCTGGTCCACACCTGAATCCTGGGCGAAGGATCCCAAATTCCTGGCCTCAGTTCTATCCAGTTGTACACCTGTTCCCGTAAGGTCCCAGACCCGGAGTAACCAAGTTGTAAAAGGCTCACGGCCCCGCTGTGCAATGTCTTTTCACAGGTTACGGAGACTATCGTATGAGAGGGACTCGGTGACAATCTCAACCTCTGGCTCCCTTGCTGGTTGTGAGGACCCTCCTTGCTGATCCCCATTATCTAAGTGCCTCGTTTTATTCTTAGATTTCCTAGTTTCCACAGGAGCAACTGCTGCTGGCTGTGGCTGCTCCTGTGATCCAGCTGGAACCTGGACAGATACAACATCTACGGGTTCCACTGCAGCACCATCTGACTCTCCCTCTTTAGGGCAGGGGGAGGGTTTCTCACCAGCTGGAGAAAAATGGTCCTTCATCATCTGGCTATGCTCCTTCAACATCTGGCTTTGCCCCTTCAACCTTTGGCCTATATCCTTCACTAGAGTCCCCCACCCACTCTGGGTGGCTCATTTCTGCAGTGGGCTGTGGGGCAGGGTTAGGCTCTGGGGCAGCATTCCTAGTCCCTGGGGCAGAGGCAGGTTCTGGGTCCACATCTCTAGTCCCTGGGGCAGAGGCAGGTTCTGGGGCAGCATCCCTAGTCCCTGGGGCAGAGGCCGGTTCTGGGGCAATATCCCTAGTCCCAGGGGCAGGCTCTGGGGCAATATCCATAGTCCCTGGGGCAGAGGCAGGTTCTGGGACAACATCCCTAGTCCCTGGGGCAGGTATCAGAGTTGTTGTCCAAGCCAATATTCCCTTGTTTCTCAGTGCTAAGTAGAACAGGCCTATCAGCAGCACCAGCCACTGTATAAGAACACTGGCAATTAAAACAGATCTGAAATCCTTGAGAACCGGTGGGGTAGCCTCAAAAAACTGGGTGATGGGTTGGGAGAAAATTTCCCTTGCACTCATTACCTCACAGTAAGTAACATTACTGAAATAGCCCCAGAAACACGCAGTTAGACTACGATAGTTCTGGATCCATGCAACCACTTCCCAGAAAAAATTAAAAACTCATGAATTCCTGACATAATCAATCCACCAAACGAATCGGATAATAGCTACAGTAACTATGTTGAGGGAGCCCAAATTCAAATAGGGGCTTGCAAATGGGAGGGAGATGGCTGTGACCACATGGAACATAAACCAGATTAAACCAGACAACATATTGCCACTTAAGAGAGCTGTTATTCCTGTCTTAACTCTCAACTCAGTGCCCTCTGTCCCACGTCTGGGCGCCAAAATCTGTCCTGGTTTGAAAGGACAGGTGTCTGCCAGTAAGGGCAGAAGTTTCCCTTTGGGATAGAGACTTTGGTTCCACTCCCCCCCCCCAAGTATTATAATTGTTTGAATCAAGGAGTCTGAGGCAGAGATAAGGGGGTGGGAATAACAGCTCTTTTACTAATATATCTAACTGTACAAGCAGAAAAAGACAGCAGTTGTTAAAATTGCTAACAGAACAGAATAGATAACTCGGTGTCAGTCCCTTTAGATGCAAGCACGCTGTCTCTGTGCTTAGTCCCAGCCCGGATCTGCTGAAGGGCAGACGGGAACGGAGGCAGGAGGGGGCAGCAGCGGCCATGCCGGTCCCGGGCGGGAACGGGCTGCAGCGGCGGCTCCTCGCTCACCGTGTGTGTCCGGGTGATCAGCTGTGTCTGCAGAGGCAGGAGGCTGGAAACGGGGCAGATGCAGGGCAGGTGATCACAGAGGGTCTGGCTCTCCTGTGCTCGGCCGCGTGGGCTGGAGATCCGGGCGTCCTCCTCCAAGCTCGCCGGAAACACGAGTCCCCTCCTGGAAGCCTCAGAGGCCCCTCCGGGAGCCGTTGCCACCCACCCCTTTTGTCTGGAGCCATCAGAGATCCTGGGTGTAGCCCGGCCAGCTCCATTGGCATGATAATGGGAAAAATTCTTTCAGTTGACACATTAATAGAAAAAACACTCAACCCCCAACAAACTGTTATTTCTAATTCCCATATCTTTGCCTTATAGCCCCTTAAATTCAAAATTATAATAATTGGGAGGGAGGGGGTTTACATTCTCCATTTCAAAGAGAAGCTCCTGCCTTTTTTGGCAGACACCTGTCCTTCAAACTAGGACACAGCCATAGCACCTGCAGTCCTCACCCATCATACTGCAACAAACAGCTCAGCTCTCACTCCCCCTTTCACCTTTCATCATTACTAACAAGATGAGATACATCAAAACCAGTCTTAGGCCATTCAATCCATGAAGGAAACTCCCCAATGGAGCCAGCAGAGTCAAGTGACTGCAGTGGGAACCCTGTGCACACCTGCTTCACACCACACCAGCTAAGCTACTGCCATGAGCCAAGAACCATCCCAAAAAAAAGTATTCCAGACTCCTGTTCTGCACAGCCATGGAGAAGTGCAACCTTTCCCCCATTTCTTTCTTCTGCTGAATTCACGTCCATGTCACACAGTGGGAATGGGACAAGGATCAATTTATAGATCAGGTTCCCTTTGTTGTGTGGTATCCCCTCTCTCACAACAGGACAGAAGTCCTTAATCCTTCCAGTTATCAACAGTAGCAAAATGCAACTTGTCACGACAGGGACACACACCTTTTACCCACATTCCTCTTGCCAAGCGCTGCAAAACTGGGGTTCAGGCACACACAGGAACTTAAATCTTCTTACCATCATGTCTGTTTAATTTTGCCTCCCCAATTACAGAAGGCTTTAGGGGAAAAAAAGCTAGAAGAAATTTATCCAAACAGAAGCCTGAAAGTCACGGTGGGTAAAAATTCTGTGAGCAGCCCCTGTGAACCACAATCAAATTACACCAGTTTGTTTTCCTTCCCTGCTCCTGACAAGTAACTAGCTATGGGGATCAAAACTGAGAACTTCCTGCAGCTCTTCAAACATACAAATCCTGTGTGAAGCCACCAGTACAGCCTAGGCTGGAAGAGCAGCAAGCAGGGTGAAGTTGTATTAGCACCAACTCATCTCTTAAACAGGAGGGAAGGCTGCTCATCAGCCCTGACCAAGTCTGGCATCCTTCAACTTCTCCCCAGAGCAACCACAGATCTCACAGCTCATCAGCATTAAAGCGAAAGCCATAGTTCACAGGAATATATTTTTCAGTAGCTTTGCAGTTAGCTGATGAAAGACAATACCGTATTGCAGCCTCTATTCTGAATATTCTGAATATTCTCTAGCGCTCTGACCACCATAATAAGCTGACACCAAGTAATAAGGCAGCAACAGAATAATTACTGACATCAACCCCAAACAATGAGCTGCTAGCAGAAACATAGCTAATTTCTTGCCTAGAAAGCAAGGGCAAGGTCTGGGAAGTCCCCCCAGACCAGCAGGGGATGGCATAGCACTGCCAAGTGTGCTGAGGGGAATATGCAGGGACGTGTTTTCTATGAGCCTGCAACAGCTGCATATGGACATAGCTTTAAAGGAAAAGTCTGTTAAGCTGGTACAGTCCTTATTTCATTGCTAGGTTGCCACAAATTTTTAATCAGAAAGCAAGAATCCCTGTGACTACGTGCAAGTCCTTTGTTACCTGACTGAAACATTGGATGGTAGTACCACAAGGCCAACAGCTGCTGGTCTGCAGAGCATAACACTGCACACCTGATTAACGAAGAAAGAAAAAATAATCAACTTCTTTAAGAATGACTGCTTGACATATATTTCAGAAGAGCTGTTCATTCATTCTCAAGCTGCATTCTTTTGTTTAAACAGAACACTTCCTCTCAGTTGTGAAATGACTAAAAGTATTTCTACAGTTTGTGATTATACAGTACAAAACAGATAAATGCCCTATTTATTAAGCAGAGATGAAGCAGCATTGGGAAAAAAAATTAAAACCTATTCAAAATTGTTTAATGGCTAAACCTCATTAAGCAGGCTGGCTACACAAGAAAATTAAAACCAGAACATTTGTGGTTTTTCACTGGGTTATTAAAGCCATTTTAAATACTACCTGTTGTATAGTCAGTTGATAGACTGACTAGTTACTATCATCTTTCAACTAAGATCAATTAATTTCATCTCACACCTTGTTTTAATTAATGGACTAGTAAATTTTAACTCTTGACAATTTTATTTTTTTAAACTGACTGTTGAATATAATTAGTTGATTTAAGGAAGATGAAGATAGTAATTTCTCTATACTTGCATAAGATGCTGATCTATATTGTACTGAGTTTGCATGGCCAGGTTTTGGTAGCCAGGGGGCTGCAGGGGTGGCTTGTGTAAAAAGCTGCCAGAAACTTCCCCTATGTCAGACAGAACCAATGCCAGCCAGCTCCAAGATGGACCCACATGGGAGCAGGTGGATGCTCAAAAAAGGCTGTGACCCTGTAGGAAGCCCACACTGGAACAGGATCCTGGCAGGGACCTGTGGAGAGAGGAGCCCACACTAGAGCAGGTTTCCTGGTAACACTTGTGACCCTGTGGGGGACCAACACTGGAGCAGGTTGTGCCTGAAGGACTGCACCCCATGAAAATGGGGCCACATTGGAACAGTTCATTGAGAACTGGTGCTTGTGGGATAGACTTACATTAGAGAAGTTCATAAAGGACTGTCTCCCATGGAAGGGACCCCATGCTGGAAGAGGGGAAGGACTCTTCTCCCTGAGCAGCAGCAGGAACAACATGATTGTTCGAAATTATGTAACTTTCCTAATTAATTTTTCTAATAAATGAATTTAATTAAGTTTTAAATTGTTCTAATTAATCATAAGAAGTTAAGCAGTGTAGTTTTTCCCTCTGGCCAGCACATAGCTAACTTTCTTTTCACAGACTCTTATTGTTAAAGTGAGATTATTAGATCACCAAAACTTTTAAGTTTTGCTAAACTAACTGTCACGATGTGACTTGGGTTTTGCCAATTTTAATATATTTAATTTCTTTTAGAGATAGGATTTAGGAGGAGAGACAAGGCAGGCTTAAAACTTAAAGGGTATAAGAAGAAATTTATTAATAACACAAAAAGAATTCAGAATAAGATTCCTAGATTGTTCCCTCCTCCCCCTCCCTTCATTTCACATTTCTTAACAACATACAGAGAACACTTCAGTCAGTTATCTACTTAAATAATCATTTCAGTTCACTCTAGAGAGAAAAGTCCCTTTCTTGGTTTTGGCTTAGGGGGTGTCTTCACTTTCCCAGTCTGCATCCGCCCAGAACTACAAAACTATGAATTTCCTCCCATTTTCACAGTCCTTCCAGAGCTGTGCTATGGGTTATGTTACACACTTGGGGTGCCACTTTTAAAGGCAAGCTGCTGAAAGACAAAATTCTCTTCATCTCTTTTTCTATTAAATGTCTCTGTCCATATTTCCAGTCGTAAAAGAGAGAGCCTCATTTCCTCAAAGCAAAAAGGTCTTCTTTTCAAGCACTTAAACCTCCCCAAGTATATGTCACAGTTTAAAGAAATTTTAGTGTAGTCACAGTTTCCTTATAGCCCACAAAAAAGGTTTTCAGCTACTTAAGAGTGGCAACTTTTCAATCTCTTCCCATCTGGAAACTTAGCTTTCATTTCACTGATTCAGTAGAGTTCCTCTTCATTCCTCTCATTTCGAGGAGCTCGGGAGATCTAGAGTCTTATCCAGGCATTAAAAGGGTTAAAGTTGCATCCAGGACGTGAAGAAGCTGGGCCAGGCTGTTGCTGGAAAAACTCTGAGCCACGTGGTAGCCGAGCAGGAGCGGAGCGGAGCCAAGCCGAGCAGAGCCGGGAGCTGCACAGAGCCAGGGGGTCATGTGGAGCCCTGCCGGGGCCGAGCCTGGAGCTGGGCCGACCCGGGCTGCGTCAAAACCAAGTCGAACTGAGCTGGGACTGGGATCTGGGGGGGGCTGGGAGCCATGCCAGAGCCCCACTCCGCTGGGGCCGGGGCTGAGCCCCGCAAAGCCAGGGCTGGGGCCGGGCCGGGCCCCCCGCCAAGCCAAGGCCGGGGTGCTGGGACCAAGGCCAAGGCCGAGCCCGGAGCCGGGCCAGGGCCCCGGCCAGAGGCCATCTCACCTCCAAGGAGGCCGGAAGCCGAAAGAGGGCTAGTTAACTTTATCCATGTGATTTGTGAAAGCAAAAAAACTTTTTAAATGGTTTCCCAAGCTGTCCACTACTAAATCAGCTATCTGATTGGTCCCCGCAGCTCACAGGGGTAGCCCCCAGGAACATAACAGCCCTCCTGTTCCCCAGACTCATGCTGCTTTCCCTGAGGCGGCTCTACCCCTCCCCCCTTTCACGTGAAAGCAGCACACTAACCTTGATAAGTTTCAGTGAACAAAGCCTGGGGGAGTTAAAGGCTGGACACCTGGAATCCAGAATTTATAGTTTTTCAAGGACATGTTACAGTAACCAGAAGATAAAAAAGAGACTAACAACGACATTTCACCCTGAGAGCTGGAGACTCCCTGTCTGAGAAAAAAATAAAAAGAGTGAAAAATGTGGACTAATTAGCATGAGAAGCAAGAAATCAATAACCAGTAGGAGACAGACTACTAATTAATGAAGAGAATTATGCAATTTAGAACCAAAAGACATAAATTTCTCTGTTTGCTAAATATGTATAAATAAGTGAAAAGCAATGAATGTGGTGTATATGGCTAAAGTTATCCACTATGGACCCTGGCCAGAATAAAGTAATGCCTACTCCAGAATACTAAAAGAAATAGTGTCAGAGAGTTTCATTTATCCTGATGTAGTGGTTTTGGTTCACCAATGTGAGTTTCCTAGGCAATGTACCAATTAATGTACTGGGTCTAGTGCTGGCCAAATGCCAGTGCACCCCCTAGAATTATTTACTAATTTTCTGCTGCGAGATAAGGATTAGGAGGAGAGAAAAGCAGGCTCTAAACTTTAAAGGGTATAAAGAAAACGTTACTAACAGAACAAAAAGAAAAAAAATAGTAAAAAAACAGAATAAACCTTCAGAACACTTCTCCCCCAACTCTTTGGTTTTTTTCCTCCTGACAATGTAAAGAGACAAATTTGGTATTTTCAGTCAGTTTGCCACTTAAAAAAAAAATCTTTCTCCAGTTCACTTAGGGAGAGGAGTCTCTACTGCCATCCCATGGAGACTTTTCCACAAGAAACAATTCTCTTGTGGTTTTAATTTTCACGAATAGCAGCCACCCAGAAATCTGCAATCATGAAAGCCCTCCCACAGTTTGATAGTCTTCCCAAAACTACCACCATGGGTCATCTCAGCTTATTGGGGTGCAATTTTAAGGATGAGCTGTTCTAGTACAGAAACAAAAGTTTTCTTCTTTTATCTCTGGGAACAGAGGTTTTCTCCTCCCATGCCTGGGGCCAGGTTTCTCATCTCTCCCTGTTCAAACTTCTCATTAGATTACAGCTACTTCAACATCTACTTGCTTCAACACTGGTGCTTCTGCTCATGGCTATGGCTATAACACTACATTCCCCCCAATGCACTCCATTAGTTATAAGGGGAAAAAAGACAGATTGGCGAACCAAAAGCACTACACTTAATTGGTGTTTCCACCCAGTTCAACTGAAACTGCCACACCTGACATTTCTGGCTGTCACAGTCCGCCCAACCCAAGAGGGAGTTGTGACTGATTCTTTTATGGATCTCTGAGTGCAAAAGACACAGCAGGGGACAAAACCAGTTTACTTTTACAGAAATGCACTTTATTTAGTGCCAACCAAAATGCGATAGTGGGACAGAGAGAGAGAGAGAAAGAGAGAGAGAAAATGGGGGTCGGGATTATAGCTACCAAGACGGGCAGACGAATCCTCGTGGAACCAGCCAATAGATGTCTGTTGCCATCTGGGGAGATCTCGGGGGTCTCCTCTGAGAAAGTCACTTTTATTGTCCTTTCCCAAAGTGAGTGGTTTCTGGGCAAAAGGTGGGAAGATTTATGGACTATTGTATGTGGAGCTCGTTACCCTGAGGAACAGGTGGAAACAGGACGCTTCAAGGAACACCAAACCATCTCTGTTGTTATGAACACACGCAGGGCAGCCCATACTGACCAGTCCATTGTTCTTCCATCTGTGGGAGCTTTGATGAGTAAACGCCCCGTGACTCGTTGTCATGAGAAACCAGTCCTGGTAGGCATCACCTGCGGAACAGTCCCTTGGCGTTCCTCCCATCCCTGGCCAGCGCAGGCCTCAGGCGAGGGTTGTTGGGCAGAAACAGACGAGAGGCTCGGACGGACTCTCACATCACCCCATGACCAATGAGCGTCGCTGAGAAACTCCATCAGCATCATGTTGTGACGTTGTAGCAGCTTCAGGACCTGCCCTTGATAGCACATCCCGAGAACAGGGAAAGGGAAAACAAAAACCAGGGATAAGAAGGAAAAGGGAAAAGGAAAAGGAAGGAAATAAACAGAAAAATAAAAAAGCAAAATTATCACAACAAAATTGATTAAAACAATTTTTCAAACAAATCACAATCATATTAGCTAAAATATCTTTCAAAAAATTAAAACAAATAAATGAAATGACATTCAAACAATTAAAATTTAAAAAATTGTTTTTCCCACAAATAATTTTTTGGAAAAATTGAACAACAGTTCAATTTTGATTTTGAATCTTCACAAAATAAAACACAGCTATAAGGTCCTGTGCCATAACTATATAAAGGGTCAATGAGGGATTCAGCAATTAATCTTCATATTCCATGGCATTATTCTGTGAAAAGTAAACACAACAGAATCTGCCACAGAGGTAGGAGGTTAAAATGATGGAACTATGCAGACAGAAATTCTGTTAACTTCCCAATCATTTTGCTGCCAAGAAGGAAGCCACTCTGTACCTTCTTTAAAGACAGCATAAGAGTCAGTGCAGTTGCAAACAAAGGAGGCACTCCACATTTCAAGCTGGAAAACACCCCAAATAACCATCAGCGCCCCAACCCAAGAGTCACCCTGTCCCCCAGCAATAATTTGCTCAGCAGAAGCATCAGTGAACAAAGGATTAGTGAACAAAGATTGTTTGGGGGAGAAAGCAGAGCCTACTTTAATTACTGAGGCAGGTTTGTCATTGCTGTTGCCCAAGTTCTCAGTTTCTGTTATTGCCAGATTTTTTACAGTTCCTTCTGTTACTGAGGATTTCTGGGCCACCCCGTCGGGGGGGGCAGTCCCAGTAGTGGCTGTCTTCAAAAACTTCACTTCCTGAAAAGTTTTCAAATTTTCCCTGAAGAAATTTTCAAACCAAGGCTTTTTAGGTGTGAAATTGTTTTCTGTTGCACATCCCTCACTACTTCTTTTTCTTCTCCTCCTATCAATACATCATCTGTGTATTGGTACATAGCTACAGTGTCAGGTTTGGCTTTTTGGATTGGCCATACAGTGGAGTTTTGCAAGTCCTGTATAACCGGTTTGATCTCTACTTTGGCACCAGAGAGAAGAGGCTTTTGTTTTACATTTACAGGTAATTGCAGAGGTGATTTATGGCCAGCAGTGAATTTTATTTCATGTATAATTTTCAAGCAGGCAGCTTTTTGAATGTTTCTTAGGAGTTGGTCGGGGGTACCAACTAAAGCTACAAGGTCTCCCCTTTCCAAAGGGTTAAGCCCCTCTGCCCAAAAAACAGCATGCTGAGTTAGGGACCATAAGTTAAATTTGTCACCCATTGTTAAGAGAGCTTCAAGGCCCCAGTACCCACTGGCTTCTTTTTCTGATAATTTAATTTGATCTCCTCCAGTGAGTGAAACTCTAAAAACATACTCGGTCACAGATTCTTGTGGGAGACGTGAGTATTCTTTCTTTAATTTGGCCAATTCAGTAGCAGTGTATGGTATTTCTTTGGAGGTTATGTGGGGGTCAAAATCCTCGTTGTTCAGGTACCTATATTCCGTTTTAATGAGAGGTCTCATTTTAGAGCAGCAATTTTCCCCACTATTTTGTACATGTACTAATTCTCTCTGTGGGTATATCTGCTTTATGTGATATGTTTCCTTTTCTTCTGTTTCATTAGGTGTATCTGCATGTTGTGAGGCATGTGATAGTTGTAGCAAATAGTTGTGATTTCTTTCCTGCTCTAGTTGGTTTTGCAGAGTTTCTACCTGATTTGTTTTCTCTTCTAGTTGGTTTGGCAGAATTTTTACCTCATTTCTTTCCTCCTATAATACTTTTTGCAAAGCTTCCACTAGGTTTTGCAAGGAGTCTATCACTGCATTTTCCTCACTCACTCATTTGAAACGAGATTCTACAGCAGCTGAAAGACAAGCGCCTAGAACTAAGCAAAGTGTGGTTTTATTTTTCTTGCCCAGTTTGAATTTTGTTTCATGTTGCAAACAATGTATCCGATCAATCACATTATCTAAATTAAACCAATTACTGTGTGCCCAGTCTTCCCCCCCCCTTGGGAGGGTCTGGCATTATACTTAGCTAGTCAAGCATAAAATGCAGTTTTATCATTTTCAGACATTTTTGCGAAGGGACTGAAACCACTCTCAGGGAGACACACTTCAAGTTACACAAAAAGCACAGCTGAAACTGTGAATCCCTTCTCTTCCCTGGAGCGGGTGAAGAGACACACTACTTGGGAGGTACTAACTTAATTACAGAAACAGCTTGTCTCTTCGCGATCCCAAGTAGTCCAATACAACAACTAAACATATATTTATAATAAAAGTATAATAAATATATAATTATATAAATAACAATATTTTGGAAGTTACGATTATGTGCGAGGGGGAAAAACCACTTCAGGGAGGTCAAGACTTAACACCCAGACTTTCGCTGAGGACAACCCTCTCTCTTCCCTGGGTGGCTGAGGGGACCAAACCACTTGGGAGGTTCTCTTTAGTTGCACAATGGTTGTATCCTCAACTACACCAAGCAGCAAACAACGAAAAACACAAGTCCTATCTTTTTCTCAGTTTAAATCCTTTCAAAAAAATCTCCGATAACTGAAATGGAGTTGATTATCCACCTGGGTCTGTGTGCAGATTGCGGGAAGAACCCAATACCACCTCCCTTGCTTTCTAACACTGTTCAGTCCTTATGGCACTGACAGGCCAGATGCAGCTGAAATGGCACAGGTCTTCCCCGGTACAAAGTGCACAGAAACCCCAACTCCCCCAGTATCGGGAATTCAATGGCCGACTACGCCAAATAATGTCACGGTCTGCCCAACCCGAGGGGGAGTCGTGACTGGTTCTTTTATGGATCTCAGAGCGCAAAAGACACAGCAGGGGACAAAACCAGTTTACTTTTGCAGAAATGCACTTTATTTAGTGCCAACCAAAATGCGATAGTGGGACAGAGAGAGAGAGAAAGGGGGGTTGGGATTATAGCTACCAAGACGGGCAGACGAATCCTCGTGGAGCCAGCCAATAGATGTCTGTTGCCGTGTAGGGAAATCTCCGGGGGTCTCCTCTGAGAAAGTCACTTTTATTGTCCTTTCCCAAAGTGAGTGGTTTCTGGGCAAAAGGTGGGAAGATTTATGGACTATTGTATGTGGAGCTCGTTACCCTGAGGAACAGGTGGAAACAGGACGCTTCAAGGAACACCAAACCATCTCTGTTGTTATGAACACACGCAGGGCAGCCCATACTGACCAGTCCATTGTTCTTCCATCTGTGGGAGCTTTGTTGAGTAAACTCCCCGTGACTAGTTGTCATGAGAAACCAGTCCTGGTGGGCATCACCTGCGGAACAGTCACTTGGCGTTCCTCCCATCCCTGGGCAGTGCAGGCCTCAGGCGAGGGTCGTTGGGCAGAAACAGACGAGAGACTCGGACGGACTCTCACACTGGCGACAAGATGAACTGACCGTAACCCCCATTCCCTGTCTCCTTGCAATGCTGGGGAAGGAGGTAACACCCCAGGAAGGAGGGAGGAGTGGAAAGATGTTTTTAAGGTCTTATTTTACTTCTCATTATCCTGCTCTGATTTTGTTAGTAATAAATTCAATTAATATCCCCAAGTTGAGTCTGTTTTGCCAGTGATGGCTATCTGTGAGTGATCTTTCCCTGCCATTAATTTGTGACCTTTCACTATATTATAATAAAAAAATTGGACCATTTTATACTAAACATATTTTTCCTTGCCTCCTTACCCAGCAACAACTCATCCCCACAATCACAATCTTTTAGTTACACTGCAGTGTCCTAGGGTGACTTTATGATCCTTGTATCTGCAATCTTTTATTTTTTTAATCTGGATATTGAGTTCTGCGCCTTTAAAACTAGATCCGAGAATGAAGGGGGGGGGAGAAGCATACTGTTTTTCTGCAGAAAGTGCACTTGCATCCCTGCATTTCCTTCTCATGGACTATGGTGTCTGCAGCATGGACAGCAGAAGAGAGCTCGTCTTCACTTTTAGTTTGTTTTTTTAGCTAGCTGAGGCAGAGAAGTTCCCCAGACTGTCTTTTCTTTTTCTTGGAACTGATCAGCCCTGCTGTGGACTGAAAACCCAGAAAAACACCAGGAGCTCACACTTGTAGACCATCAGGAGGGACTGATGAGACTGAGCAATCCGAGCTACACCCCACAAGAAGGAGTCTCTCTGAATTTGCCATCTCTTCAGAACAATTAGAAGTTCCATTATTTAATATTATTCATTTTTTCATGTTTGTGAGTACTTTGCTTGTTAAATAAACAGTTTTTTCCACTTTTCTCAAAGGAGGTTTACCCTCCAATCCGGTTGGGGAAGGGGCCACTTGAATTTGTTTTCTAGAGACCCCTTTGGGAAGTTCCCTCCCAAATCTGTCCCAAACCAAGACATGCACTTACCAAACCCCTGTGCCTGCCTGTGGAACATATCAAGATGGCTCTGTATTCAGTCTGGCTGAGCCAGAGTTCATTTCCCCAAAGCAGCCCTCACAGTGCTATGCTTTGCATTGCTAGCTAGAAAGGTGTGGATAACACACCAGTGTTTTGGTTACTGCTTAGCAGCTCTGGCACAGCATCAGTGCTGTCTCTCAACATTCCCCTCATTAGGGGCTGGGAGTGGGCAAGATCCTGGGAAGGGACACAACTAGGCCAGCTGACCCAAATTAACCAAATGGATATTCCATAAGGGATATAAAAGCTTAGAAAAGCAGGAGGAAGGGGGGAATTCCTTACTTACAGTGTTTGCCTTCTGGAGTAACTACTACACATGCTGAAACCCTGCTTCCCAGTAAGTGGCCAGACATCACTTGCTGATGGGAAGTAGAAAATGAAAAAAAATTTTTCCTCTTTGCTTGTGCACGCACAAGCTTTCACTTTTGCCTTAGTAAACTGCCTTATCTCAACATACAAGTCATTTTCCATCTTATTTTCTCTCCCTTGCCCAGCTGGGAAGGGGGAGTGATAGAGCGGCTTGGTGGGCACCTGGCATCCAGCCAAGGTCAACCCACTACAGACTCACCTTAAGTTTTGTGCAGTTTTGAGCACCTCAGTATAAGAAAGCTATAAAGCTATTAGAGAGTATCCAAAGGAGGGCAACAAAGATGGTGAAGAATCTGAAGGGGAAGCTATACAAGGAGCAGTTGAGGTCACTTGACCTGTTCAGCCCAGAAGAGACTGAGGGGAGACCTCATCACAGTCTACAATTTCCGGGGAACTGGAGGGGCAGGCACAAATCTCTTTACTCTGGTGATCAGTGGCAGGACCCAAGGGAATGGCGTGATGTGTTGGGAGGTTTAGGTTGGATATTAAGATAAGGTTTTTCACCCAGAGGGTGGTTGGGCATTGGAACAGGCTCCCCAGGGAAGTGGTCACAGCACCAAGCTTGACAGAATTCAGGAAGTGTTTTGACAATACTCTCAGGCCCATGGTGTGATTTTTGAGGCTGTCCCATTGTAGTGGTTTAGATTCACTGATTTCAATATACTCATTTCCTACTGTGAGATAAGATTAGGAGCAAAAGTAAGGCAGGTTTAAAACTTAAAGGGTGTAAAGAAAACTTTTATTAACAACATAAATCAATAATAGAATTCAGAATAAAACCTCCAGACCACCCCTCCTCCCCTCTCCCACATCACCTTCTCCTTCTCAACAACAACATACAGAAACACTTCAGTCAGTTACCAACTTAAGAATAGTCCTTTTCAGTTCACTCTGCGGAGAGGAGTCTCCCCTTGGCAAGCTATAAGGACTTCTCCACAAGAGGAAAAAAAAACCAGTTCTCTCGAGGCCTCACTTTTCAGAAATAGCAACCACCTGGGGAATCTGCAATCGTGAAACTCCTCCCATCTTCACAGCCTTCCCAGAGCTGTGCTTATGGGCCATGTCAAACTCATGGGATATTACTTTTGAGGATGAGCTGTTCAAAAGCAAAGGTTCTCTTCATCTATCTCTCTGTTCATACTCCATCTCTAGGAACAGAGATCTTCCCTTGGGGCAAAGGGTCTTCAACACAGGTGCCTTTGCTCAAGATCTACAAGTTGAACACTCCTCATGTCTTTTTCCACAGTTTATAGGAATCTTTAGTGAATTACAGTCCATCCCATAACTTACAAAAGGATTTTCAGCCTAAATTCACAGCATCTCCTCATTCTCCTTCTATCTGCAACCTAATTTCTGCTTCACTGACCTTGGTGTCTTCTCTCTGTTTTTTTCCCTCTCACTCAAGGGAGGGTTGAAGGTCTGCAAGTTTTATCTGAGCATTGAAAGAGTTAAGATCTTACATGGGGGATGCAGAGGCTGTGGCCAGGCCATGCTGGAGCTGTGCCAGGATCTCAGGAGACTCAGGCCACACTGGGAGGGGCTGGCCCAAGCCAGAAACAGCAGCGGATGCTCTGGAAAGGGGGGAGGGGGGACGGCTGGGACCTCAATCAGCCTCCCTGGGCCCAGCTGGCATCCACTGCCGATCACCCCTCCTCCCTGCCGGGACATGCCAGCTTTCCCACACAGCAGGGCCCAGCCCTGCCCCCTGCCAGGCCTGCAGGCCATGCAGTGGAGCCAGGCTCAGGCCCTGTTACCTGCACTCCTGACAGAAAAGGGCCACACCCAGGGTTATCTAGCTTCAAAATGTGAATGTACAGAGGCAGACCAAATCCTCCAATTGGTTTTCCAGGCTGTCAACAACCAAACCATCCTCCAATTGGTCCTATCAAGTCACAGAGGAAGTTCTCAGGAGAAAACTTCTGTGGATGCCCTCTTCTAAATGCCAATTAATGCAAAACCAGCACACCCATGCAGAGCCAGGAGTTGGACTTTGATGACCCTTGTGGGTCACTTTCAACTCAGGATATTCTATGATTCTGTGCTATATATAGTGAGCAAGACTGCTCCCATTATAATTCCATCACACCCATTTCTGAGGAGCAACTGACCACTTACTTAGCATTAGTACATGTAAAAAAAAATACAAAGCAAAGGTGATACATGGCTTTCCTACTTCTCATTATCCATCTGGAGCTGTAGAAATGTTTTTAGACAAGATACTTTCCAGACCAGTGCTTCAAGCTCAAGTGCACCAGGTGCTGCAGCCACACAGGCTTTGCCTAGGTACAAGGACAGAGGAGTCTGGAGATCTCAAGTACTTTAACCAAGAGCCAAGGAATTGAGGCCAACCACTTGGCTATGCCAGATCAAAGGAAGCAGGATTTTGTTTGACCCTATTGGTGCCAAGTTAAGAGATGGGAAAAGAGGACAGCTTTAAGAGTCTCTGATGATGTTGAGAAAGTTTTCCAAGAAAAAGCTACTCTAAAGGATATTTCCCTCTTCTAAAAAAATATATAAATAAATAAATAAAAAGAGCCCTGGTTCAAGAACCATATAGAAAATATTTATTAAAGATTTCTTAGGCATGCATTAATATAGATATAGATATAGATATAGATATAGATATAGATATAGATATAGATATAGATATAGATATAGATATAGATATCAATCAGTCTAGGACAGAATGAAATAGTCAGCCTACACAGTTTCCTTCTATATGCCAGTCCAGGACATTATCAAATCAGCAATCTCACAGGCAGACGATTACTCCAATTCCCAAAACAGATGGCAACTAAAGTTCCATGGAGCAAAAAAGCCAGAGGGCAGAAACTTGTATTATTAATTACTTGCACTGCTGTAGCACCAGGACTAAGGTAGCAGCTGTTTCGCCAAATTAGGAAGGTACAGTAGCAGAAAAGCAATAGTTATAAGAGAGGGAGTACATCCAACAAATAACTACAGGGAAAAAAAAGTTGTTTTGATTAGGAACATTGATCTAGTGAATGAAACACATTTGTGTGAGCAACAGCATTGAGAAAACTGACTTGCATGATGATATTAACAAGAAACACTATTCATGCCATGTGGTAGATGGTCAATAAAGGAAAGTTGCAAAAGACTATACAAATCTTCACCTACACCAAAACCTTGATTCAAAAATGCCACTAGACCTGTGTTTTTATAGACAAAATCCCACAGTACAATGTCAAAGGCAAAATGATCTAGAAGGTAACAAGTAACAGATACTGTGTCTTTGTTCAAAAGAAATAGAGAACCTGATGCAGACCTCAGAACTACTGACTCACACCAGTGAAGAAAACAGGGATCTCTGACAAAATCTCAGGCTCTTAAAGGAATATATGAAAGAAAAAATGAAGACATTAAGGAGTAACTGAAATTGGAAACAAATGCTTGATTTAGAGTTCTTTGGCCTTTTCTTTTGATTAAATAAGTGTACTAGTGCTCAGTAATATTTTTTGTTACACAAAGTTTGCAACCTTATCCCTGCTAAATTTTTTTGCCTTCAATGAGAAATTGGCTCTGTGGGATGGAAGCATTGCATCAAAACAAAATTTAAGATCTTTGAGATATCCAACACTGTTTAGAACAAAGTTTCTTTTCCAGAAATTCAGACCACAGCGTACTAGAAGAGAGGGTAACAGGGGCTGAGACAGAGAAACACACATCATCTGCTGACTTTACTAACAGCTTAAAATAATTCATCAATTTTCTCATGCCAGACAGGTCAATCCAGTGCAGTTCAGAAGCACATTAATCAGGATTTCTTTTCTATGTGTATGTTATAAACATAAAAAAGAAAACCATACTCTTTTATAACACAGCAATTTTACAAGAAAAACAAAAGGACTAGACAATTAGAAATTTATATTTTACCTTACAAGATTTTTAATTTCAGCTTCATTTTAAAAAAAATCTTATGGTGCATTCACACATTAAAATCTACAGAATTTCTGGCAGACTACACAGTCTCCTGAGTGTGCACTCTGTTTGGTGTCTTTACCACCTAAGAAGCCAGACAAGAACAGCATTTATGAGCAAGGATTTACAATCCCAGCTGGAAAATCTGTACTTTTCTAACACACTTCGCAACTTGACTTGGATCTTTGCATAGCACAAATGACAAATAACATAACTGAAATCACATTTATTACATGGTATCAGAGCAATAGGCCACTGAAAATTCAGCAGTAATTTCAGACTCTGCCAGGCCACAGTATGCTCACGTTTCAGATCCTGGAGTTCCAGACTCTAAAAATGGCAAGACTTCAACTACCTAGAAAAATAGCTTTTCAACAAATAGCTCAAGTTTTATTTCAGTCTTTAGAACAAGCCATTTAATATATCATTTAATAACTGGCTTGTTATAGAAGATGCAAAAAAATAATCTGAAGTGTAATTGCCTTTTTCACTTAAGTTAGTTGAACCTGCGGTCTTTGTTGTCTGTGGCAATCAGTTGGCACCGAGATACATGACAATTTCTGTCATACAAATTAAATTTATCCATTAAAGTAGAAATCTTAAGAATTCAGTTAAAAAAAAAAAACAAAGCAAAAAACAACAAACATGCAGTTCAGGTTAGTTAGCTATGCTTATGCTGACTACTCCTTATGGGTAATTAATAATCAGTCAAGGCTATGTAAGTACTGTCAGTAATTCAGTAATACTATTACCACAACACACTGAGAGATAAAATCAGATATTCAGTATTTTTGAAAGGACTATAATTAATCCTCCCATAGCTAAATACAGTACATAGATATCCTAACATCAAGTCTAGGATTATATTACTATTATTATATTTTATTATAATATATTTAGCTCTAGGATTTTTTTTAGCAGTTTTCCACTACCTAAGAGTGATAGCTATTGCTTTTATTTGGCTGTTCAGCTATGTTAGATAGTTATCAGCTACCAATTTACCAGAATTATGTTTCTGTTTCATTTTCCAGTATTATTTTAAGCACAGTAATATTTTGCTCAAGAGCCCACATTAAAAAAAAAAAAAAAAAAGAACGAAAAAGAGTCCAGGATCATTAAATCTGCATTAAAGTGTTGCTTTAGAGTTAAGCAGCTCCCAACTCTAGTGATGTTTTAGGGAGAAAACCCACTATTGTCAGTTTTAATGAGGATATAAACACTTGGAAAAATCACATTACTAGGATAGTCAAAACACTGGAATGTATTAAATATATTCCAGCCATCACTATCTGAAGACAGTCAATATACTCAGGGATGCAGCATCTCTACAGGACCGACTTTGTCTCTTCCAGCATCTTTCAGGTTTTCTGTTTGTCTTTAGACACTACCCCTCTTTTTGCATTATTCAAAAGAAATTTCAGTGTTTAAATGTGTCTTACTTCAAGTGCAAAGTGCAGGAGGCACTGAAGACTTAGAATCATCAACTTTATCTAGGGGAAACAGTTTTCAGGTGATCCACAGCAGACTTTCACAAGTCCTTCACATGATTTAGAGATTAAAAAAAAAACTTCTAAGTTAGACCTTCAGAAGCTTTTTAAGTCTGGATACATGATTATTTAATTCCAGCTTTTCTCATGCAAACAATGTCACCTCCTGAGCAACACAGCTTTCTTGCTACCACTTCTCAAGAGCACTTTCTCTAACTTGATGTAATTTTTTTAAACCAATGCAACATTGTGCATGCAGAATTTTTAGCTGCTGACAGCAGAGGAAGTAGCTTTTCTGCTCAGGATGATGACTGGCCAAGTTAGCAAAGGGTGGATTCAACAACTAGCTCGAATGGAATCTAGTTTTCCTGGCTTCCAGCCACATGCCTACACAAGAATAAAAGGATACAAAAATCTTTATTGCACTACCCCAACAAATGTCTGTCAACTTCATTTGGGGGGGGGAGCAGGGGGGGAAGGGGAATAAGAAAAGGCTGACAACATTTAAGATTAATAAAAATAACATCAAAAGAAAAAAAAGGCACAAAATCCTGCCAGGTTTCAGAAATAATACATGACTTTTAAGGAGCTCTTAACTGTTCATTAAAGTCTTAAGCTTTTTCCAGTGATGTAAATGTTTCCAGCAGCAACACATTGAACTACTGTTGCATACAAGTAAAGAAATTATAAAAGAAAGCCCTTATAAATTCAGGCCTTGTTCTGCTAAATTACCAGCTAAGCCTGTAAATTCCCATAAGAAAGAATCAGAAGAATAAAAAGTCAGTTAAACATAACAACCTATTCTGGTAAGAAAAATAAGTTTGCACCTGCATAAACAAGAAATCTGTCCCATGAGAATCAGTGAACAAAATATATAAACTAACCAAAAATAAAGAGATTTGACAGACATACACCCTGGCCAGTTACCGACCAATGCATTGAGTAGCAAGAAAATTGTTAGCCAATTGGATTTGAACATGAGATCTGTGAAAACTATAAAAATAAGTTATGTGAATTAAGAACTGGCTTTTCTGCATGAAGAAACTGAGTCTCGTCTGCTTTATTACTGCAACAAATTACTGTCACAGTACCCCAGGAACCTCCAACATAGTTTCAACTATAAACCACAAGGTACATTTTAAGCACTCCACACCTTCTATAGCTGTGGCATCCCACATCTGTGCACAGCTACCAGCAAAATTGCCCACACAAGACCAACCACATCCTGGGCTGCAGCACAAGACATGCCCAGCAGGTCGAGGGAGGAGATTCTCCCCCTCTACTCTGCCCTTTTGAGACCCCATCTGTAGTACCGTGTCCAGGTCTGGGGTCCTCAGGACAAGAAAGATGTGGACCTGTTAGAGTGGGTCCAGAGGTGGCCACAAAGATGATCAGAGGATTGGCGCACCTCTCTCCTATGAAGACAGGCTGAGACATGGGATTGTCCAGCATGGAGAGGAGAAGGCTTCAGAGAGACCTCATTGCAGCCTTCCAGTAACTAAAGGGGGTTTATAAAGAGGAGGGAGAGGGGCTCTTCATACAAGCAGATAGTGACAGGACAAGGGGGAATGGTTTTAAACTGAAAGAAGGCAGGTTTAGAGGAGATGTTAGGAAGAAATTCTTTATTCAAATGATGATGAAGCACTGGAACAAATTGTCCAGAGATGTGGATGCTCCATCCCTGCAAGTGTTCAGAGCCAGGTTGGATGAGAGCTTGAGCAACCTGATCTAGTGAAAGGCACCCCCGCCCATGGCAGGGGAGGGTTGGAACTAAATGATCTTTAAAGTCCTTTCTAACCCAAACCATTCTATGATTCTAATCTGGAATCCAGCAACCTAGAGCAGGGCTGTGGGAATACCACTTCACTACCTTAAGTGCTAAATTTATTTCTGAAACTCACACTCAATTGAAAAAATGTTAAATGTGTGCATCGTAAGGTCTTTGCTTGTTTACAGCTTGCTTAGGACTCAAGAAGCTCCTTTGGTCTGTTAAAGTGTCTAGAGATTCTCTTCCACTGTGCAAAAATTAAATTCAGATAAAAAATACTGTGGAATTCTAGTTATCATTACTTTTTCAGTTAGGACTTACATAAAACATGCTCTCAGAAAAAGTAGTGAGGCCTCAAGCAAAGCCTAGATCAAACTCAGGAATCCTGGTATTTCAGAGCTGATGTTTTTAGACTGCAGACATTTCAAGTTCTTTTTATACATCAGACAGCAACAGAAAGAATATAAACTTAATCTTTGTGGAAATCTATCACAAATAGCATTTCAATCTCATCACCCTTATATAATTAGATATTAAAATACTGCAGTACAGAGGTGTCTGGCATAAAACTTATTTGAATTAGTTCAAGATAATCCTAGGAAGATCATGGAACAGATCTTCCTAGAAGCTATGCTAAGGCATATGGAAGACAAGGAGATAATTCAGGACAGCCAGCATGGCTTTACCAAGGGCAAGTCCTGCTTGACCAACCTAGCGGCCTTCTATGGTGGTGACATCAGTGAACAAAGGAAGGGCTACAGATGCTATTTATCTGGACTTCTGTAAGGCCTGCGCACAGTCCAACATAACATCCTTCTCTCAAAATTGGAGAGAGATGGATTTGATGAGTGGACTGTTAGATGGATAACAAAATTGGTTGGACAGTTGAATCCAGAAGGTAGCGGTCAACAGCTCAGAGTCCCAATGGACATCAGTGAAAAGTGGTGTCCCTCAGGGGTCTGTATTGGGATCAGTGTTATTTAATATCACAGAATCACAGAATCACTAGGTTGGAAGAGACCTTCAAGATCATCGAGTCCAACCCATGCCCTAACATCTCAACTAGACCATGGCACCAAGTGCCATATCCAGTCTTTTTTTAAATACATCCAGGGATAGTGACTCTACCACCTCCCCAGGCAGACCATTCCAGTGCTTTATCCCTCTTTCAGTGAAAAACTTTTTCCTAATATCCAACCTAATTTTCCCTTGACATGGTTTGAGACTATATTGTCTCATTCTATTAGTTGCTGCCTGGTCAAAGAGACCAACCCCCACCTGACTACAACCACCTCTAAGGAAGTTGTAGAGAGTGAGAAGGTCACTCCTGAGTCTCCTTTTCTCCAGGCTAAACAACCCCAGCTCCCTCAGCCATTCCTCACTGGGCTTGTGTTCCAAGCCTCTCACCAGCCTTGTTGCTCTCCTCTGGATGCCCTCAAGCATCTCAACGTCCTTCCTAAACTGAGGGGCCCAGAACTGGACACAGTACTCAAGGTGTGGCCTCACCAGTGCCAAGTACAGGGGAAGAATTACCTCCCTGCTCCTCTGGCCACACTATTCCTGATACAGGCCAGGATGCCATTGGCCTTCTTGGCTACCTGGGCACACTGCTGGCTCATGTTCAGTCATCTGTCAACCAATACCCCCAGGTCCCTTTCTGCCTGGGAACTGTCCAGCAACACCGGCCCCAGCCTATAACGCTGCAGGGGGTTATTGTGGCCAAAATGCAGGACTCTGCACTTGGACTTATTAAACTTCATCTTGTTGGACTACGACCATCCATCCAACCATTCTAGGTCTCTGCAGAGCCCTCCTACCTTCCAACAGATCAACACATGCTCCTAGCTTAGTGTCATCTGCAAATTTACTCATGAAGGACTCAATACCCTCATCCATGTCATCAATAAAAATATTGACACAACAAGCCCCAGCACAGAGCCCTGAGGGACACCACTGGTGACTGGTCACCAACTGGATGCAGCACCATTCACCACCACTCTCAGGACCCAGCCATCCAGCCAGTTCTTAACCCAGTGAAGAGTGCTCCTGTCCAAGCCACGGGCTGCCAGCTTTTCCAGAAGTATGCTGTGGGAGACAGTGTCAAAGGCCTTGCTGAAGTCCAGGTATACGACATCCACAGCCTTTCCTGCATCCACCAGGCAGGTCACTTGGGCATAAAACGAGCATGACTTATCCCTCCTAAACCCATGCTGGCTGGGTCTGATACCCTGGTGTCACGATCTGCCCAACCCAAGAGGGAGTTGTGACTGATTCTTTTATGGATCTCAGAGCGCAAAAGACACAGCAGGGGACAAAACCATTTTACTTTTACAGAAATGCACTTTATTTAGTGCCAACCAAAATGTGATAGTGGGACAGAGAGAGAGAGAGAAAGAGAGAGAGAAAAGGGGGGTCGGGATTATAGCTACCAAGACGGGCAGACGAATCCTCGTGGAGCCAGCCAATAGATGTCTGTTGCCATCTGGGGAGATCTCGGGGGTCTCCTCTGAGAAAGTCACTTTTATTGTCCTTTCCCAAAGTGAGTGGTTTCTGGGCAAAAGGTGGGAAGATTTATGGACTATTGTATGTGGAGCTCGTTACCCTGAGGAACAGGTGGAAACAGGACGTTTCAAGGCACATCAAACCATCTTTGTTGTTATGAACACACGCAGGGCAGCCCATACCGGACCAGTCCATTGTTCTTCCATCTGTGGGAGCTTTGTTGAGTAAACGCCCCGTGACTAGTTGTCATGAGAAACCAGTCCTGGTAGGCATCACCTGCGGAACAGTCCCTTGGTGTTCCTCCCATCCCTGGCCAGCGCAGGCCTCAGGCGAGGGTTGTTGGGCAGAAACAGACGAGAGGCTCGGACGGACTCTCACATCACCCCATGACCAATGAGCGTCGCTGAGAAACTCCATCAGCATCATGTTGTGACGTTGTAGCATCTTCAGGTTCTGTCATTGGTAGCACATCCCGAGAACAGGGACAAGGAAAACAAAAAACCGGGGATAAGAAGGAAAAGGGAAAAGGAAAATAAACAGAAAAATAAAAAAGCAAAATAATCACAACAAAATTGATTAGAACAATTTTTCAAACAAATCATAATCAAATTAGCTAAAATAACTTTCAAACAATTAAAACGAAATCAATGAAATAGCATTCAAACAATTAAAATACAAACAATTAAAACAAAATCAAATCAATGAAATAACATCCAAACAATTAAAATTCAAACAATCAAAAATAAAGCAAATCAGTATCCATTATAATATGTTTTTATGATTAAAACAATTATTTTCCAAAACCATTTTCAATCAAAAGCTTAACATTAGTAAAACTAATCATACCAATCATAACCAGCAACAAACAATTCTAATCAGTTTGCTGTTAAAGGCCTGACATTTACTGCTCGTGTAATTTGTCTGGTGTCAATAACTTTAGGGGTATCTTTAGCAGATGGAGTAATGATCAAATTATGTGCTTCCATTGTTGATGCCAATTGTGTCAGCCGTTTTACCATTCTCCAATTCAGGATGTATAGAATGACGGACAAAACAAAACCGATAAAAACCAAAATCAAAAGCACAACGATGGGATGACACAATTTGTTTAGGATGTCGGTAGCAGTAGGTGACCACCCAAAAAGAGTATCCCACCACCTGAGTTCAGCATCCCCTTTTACCCTTTCTAAAACCCGATGTATTTCTTTCACATCGTGATGGACTGTCACCAGGGTCTTCTGCCCATTTTTCTTGATCTTTCCCAAGATCCCAATTAAGTCCTGGTGAAGCAACAATTGTTTAATCAAAGTGAGGTTCATCCTGATGGGAGCAGGCACTAACTGATGAATCAGTGCAAAATTGGATTGCAAAAGGTGATAAGACATAACCAGAACAGTATAGGAAAAGTCACAGCCCATGATCGTGGTAAAATTACAAACACAAAAATTTAAATGATTTTTTAGATCCACTGTTACATTTTCTACAAACACTAAGTTGCAAGCAGTTCTTACACACACACATCCATTTCCTATGTACACCAGCATTGTTGCAGGAGTCTCATCAAGGTGTATTTCAAAATGACAGATAGTTTGCTCTGTGTCTAAACAGATGTCTTGGGCCACAATGGCATTGCTTTCACAAATGAAACCCTGTTGCTCCCGAACAACACAAGATTCCAAATTAACAGTTTCCCATTTCTCACCAATTTGACGGGCCCATTCTCTATGCTCGAAAGGATAGAGAATAGTTCCATCGTGATTCAATCCTAATGCAATGATGGGGTATATCAAATGCACTGAAGCAGTGCGTATTGTCAGCACAAAGGCTGTGGCTGTGTTTGTACTGGGGTTGTAGGTAAAGTTTACCAGATTGCACCAGGACTGAAACTTCCTTTCAAAATCATTAGCATTGTCCCAAATTATTGTCTGGATTTCAGTAGGGAAGATGTCTTCTTCCCCTTCCCTTATAATTGAGGCAACAACTGTTTGCATCCAAAGCTGAGCCTGGATACAGCTGAGGGCAAAGGAGATGTTGTTTTGAGCAGTACCAAGAGCATCAATTATCAATTTGTGATCACTTGTATTTGCCTTTTCCCAATTTGGTAAAATGTTTGATAATAACCACTGTTGCGTCCCCAGGGCTGTTAAAGAGGACTGCAGAGGTTGTTTCAGTTTGGTCAGGTCTCTGGTGGTGACAACCAATTTGTTCATTAATACCTCTGAATCAATGCTATTTAAAATTCCCAATCCTGTTCCCACAACACGGTTCTGTCTCTTGTAAAAGATCCTCCTGGTTTTGCAACCAGGTTATTTGTCCACCCCAAGAAAAGGTGAACAAGCCAGCTGAATTACTGAGACATTGTTTTGCATTGGCAATTTGACTTGTTTAAAAGACCATGCTGAATTAAACAATATTTGCTGTTGGCCAGTTTTTGAATTACCCAAGGTCCAATTTCAAAAATTTTCAGGCTCAGTGTAACTGGTGGTTGGGTAGTAGGTGTTACAACATTGACATTGAGTTCCTCTTTATATTTTGTATTGTTTTTTCCCACACATATTTTTTTTTGGGAAAATTGTACAACAGTTCAATTTTGATTTTGAATCTTCACAAAATAAAACACAGCTATAAGGTCCTGTGCTGTAACTGTATACAGGTTCAATGAGGGATTCAGCAATTAATCTTCATGTTCCATGGCATTATTCTGTGAAAAGTAAACACAACACAATCTGCCACAGAGGTAGGAGGTTAAAATGATGGAACTATGCAGACAGAAATTCTGTTAACTTCCCAATCATTTTGCTGCCAAGAAGGAAGCCACTCTGTACCTTCTTTAAAGACAGCATAAGAGTCAGTGTAGTTGCAGACAAAGGAGGCACTCCACATTTCAAGCTGGAAAACACCCCAAATAACCATCAGCGCCCCAACCCAAGAGTCACCCCGTCCCCCAGCAATACTTTGCTCAGCAGAAGCATCAGTGAACAAAGGATTAGTGAACAAAGATTGTTTGGGGGAGAAAGCAGAGGCTACTTTAATTATTGAGGCAAGTTTGTCATCGCTGTTGCCCAAGTTCTCAGTTTCTGTTATTGCCAGATTTTTTACAGTTCCTTCTGTTACTGAGGATTTCTGGGCCACCCCGTCGGGGGGGGCAGTCCCAGTAGTGGCTGTCTTCAAAAACTTCACTTCCTGAAAAGTTTTCAAATTTTCCCTGAAGGAATCTTCAAACCAAGGCTTTTTAGGTGTAAAATTATTTTCTGTTGCACATCCCTCACTTCTTTTTCTTCTCCTCCTATCAATACATCATCTATGTATTGGTACATAGCTACAGTGTCAGGTTTGGCTTTTTGGATTGTCCATACAGTGGAGTTTTGCAAGTCCTGTATAACTGGTTTGATCTCTACTTTGGCACCAGAGAGAAGAGGGTATTGTTTTACATTTACAGGTAATTGCAGAGGTGACTTATGGCCAGCAGTGAATTTTATTTCATGTATAATTTTCAAGCAGGCAGCTTTTTGAATGTTTCTTAGGAGTTGGTCGGGGGTACCAACTAAAGCTACAAGGTCTCCCCTTTCCAAAGGGTTAAGCCCCTCTGCCCAAAAAACAGCATGCTGAGTTAGGGACCATGGAACACGAGCGTTTCCAGTTGTTAAGATAACTCCAGGCGCCCAGTACCCACTGGCTTCTTTTTCTGATAATTTAATTTGATCTCCTCCAGTGAGTGAAACTCTAAAAACATACTCGGTCACAGATTCTTGTGGGAGACGTGAGTATTCTTTCTTTAATTTGGCCAATTCAGTAGCAGTGTATGGTATTTCTTTGGAGGTTATGTGGGGGTCAAAATCCTCGTTGTTCAGGTACCTATATTCCGTTTTAACGAGAGGTCACATTTTAGAGCAGCAATTTTCCCCACTATTTTGTATGTGTACTAATTCTGTCTGTGGGTATATCTGCTTTATGTGATATGTTTCCTTTTCTTCTGTTTCATTAGGTGTATCTGCATGTTGTGAGGCATGTGATAGTTGTAGCAAATAGTTGTGATTTCTTTCCTGCTCTAGTTGGTTTTGCAGAGTTTCTACCTGATTTGTTTTCTCTTCTAGTTGGTTTGGCAGAATTTTTACCTCATTTCTTTCCTCCTGTAATACTTTTTGCAAAGCTTCCACTAGGTTTTGCAAGGAGTCTATCACTGCATTTTCCTCACTCACTCATTTGAAACGAGATTCTACAGCAGCTGAAAGACAAGCACCTAGAACTGAGCAAAGTGTGGTTTTATTTTTCTTGCTCAGTTTGAATTTTGTTTCATGTTGCAAAGAATGTATCTGATCAAGCACATTTTCTAAATTAAACCAATTACTGTGTGCCCAGTCCTCCCCCCCTTGGGGGGGGTCTGGCATTATACTTAGCTAGTAAAGCGTAAAATGCAGTTTTATCATTTTCAGACATTTTTACGAAGGGACCAAAACCACTCTCAGGGAGACACACCTAAAGTTACACAAAAACACAGCTGAAACTGTGAATCCCTTCTCTTCCCTGGAGCGGGTGAAGAGACACACTACTTGGGAGGTACTAACTTAATTACAGAAACAGCTTGTCTCTTCGCGATACCAAGTAGTCAAATACAACAACTAAACAACAACAATAACAATGTACTGCGAGTTATGATTATGTGTGAGGGGGGAAAAACCACTTCAGGGAGGTCAAGACTTAACACCCAGACTTTCGCTGGGGACAACCCTCTCTCTTCCCTGGGTGGCTGAGGGGACCAAACCACTTGGGAGGTTCTCTTTAGTTGCACAATGGTTGTATCCTCAACTACACCAAGCAGCAAACAACAAAAAACACAAGTCCCATCTTTTGCTCAGTTGAGATCCTTTAAAAAAATTCTCCGATAACGGGAATGTAGTTGATTATCCACCTTGGTCTGTGTGCAGATTGTGGGAAGAACCCAATACCACCTCCCTTGCTTTCTAACACTGTTCAGTCCTTACGGCACTGACAGGCCAGATGCAGCTGAAATGGCACAGGTCTTCCCCGGTACAAAGTGCACAGAAACCCCAACTCCCCCAGTATCGGGAATTCAATGGCCGACTACGCCAAATAATGTCACGGTCTGCCCAACCCGAGGGGGAGTCGTGACTGGTTCTTTTATGGATCTCAGAGCGCAAAAGACACAGCAGGGGACAAAACCAGTTTACTTCTACAGAAATGCACTTTATTTAGTGCCAACCAAAATGTGATAGTGGGACAGAGAGAGAGAGAGAGAGAGAGAGAGAGAAAAGGGGGGTCGGGATTATAGCTACCAAGACGGGCAGACGAATCCTCGTGGAGCCAGCCAATAGATGTCTGTTGCCATCTGGGGAGATCTCGGGGGTCTCCTCTGAGAAAGTCACTTTTACAGTCCTTTCCCAAAGCGAGTGGCTTTTGGCCAAAAGGTGGGAAGATTTATGGACTATTGTATGTGGAGCTCGTTACCCTGAGGAACAGGTGGAAACAAGACGTTTCAAGGCACACCAAACCATCTTTGTTGTTATGAACACACGCAGGGCAGCCCATACTGACCAGTCCATTGTTCTTCCATCTGTGGGAGCTTTGATGAGTAAACGCCCCGTGACTAGTTGTCATGAGAAACCAGTCCTGGTAGGCATCACCTGCGGAACAGTCACTTGGCGTTCCTCCCATCCCTGGGCAGTGCAGGCCTCAGGCGAGGGTCGTTGGGCAAAAACAGACGAGAGGCTCGGACGGACTCTCACACCTGGCCATCCTTTAAGTGCTGTGATGGCACTCAGTATAAACTGTTCCATTAACTTACTGGGTACTGAGGTCAGGCTAACTGGCCTATAGTTACCAGGATCCTCCTTCCCACCCTTTTTGTGAATGGGTGTCACATTAGCCATCTTCCAGTTATCTGGAACCTTGCCAGTGAGCCAGGACTGCTGGTAAATGATGAAGAGTGGCTTTGCAAGCTCATCTGCCATCCCCCTCATCACCCTGGGGTGGATCTCATCTGGTCCCATAGATTTAGGAACATCCAAGCAGCTCAGCAGTTCTCTCACTGCCTCGTCCTGGATAACAGGGGGATCATTCTGCTCCCTGACATCATCTACCAACCCAGGAAGACAGTTCATATCTTTATTAAGGACATAGACAAAGGGATTGAGTGCACCCCCAGCAAATTTGCAAATGACACCAAGCTGAGTGGTGCTGTTGACACTCCTGAAGGATGGGATGCCATTCAGAGGGACCTGGACAAGCTCAAGTGGGCCCATGGGAATCTCATGAGGTTTAACAGGACCAAGTGCAAGGTCCTGCATCTGGGTCAGGGCAATCCAGGCTGGGGGATGAAGAGATCAAGAGCAGCCCTGCTGAGAAGGACTTGGTGGTGCTGGTGGATGAGAGGCGGGACATGAGCTGGCAATGTGCACTTACAGCCCGGAAAGCCAATTGTATGCTGAGCTGCATCAAAAGCAGTGTGGGCAGCAAGGCAAGAGAGGTGATTCTGTCCCTCTCCGCCACTCTCATGAAACCCCACCTGCAGTGCTACATTCAGCTCTGAGGTCCCCAGCACAGGAAGGACATTGACCTGTTGGAGTCCAGAGGAGGCCACCAAGATTATAGGGATGAAGTATCTCTCCTATGAGGAAAAGCTAGGAGAATTGGGATCGTTGAGCCTGGAAAAGAGAAGGCTTTGGGGTGACCTAATTGTGGCCTTCCAGTATCTGAAGGGAGCCTACAAGAAAGATGGAAAGAGACTATTTACAAGAGCGTGTAGTGACAGAACAAGGGGGAATGGATCCAAACTGAGAGTAGGTTTAGATTAGATATTAGGAAGAAATTCTTTCCTGTGAGGATGGTGAGGTACTGGGACAGGTTGCCCAGAGCAGCTGTGGATGCCCCATCCTTGGAAGTGTTCAAGGCCAGGTTGGATGGGGCTTTGCACAACCTGGTCTAGTGGAAACTATGATAATATAACCAGCTGGTTAGGATGTCTGCTATGAAGAGAATATGCATCTTCATTTTTACAGAGAGCAGAATGATCTGTGAAGGATGCAGCTCTGACCAGCCTTGCTCAAGGCAGACCAAGCTTCACTACAGTTGACAACACTTTATGGGCCAGGGCACAAATACATGCAAAGCAAGTGGATGAGAAAGCAAGAGCCTCTAACCCATGCAATAAGCCAGCACAGTTCTGGACCATAAAAGGGGATGCAAGGACTAGTACGTCTTAAAACGTTTGACAAATAGTTAGTGGTGAAGCGCGGAAAATAAACTTCACAACCTGTAAAGTTGTGGAGTAGGTACGTATTTTATTCAGCGCTGGACGCAGGGGGAGAGCATCTTCCCAAATCCTGCGTACCGTACATGCTTCTAACCTTCTATTTATCTAGGAAGTTCATGCATATTCTAAATCGCCTATACATATTGATTATCTGCCCCGCCTGTTTCCCGCTTCATATGGAGATTAGTTGCATATTCATTGCGGCTGCGTAGTTAATTGAGTCGGTGGTCTTCAAATGAGTCTGTGGGTGGAAAATGATGAAGTAACAGTCTTCCTCACTAGTTGAACTTTTCACCTTGTCTTTCCACGCATGCGCTTTTAGCCTCTTGGTCGTGATATTTTGCAGACTTTGCACTTTTACAAAGAGGGGCCCCTTTCCTTATACATCAGGGGTCTTCTTATCGTGCATTCCTTTTCCTTATAAGCACACAGTAACTGATACCTATACATCAGGGGTCTCTTGTTGTACATTCTTTTCCTTATAAGCACACAGTAACTGAAAACATATGTTCTACTCCTCATTCTATTTAACCCTTAAATCCCCTGTTTCAGTGGAACTAATACAACTTACATAAGACAGTCTTTAAGCATGTCTCCCATGAATGAGAATTTTGAAGGGCCTCCTTGCACAAAGCTTCATGCAAGTATATTTGGTAACAAGTTTTTTAGCTCTCCCTCCACTCCTGCTCCTTTCCTCTTTTTTAGCCCTAATTCTTTGTCTTATAAAATCCCTCCCCATCAAGGCTAAATATTTTATCACAAGCCAAACAGTGTGACACCAGATGAAAAATAAAAGCAGAAGCAGCAAATGAACACTCAGGAACAATGATCCTATTTTTATGCAAACCCATTATCTTGTCTTTAAGTGACTTGAAGTACAGAAAAATATACTAGAGAGAACAGTCCTGATCTGGTGGAGAATAAACATGGCAGCCTAATCAGTTCTTAAAGCCCAATAGTTTCTATTTCTCCTTTAGAGGACTGTAGCAATCACAGTTTTCAGTTCTGTTTTCCACCCATCCCCTTCCCCTCTGCCCACCATCCCCAGTGACACATGAACAGTCTTAAGACATTGAAACACCATTTCTTGGAAATTTTCTGCTTGAACAGAACAGACTTGTCTGCATCAGAGGAAGCTACCACCAAATATCTGCTGCACAGCCTTCTATTCGCCTTTGACATATACAGCAAAGACCCCACCCTTAACTGCTAAAAACCTAAAATAAATGTAGAAAGAGAAAACAAGTCTGTCTAAGCATTGGTGCTCAGTGGGCCTTTCTTTAGTAGCACATTGGTTTAGACCAATCTTACAATTTCTTCCATATTCAAGGGAAAAAAAACAATCCAAAGCCACACTGGGGTAGAGAGACCAGGCAGCATAACTGCTCATTATCAGAGCTCATCAGCAAATGAGACACACCACCCCCAAAACAATAAAAAATAACACAGAAAGGGAAGAGAGAGTTGCAACTTCATTGTCTGCATTTCCACATCTACACTTGACACTGCTCAGTGCTTCTCTCAATATATAAAAAGGGATTTTAAAATTAGGTTCACCACTAGAAAGCTGGTGCAAAACATATTTTCTAACTCCTCCAAGCACTGCTCCCACAAGACCACATGAAAGGCACAAAATTAAGGTAACATCACTGATATGACCTCATCCTAATGACATAATAGAGACCCACCGAGTGTAGCAACAGCAATCAACAGGAAACCATAACCTGAGCAGAAAGACAAGGGCTTTCACACAGAGGAGGGCTAAACATGGCTCCTTTCTCCATCTCGTTGACTCCTCGGGTCTTTGTAATCGGTGAGCACCATGAAAAGCTGTAGCAACAATATCAGCCCATACCTTGCTCTCCAAGGCAAATTAAAGCCCTTCACTCAAAATCTTCGTAAAACACAGTACTAAGTTCCTACAGTGAAAGGCAGCTTCTCACTAAAGACCATGAGCCAAGTGTCACTAAAGAACAAAGCCTATACCAGCACCTACCTGTACGTTGACAGGCTAGTCACTGCATTTTACAGCTCAGATGAACACAAATGGAAGATCTGAGCTAATCCAGTCCTTGCTCTCGCCTTCTCAAGCAGAGCTGGCCTGATGCCAGCATCCTATACCCCCTGGGGAAGCCGGGGTCTGGGAGGGAGAGGTCATCCCCAGAGGGCATAAAGCCACTACCGAGGCCAGGGGCTCCTGCAGCCGGCCCCAAAGGGGCACGCCCCAGGGGCATGCGGGGAGAGGCCTGCCACGAACCCCGGAGAAGGACAGCAGGCCCAGGCCGCCCCACACACCATCCAGTCCTCCACTCACCCTGGCGGCCCACGATCTCAGCCACATGCTCAGAGCTGGGCACGGGCACGCACTCGGTGGTGTTGACGCTCTTTCCGCAGAGCAGCACCGTCTGCTCGCCGCTGAGGCCCATCGCACCATCGCCACTCAGATCGCCGCTGTAAGCGTGGGACAGCATTGCTGCTATCATGCCCTCAGGATCGTGCGCCCCCGCCGCTGTCTCCTGCTCATCAAGAGCGGGCGAGAGCAGGACGGATCCCAACGCCGGCAGCAGCGGGAGAGGCTGGGAGAGCGAAGAAGACGTGGAGAGCAGCAGCAGCGCAGCCAGGTGGTCCTCTTCGTCCTCTTCTTTCTCCAGCTCCAGATCTCCCTCGCCCCTCACCGCCGCCTCCCCCGCTCCACCAAGCCTCGGCTCCCCGAGAGAGTTGGGCGTCTGCGCCAAGCCCGCCCGCTGCCAGGCCACCCCCATTATTCCGCTGCCTCTGGCGGGCAGGCAATGGTCGCGGAAGCCGAGGCCGGAGATGTGCTGCTGGAGCAGCGGCAGCGGGTGGGGGGGGAGGCGCGGCAGCTCGGCGGCACGGGAACCCGCGGCGGCGCTGCTGCTCGGCATGGCGGGGGAAGCACTGCAGGCCGGGCAGGGCCTAGCGGCGCGGAGCCTCCATGCCGTGAGGAGCACGACCCGGGCCCCAAGGCCGCGCTCTCAGCACACCTTTTGCCCCATAATTCTCCTCGTGGAAGGACCACAGACCGCGCTGGAATAGGAGGATCAGAGAGGAGGAGGTGGTCCCACCCCGCACTCGCCGAATCACCATTGGGCAGCAGAGCCGGTTCCTGAGCGGTGCCAGGGGTAAATGGGGCCTGCGGGGTGTGGGGAGGCCCCGCCCTCGGCCCCGCCCTCGGGCCCGCCCTCGGGCCCGCCGCCTCAGTGCTTCGTTGAGTCCTGGGACGGTGAGGTGTTGTGAGTTAAGGTCCAGTGAGACGGGGTGAGCCTCAAACAGACTAAAATAAAACCCAAAATGTGAGAGAATGGTGACCTTTTTGTTCGTTGTAAGATAAGTAATCTTGAAACCCGGATATGCAGGCTGGTCTGTGGGTATGTGATTACTGATTGCTTAGGCTTGCACAATAACCAAACGTCTTAGTAATTCTCCAGGAAAACAAAGGGTACTGCAAGGGTTAACGCTGACAACGGAAGACCCCATAGCAACCGGAGGAACGTGCACAAAAGTCCATAGAAACGACACGTACCCGGAAATCAGGGGACTTAAAAGAGAACGAACTTTGGGGGAAAGTGTGGCAGTTTTGTGGAGCGGAGACTCCCTGCCACCCAGCGCTGCAATTTGCTTTTGCCGTCTGTACTCAATAAATTTTTCAAATTGGTTTGGAGTATGGCCCTTTGTGCTCATTTATAACAATTTGGTGCCGTGACTCGGATCGAGATTGGGTAAGGGGGATTTCCCGTCTGTGGGAAGGCGCGCCCCACCCTCTTGGTGGTCCCGAGGGACGGGAGCCCCCGCTCCCACCTCGACCGACGAACCTAAAACCAGAAGGCAAAAGCAAAGGAGAAAAGGGCCCGGTTGACCCCTTAAATTTTGTGCACAAAGTCTGGACGAAGACGCGGGACGCGTAAGTAAAAGGGGATCCGTTCGGGTGGGGTCGGGATCCCGGAGTGCGGCGACGTGGTGTGTGACTGAGAGGGGAACTGGCAGCCAGATTCCCCAAGTGAGTGCGGACCCTTTAGTAGTGCGGTTCCCATTGACCCGCGAGGGCTTGGGCCACGAAACAGGGGAAGCGAAAGTGACTTTTTGTGTGAATGAAGGCACTCCGGAGGAATGGGACAGGGGAAGAGTAAGCCTCCTGCAGGGATTAAACTCCCACCTGTACCAAGGGACAGTCCCTTGGGGTTTTTATTAGATAATTGGGAACATTTTCCGGACACAGGGGGGAAGGATAAGGCTAGGATGATACACTATTGTGTAGAGATATGGGGTGGAAAGGAAATCTCAAAGGGTGTGTTTTGGCCAGTATTTGGGTCTTCCGAGGACTGGGTGAAGCAAAAAACTAAACATTTGGGTAAATACAAAGAAACCTTTTCACCTGGAGGAGAGTGAATATGCTAAGGTGTGGGTGGGCCGCCCAGAGGTGTTTATTTTTAAACTAACAGAAAAATCTAGCGAGAATAAGGAGAAGAAGAAGGGGGGTCGAGCTGAGGAGACTATGATAGCCCCTCCCCCATAGCGGTGCGGGAAAGTAGAGGGCATGATCAGGGAAAGATGCAAAAAGAGCCTATAAGAGAGTTTGGGGGTCCGAGAGATTCGAGGGAGAGGCAAGACCAGAAGGTGTGCTTTTACTGTGGAAAGAGAGGACATTTCAAGAGGGAATGTCGAGTTCGAATTAGAGATGAGAAAATTCAAAGCAGATTAGAAGGGTCAGGGGCTCTATTTAATGGGGACCCGGAAACAACAAAAAGAGCCCTTGATAAAACTGAGAGTGGGTCCCCATGACCAGGAGATAACCTTTCTGGTCGACACTGGTGCAGAAAGATCTACCATTCAATTTTTGCCCAAGGGATGCACCCTGTCTAAAGAAACCGCCACTGTGGTGGGGGCAAAAGGAGAACCTTTTGAAGTAAGGGTGATAAAAAGGGTGACGGTGGAATCAGAATCAAAGATAGGAATAGGGGACTTTTTACTAGTACCAGAATCTGATTATAACCTATTAGGAAGAGACATGATCATAGAATTAGGAATTCAAATAGAAGTAGTGGAAAAGGAATTACAAATTAGGCTTTGCCCCCTTAGACAAGAGGAGGAGGACAGAATAAATCCTGATGTGTGGTACAACCCAGGAAGCGTTGGACAACTGAAAATAGCCCCATTCACGGTAAAAATTAAGAATCCTGAGGTCCCCATGAGAATAAAACAATACCCCATTTCCCTGGAAGGAAGGAGGGGACTAAAACCTGAGATAGAAAGACTACTAAATAGGGGGCTGCTGGAGCCTTGTATGTCTCCTTACAATACGCCTATACTTCCTGTCAAAAAGACGGATGGGTCGTACCGTCTAGTACATGATTTGAGGGAGATAAACAAACGGACCATAGCGAGGTTTCCTGTAGTAGCAAACCCCTATACCCTTTTGAGCAAACTAGGACCTGATAATTTATGGTATAGTGTAGTAGACTTAAAGGATGCCTTTTGGGCCTGTCCCCTCGATGAAGCAAGCCGAGATTACTTTGCTTTCGAATGGGAAAACCCTGATACAGGAAGAAGACAACAGCTTAGATGGACAGTGTTACCCCAGGGGTTTACGGAATCTCCAAACTTGTTTGGACAGGCACTGGAACAGATCTTACAAGATTATCAAACTAGGCCGGGGGTGACCGTGATACAATATGTGGATGACCTATTGCTGGCAGGGAAATTGGAGGAGGACGTAAGAGAAGAAAGTATCCGGCTATTGAATTTTCTGGGACTTAAAGGCTGAAAGTTTCCAAAGCCAAACTTCAATTTGTGGAGGAGGAAGTCAAGTATTTGGGACATTACTTGAGAAGGGGAGAAAAGAGACTAGATCCCGAAAGGATCCAAGCAATTGTGGCATTGCCAATACCAAAGAATAAAAGACAAATTCGCCAAATTTTAGGACTTACTGGGTATTGTAGACAGTGGATTGAAAACTATAGCAGCAAGGCCAGATTTTTGTATTACAAATTAATACAAGAAGGGTTGTTAAAATGGAGCCAAGAGAACACAGACAAACTCCAGGAGTTAAAAGAGAGCCTGGTCCATGCCCCAGTCCTAAGCCTCCCCGATCTAAGGAGGCCATTCTTTTTATTTGTTAACATAGAAGAAGGTATTGCTTTTGGGGTGCTTACTCAGGACTGGGCAGGGAGGAAGAAGCCAGTGGCATATTTGTCAAAAATTTTAGATCCAGTGAGTAGGGGGTGGCCCACATGCTTGCAAATTGTAGCGAGATGCACTCTATTGGTTGAAGAAGCTAGAAAAATTACCTTTAATAGTACCCTAAAGGTGATGTCTCCTCATAATATCCGGAGTGTGATGCAACAAAAGGCAGACAAATGGATCTCTGATGCGAGACTTTTAAAGTATGAGGGCATTCTAGTAGAAGCCCCCGATTTAACACTAGAAACTACCACCTTACAGAACCCAGCTGCATTTTTATATGGGGAACTGGAACATCAACCCCTAACCCACGATTGCATAGCAACCATTGAAGAGCAAACAAAGATTAGGCCTGATTTGGAGGAAGAGGAGTTAGAAGATGGTGAAAGATTATTTGTGGATGGATCCTCTAGGGTGATTGAAGGAAGAAGGAGATCAGGATACGCAATTGTGGGGGGTTCCGACCTGCAAGTGATAGAGTCAGGTACTTTAGATAAATCTTGGTCTGCACAAACATGCGAGTTGTATGCCATATTAAGAGCCCTAAAACTCCTCAAGGGAAAAGAAGGGACAATATATACTGACTCCAGATATGGATTTGGGGTGGTACATACCTTTGGAAAATTATGGGAAGAAAGGGACTTGATCAATTCACAGGGGAAAGACCTAGTGCACCAGAAGCTAATAGTTGAAGTATTGCAGGCTTTGAGGGGACCTAGGAGAGTGGCCGTGGTCCATTTAAAAGGACACCAACGGGGGATAGATTTCAAAAGCAGAGGAAATAATGCAGCGGACCAAGAAGCTAAGTAGGCAGCCTTAAGAGAGATGGTCCTAAAAGAAAAAGGGGGGCAAGAAAACCAAAAAGTACATAATGAGGAAAGTACTAACATAATTTTTACTAATGAGGAAAAGGAAAAATTAAGGAAAATGGGGGTTAAGGAGAAGTCAGGAAAATGGATGCTAGAGGATGGAAAATGTATTCCACTAGCCTTGCTGAACATCCGAACCCAACCCCGAGCGGATGTGGGGCTTTCCCCATTTGAAATGTTATGAAATTTATATCAATAAGTACCTGGTAGCTCTAACACCAGGTACAGCCCGGGGACTGGATATTGATCCGGAGTTGGAAAGAAAATCCGATAACACCCAAGTGGGAAGGACCTTATTTGGTGCTACTTACAACGGACACGGCGATACGCACCGCAGAAAGGGGGTGGACTCATGCGAGTCGAATAAAAGGACCGGTAGACCCATCCAAATTCACCAAGGACTCTGGTTGGGAGGTAAAGGGTGCAGCTGGAGACTTGAAGTTAACTTTAAAGAGAAAGACACAGTCCTGAGAGACCGTGTCGAAAATTGAAGGGAGACTGAATTTTGGTATACCGCTGAATGGACTCAGGGGATATCTGGGTGGGGGAAAACTGGGTGTTATAAAAAGAACTAATAGGACACTCGGAGTCCCCAGGATATTGTAAATATTTAGAAGATCTTGCTCAACAACCATATTATCGACCTATTAGATTGGAATATAAATCTCAATTATGGAATGGGGAGGAGCATGTTAATCATAGAGATATAAGGGTAAAGTGTAGCTGGCTAGATTGTAGTTGTTACCCATTTGTGTGTTTTTCTTGTAAAATTTGTAAAGAGCTGTGGTGGATCCACTGCCAGAGAGGGAGGGCTCCTAAAAGTGTCTGTCAACCTTGTTGGGAGGAGCAGCGGGAACTGACTACCTGGGTATTGAACCAGAAGGTGGCAGCTCAGGAACTAAAAGTAGGATCTGCATCTTGGTGGCAGATATATCCAAAGGGAGTGAACCCTGACCTTTGTTGTTACCATCCTAACGAACCCTTTGTTCCATACATTGTGGACATCCTAGAAGTAAGGTGCCGAAAGAGGGAAAAAAAAGCTCCGGTGCGATATCCCTCCACTAAAAGAAAAATTGGAGCTCCAAAAGGAATAAATGGGAGAGAGGAACTCATCCTGTCCCTGAAGAACATCCTTGCTGCCGAGAAGATGGTTTACCCCGTAGCTCGTAGCAACCGAGTTGATGGGCGAGGCAGAGGGATGAGATGTGGGAAAGAAAGGATTCGCCAGGATGAGGAAAAGGTGGATATGGCACCTAAGGTCCGAAGGGAACAGGGTCGAAGAGGAGGTAACAGGGGGAGAACGATAGGGATAAAAATAAGAAAAACTCATTCTGGCAATGGATCTCACCTGGTTCTGGGGGTATGTGTAATATGGATGAACACTGAGGATTGCTTAGAACTTAGCAGAAAAGAGCTCCAGAGATACAACGAACAAAAATAGGCAAATAGAAAAAGGGGGGATTGTGAGAGAATGGTGACCTTTTTGTTCGTTCTAAGATAAGTAATCTTGAAACCCGGATATGCAGGCTGGTCTGTGGGTATGTGATTACTGATTGCTTAGGCTTGCACAATAACCAAACGTCTTAGTAATTCCCCAGGAAAACAAAGGGTACTGCAAGGGTTAACGCTGACAACGGAAGAACCCCTAGCAACCGGAGGAACGTGCACAAAAGTCCGTAGAAACGACACGTACCCGGAAATCAGGGGACTTAAAAGAGAACGAACTTTGGGGGAAAGTGTGGCAGTTTTGTGGAGCGGAGACTCCCTGCCACCCAGCGCTGCAATTTTGCCTTTGCCGTCTGTAATCAATAATTTTTTTCAAATTGGTTTTGAGTATGGCCCCTTGTGCTCATTTATAACACAAAAGTCTCTGATGGACGTGGTGCCCTTTTTCCCCTCATACCTTGTTGTGTATTTCCCCGCTGAAGTAAAGGCTCTGTCATTTGCCAGTTACCATCCCTAACAGAGCTCATCTCCCTTCTCCGTGCTAAAAGCAAAGGCAATTGGCTGTGGACATTGTAATAAAACCATAATAAAGTGCTTGAAAGTGATCTCTCACGGAGTTAGTTGTTTTATTAAACACAGCATCTTCAAGGTTAGCCCAATGTGTCAATGACATAGATATGAGCACTATGGCTTGAACAATTTATAGCCCATGCTACAAGTTATAATTAAATAAAGCTGTTATAATCTGCTTCAGGAATATCAAGTTCTTTCTACTGTGCTCATATTTGAGGTGATAGACTTGTACAGTAACTTTGCAGTCAATAAAAAAATGTTTAATTCTCCAAACTTCTGTCCTTATTGGTTGTAAAATAGTTACATTACTCTATTGTCTGTAGGAGTAGGCAGTACAAAAGGATTATGGGGTATATCAAATGTAGATGCAGGTGGAAGCCAGTTGAATGTAGCGGAAGTTCTGCCTCTTGGTTAATTTCAATTTGCTCTTTTGAATGGCAAAATGAGTTCACGGCTTCAGGGCCATCCCTGCTGTGGCAGCAACATGACTTCACACACAACAAATACTCCCCATAAATCCTACATGGTGACTCCTACCAAAGCCAGGTTGGATGAGGCTTTGAGCAACCTGGTCTAGTGGAAGATGTCCCTGTCCCTGGCAGGGATCTTTACAATTCCTTCCAACCCAAATGTTGGGGGTTGAGTGTTTTTCTGTGTCAATTTAAAGAATTTTTCCCATTATCACGCCAATGGAGCTGGCCAGGTTACACCCAGGACCTCTGATGACTCCAGACAAAAGGGGTCGGTGGCAGCGGCTTCCGGAGGGGCCTCTCGTGCTTCCGGGGGGGGGGGACGGGACGACTCGTGTTTCTGGGGAGCTCAGAGGAGGACACCCAGACTGCAGCCCCTGCTGTGGAAGACAGGAGAGCCAGACCCTCTGTGATCACCTGCCCTGCATCTGCCCCGTTCCAGCCTCCTGCCTCTGCGGACACAGCTGATCACCCAGACACAAACGGTGAGCAAGGAGCCGCCGCTCCAGCCCGTTCCCACCCGAGACCGGCGTGGCCGCTGCCGCCCCCTCCTGCCTCCGCTCCCGCCTGCCCTCAGCAGCTCCGGGCTTTGTTCCAGCTGCAGCACCGGGACCGAGCACAGAGAGAGTGTGCCTGCAGCTTGAGAAGGGACTGGAACCGAGCTATTTGTTCTGTTTTGTTGGTAATTTTAACAACTGCTGTTGTTTCTGCTGGTACGGTTAGATATAATAGTAAAAGAGCTGTTATTCCTACCCCCTTATCTCTGCCTCAGAGTCCTTGATTCAAACAATTATAATACTTGGGGGGAGTGGAATTAAAGTCTCTATTTCAAAGGAAAACTTCTGTCTTTCCTGGCAGACACCTGTCCTTCAAACCAGGACAACAAGGCAGTTTTTGCAGATGTGGGGAGTCTCACATAAGTTTGGTATTCCACATTCTCCAACAGGTCAGGCCATTGTTGAACACACTCATGGTACTCTGAAGTGTGTTCTTGACAAACAGAAAAGGGGAATGGCTGGTGAAACACTACACAGTCGATTGGAAAAAGCTTTGTACACTATCAATCACCTTACTGTGCCGAAAGATTCAAATAACCCTGTTATTGTGAATCATTTCACCTCATTACAGGCTGTAGATGAGACACGCCTGCCTCGAGTGAAGGTCTTTATATGGGACTTGACCACGAACAAGTGGGAGGGCCTGCATGAACTTATTGTTTTGGATTGCAGGTATGCTTGCATCTCAACGGATACTGGGGTACACTGGCTGCCTGCAAGATGTGTCCTCCCTGACCTGCAACATCAGAGACAGAATGTAGCTGATGCACAGCCTTCAAATGCTTATCACCATGCCGATGACCAGCCAGATGGTCCCTCTACAAATAGACGATGAACATTCATCAGTTTATGTTCAGAACTGTTTTTTGAATCACTGAAACATTGTTAGACAGATTTTTACTATTGTATTAGAAATAAGTGGTTTGGTTTTTGACTTTGTGGAAAAAAAGCAACAGGTTTGAGCACTTTAGGTGTTCTCAGGTCTCTTGAGTTGTGTTTCTTCTCCCTTGCGAAGGGCCCTGCAGGGGATCACCAAACATTTCTTTTATTTTTTCAAGTAAAATGGGGGACTTGTGGACACTGCTTAAAGGCTCGTGGGGAACCTAATCGGGTTTTTTCCCAGTTTGTTGACTTTTCTCAGGTCCAGCCTAAATCTTTCCCAGGCTGGAAATCTTTCCCAGAGACAAAACAAGGAAAGGTAGAAAGAAAACACAGACACCTGGTGTTGACCACCAAGTCGTGTGTCTCATGGTATTTTGCAGAGAGCATGTTTTGAAAGAGGTGTTGCCTTCTTTGACCAATGAGTCTTTTCTCCTTTGTTTTTCGTGATCTCCCTTATATGTATGCTGTGGCTTTTCAATAAATTGCTTATTCTTGCTGCTTGAAAGAGAAGTTGTGTTGCTGTATTCTTTTGCCACTTCCTAGCCTCAGAGCAAAAGTCAGATACCTCCTAAAAGACAGGTTAGAGCAAGCAGTTGGAAAGCTCCTACAGAAAATCTTTTTCTGGAGGAATAGGAAATGTGTCTGGTGGTGAGATATAGGAGCAAGGGGTGCAGAAAGCAGGGTCTTCAGCAGGAGTTTAACAACCAAACATATTCACTAGATAATGAGAACAAATACATTTTAAAATATCTCTAATGCACTGGCAAATGAACTTTTAATAGGAAGCAAGGGATGGGGAGGATGAAATCACAAGTTTATTTGGTAGAAATAGTTTCTAAGATAATCACATTTTTATATGGACTTGCTAGTCCACAAATCTTAAAAGGCTGACACCCCTAAATGGGTAGCACAGTGGTCATTTAGTAAAGAGAAGCTCAAGGCGCTTGAGGAGCTTGTGGAGGAGCAATTGGCAAAAAACAACATAGAGGAGACAACAAGGCCTTGGAATTCCCTGGTCTTCGTAATAAAGAAACCAGGGAAGGACAAGTGGAGGCTGCTACACAACCTCCGAGAAATAAAGTAATTGAGGACATGGGGTCCCCACAACCTGGCATGCCCTCCCCAACGATGCTTCCCCAAAATTGGCAGTTGGCTGTCCTAGACATAAAAGATTGTTTTTTCCAAATTCCCCTACACCCTGAGGATGCCGCACAGTTTGCCTTCTGAGTTCCTTCGATAAATTGAGAAGCCCCAATGAAGCGCTACCACTGGAAAGTGTTTCCGCAAGGCATGAAGTGCAGTCCTTCCATCTGCCAGTGGTACGTGGCCACATTGCTGCCCCTTGTGCACGCACAAAGAAGGGATGCCATCATCTTACACTACATGGATGATGTGCTTGTTTGTGCCCCCGATGACTCTACAGTGCAACATACACTTGATCTAGTGGTTAAAGTTTTAACCTCTGCTGGATTTCAATTGCAGGAAGACAAGTCCAAAGGATGCCACTTTGGAAGTACCTGGGCTTGAAAATCACTGCATGGACCATAGTCCTGCAGAAATTGGAAATCAATTGTAATCCCAAAACCCTAGCAGATGTCCTTGTGTGGGTCTTTGAACTGGGTCAGGCCCTGGCTAGGCTTCACCACTGAAGACCTAGACCCCTTCTTCAATTTATTGAAGGGGGAGAGAGAGTTGGTTTCTCCCAGGGAACTGACCCCAGAGGCAAAAGCTGCAATTGAAAACGTACAGAAGGGTTTGGCTGAAAGGCAGGTTCACAGTAACCAGCCTGAGCTGCCTTTCAAATTCATTGTCCTGGGAAATTGCCACACTTGCATGGTTTGATATTCCAGTTTATAGAGGGGCAGAGAGGCACACTCTTAATCATAGAGTGGGTCTTCCTCTCCCATCAAAGACCATCACACAGTCACAAGACCTGATGGCTCAGCTGATTCAGAAGGCAAGGATGAGACTGCGTGAGCTGGCTGGTTGTGACATTGCATGCATTCACCTCCCGGTCAAACTTTCTGAGGAGGGAAGGAACTCTCCTGGAAGGCTGACCAAAAGGATGTTTGAGCACTTGCTCCAGAGCAATGTCAGCCTCCAAATATCTCTAGACAGCTACAGTGGACAAATATCAGTCCACGCTCTGGCTCACAAGTTGTTTAATGAGGAATTCCACCTCATTCCTTGTGAGAGGAGGAGTCGGAGACCACTCGAGGCTCTCACAGTGTTCACAGACGCGTTTGGGGCTTCCCACAAGTGGGTGATGACTTGGAGAAATCCCCAGACTCAGCATTGGGAAGCTGATGTTGAGTTTGTGGAGGGGTCGCCCCAGGTAGCTGAACTGGCTGCAGTTGTGAGAGCCTTTGAGAAGTTCTCTGAGCCAATTAATTTGGTAACCGATTCAGCTTATGTACATGGGGTAGTGTCCAGAGTAGAGCAGACAGTTCTCAAAGACATTGAGAACAAGTATCTCTTCAGGTTACTTTCAAAACTAATCTATTTAGTTTCACATAGAGAGCATCTTTTCTGTGTGATGCATGTAAGGTCGCACACCGATTTGCCAGGCAAAATCGCAGAAGGGAATCGAGTGGCAGACTCCCTTGCAGCCCCAGCTGAGAAATCACGCCTCCCTGACATCTTGCAACAGGCAAAGCTGAGCCACCAGCAATAACACTAGAATGTGCCAGGTCTGATGCATCAGTTCCAGCTAACACGGAATTAGGCTCGAGCCATTGTGGCCACCTGTCCCAGCTGCCAGCTCCAGGCCATGCCATCACTGGGTATGGGGGTTAACCCCCGAGACCTTGGCAGCTGTGAAGTGTGGCAGACAGACATCACACACATTCCCAGTTTTGGTCGCCTCAAATATGTTCATATAAGTATTGACACATATTCAGGTGCAGTTTATGCCTCTGCTCATGCAGGAGAAATGGCTGTGCATGCGAAACAACACCTAGTGCAAGCTTTTTCAGTGTTGGGGTTCCCTAGGGAAATCAAAACAGATAATGGCCCAGCGTACGCATCCAAGGAGTTCCTGTGGTTTCTCCAGCAGTGGGGAGTGGAACATAAAACTGGCATCCCCCACACCCCCACAGGCCAAGCTGTGATTGAGCGTGCCCACCAGACACTCAAGCAGGTCCTGGCTAGACAGAGCAGTTCAACTGTGTGGATGCCTCCACAGCAGAAGCTCTGCAAAGCTATGTTTACTATCAATTTCCTGAATTGTTCATTTGAAAGCGAGTCCACCTGTGGTATGTCACTTTAACAGTGGTAATCAGTTCAAATTGTCCCAACGTCCACCAGTTTTGATTAGGGACCCAGAAACATGGGAAACCAAAGGTCCCTATGAACTTGTTACCTGGGGCCGTGGCTATGCATGCATATCCATCCCCTCAGGCCCTCGGTGGATTTCCCAGAAATGGGTCAAACCTTTTGTTCCCAAAAATCCAGCTCCAGCAGAAGGGGATGAGAAGCAAGTAGCCATTGCTTAAAAAAAAAAAAAAAAAAAAAACGCCACCGGAAAGAGGAGAAAAAAATCTTCCTAAATGTGACTACATTCCAGCAGAAACAGTGATTTGAACATGCATTAAAAATGTTTGTTTTTCCCTTTTAGAGAAAACCTACCTCCCACTCAATCTCGCAATGAGCCCCATCCAACTTTTCATCGTATTAACACTGAACAGTCTGGCAGCTGCATGGATCATCCCTCAGCCACGTCAAAACATCTGGGTGACCCTGGCACAAATGCTTCAACAGGAAAGCATATGCCTGTCCACTGCAGCAGCAAAAGACCCTACGTCCACCTGCCTGGTAGGGATCCCATTGAAAATAAAGAATATCCAGACAGGTTTAGCACATATATGTCCTACCAAGTTCTTGAGTTACACAGCATCCAAACACACAAAAATCAGCAGCAATCTTTAATTATTAAGAACCCCATAGAGGTCTGGCTGCCAAACTTGCCCAAAGTAGCCCAGGAACCGCAAGAATTAGAGCTATTGGGTTCCTCCCCTGCACCATACTGCATTCATTTTATTGTCATCCCAAAACCTTCTAGCACCAATGAGTTCCACAACATACTGCAATATAATGGAGATTTCACTGCTAAAGTTGGTCTAATACCCTACACCACGTTACAGCAGACAACCCATCTCATTCAAGTCCCAAAAGCCTCCCTAAGGGATTGTTCTTGATTTGTGGAGATCGGGCATGGGCAGGGATCCCTTCTCGGCTATTGTACCTTTGGGTGGTTGTCCCTGTTGGCGCCCAACCAAACCTTAATTGGCTAATGGACTCATAAAAACGAATCGGCTAACAAAATCCAAAAGAGAAGTGCTGACAAATGCGACCCAAACTGTAATTCTGAAATTTTTCATTGGGCCAAGTAAAAAAGAGTTGCTGTGTCCCTGTTCCTTCCATGGGTCTCAGCAGCCAAGGCTCTAGGTGAATTGGGTCACCCAGAGTGCTGGGTAGTCAAAGAGGCAAACTTAATATCCACCACCATCAGCTCCCTCCTAGATCATAAACCATAAACCTCCCAGAAGATGAGGAAATTACCAGTCAGGCCACACTCCAAAATCGTGCTGCCATAGTCTTCCTCCTGCTACTGCATGGGCATGAGTGCCAGGAATTTGAAGGACTTTGCTGCATGAACCTTACCTTGAAAGCTCCTAACATCCACGCTGCCCTCTGAAGCATGAATAGCTTGATCGGGCAAGGGAAACAAGAATCTGAGGATTGGTTCAAAGAACTGTTCAAAGGATGTGGACTCACAGGGTGATAGACATCCATAGCTAAAACAATTTTGTCATATTTTTGTTGGTTTTTTCCGTATAATAATGGTGTTTGGGATCCTTCGTTGCTTGATTTTCAAAGCTATTAGTTGTCTCATATCTTTTATCTCAGTAGTCAACCACATAGAGTTGACAAACCAAAAACAGTCTAATTTTCCCCCCAAACTGTAAGTTCATATTTCAAATTCATATTCTGAATCAAAATGAACCCGATGCCTTTCCTTTAACTTTTTTAAACAAAAAATGGGGAGATGTTGTATTTCACTTATGTGGTTTATGTAGCACTGAAGAACGGTTTTCCCCTGAAACCCCCTGTAGCCTGTCTCATAGTTTGGTCCTTTCCCCTCCCCTTTCCCTCAGTCCTGCGCTGATTGGCTGAGGTGTGGGTTCCCTCCTCCCTTGGCTGAGGGTTTGAAAAGACTGGGCAGCCAGTGCAGCTTCCTCTTTTTTCCTAAAAGACTTTTGAGACTAAAGCTTGGAACCTGTGGGAATCCAGGATATTCCCCTGGCTTCCCTGAACACCTCCAGACCCGGGCAGGGGGCTCAGAGGCCTTGGCACAGTGCCCAAGACCCCTGTGGGTTTGATCTCAGTCCCTGGGAAAAATTGCCATAATTACAGGAAGAATTACCAGTCACAAAAAATAAGTAGAGCATAAATTAGATTGTCAGAAGGTAGAAAAGTGAATTTATAGAATTGTTTGTAATAAGGGGTCCGGAGCTAAGATGGAGGAATTTGGGCGTGGTATGTCTTTGCTTCTTCATGGCATCCACCTTTTGGGTTAGGATGGCACTTCTGGATTGGTTTGGGAGAAAGCTGGACAGTGCAATGTAAGTGTCATGCATTGGAAAGTAATTGTAAACATCATGTACGTAATTTATAGTATAAAAGATAAAACCTGTCCAGAGGGCAGGCAGTGTGCCTCCAACTGACATGCTAGACAGATCTCTGTAAGTCAGAGAAAGAATTTCTTAGATAAGAAAGAATAAACAACCTTGGAAACCTCAGAAAATGGCTCCTGACTCTTGCTTTGGTGCTCGAGCTGGGAGCTGGAAAAACAAGAACTCTAAAACCACCAAATATTGTGCGGTGAGTGATCTCAGGCTCAAAGAGATGTCACTGGCACCAACAGGAACCCTCTGGGGAAAGGAGCCTCTTTTGGTCTTTTATCTTGTTCCTGCAGGGCTCTGGACTTCCTCCTAGTACTGAGCTAGCCAGGAGGAGGTCCCAGATAGTCGCTGCATGTATTCTATCACCATCTATTGAAGCCGGGTGGGGTAGTGACCCTTATCTCCATAGCACATATTATCTGCTAATGGGCCATCTTTAAGACTAGGTGGGGCAATCATCTTTATCTTTTCCACAACCCATCCTCCATCCAGGAAGATATCATGTGCTGCTGACCCATTAAGTCCCACTGTATGACTGATAAAATTACATCATCCCATTGGGAGATGCTCCAGGCAGGGGGAAGAGCCAAGCCTTTCCTACCTAGATAAAAACTGAGATTTTGGACACCAAGATACCTTCTTTCCATTGGATTCCAGAGGAAAACCAGACCTTTCCATATCATCACTGGACCTTCAGAGGAAAACTGCACTCTTCTACAGGAGCACTGCTTCAGCTGAGCCACATCTGCCACTGCAGGAGGACTGTAGCCACAATTTAATTGGACTGCTACCAACACCCTGACTGACGGGGTGTCAGGTTGTATTCTGACTCTGTTAGTGTTTTGGGATTGTTCGTTGTAATACTGTATTTCTATTTTAATTTTCCTAGTAAAGAACTGTGATTCCTAATTGCTATATATTTATCTTATAGTCCCTTAATTTCAAAATTATAACAATAATTTTGAGGGAGAGTGTTTGTATTCTCCATTTAAAAGGAAAGCTTTTGCCTTTGTTGGCAGGCACTTGTCCTTCAAACCAGGACTGATTTTGGCAGCCACCGTGGGCACGAGGGCATCAAGAGATAAAAGGAATAACAGTTCTTGAATAACCTAATTTTTGTTTGCTGGATACAGAAACCTCATTAGGTGGCACCATGTTGTCTAGCTTACCCTGGTTCGGGTGGCACGTGGTCATGGCTATATTTTTCCCATTTGCAGGCCCTTATCTTAACATGGGCCCTATAACTAAGGCTACTGTGTCTGTTATCCAGTTCGCTTTATGGGTTAATAAGGTGAGGAATCCATGGATTTTTAACTGCCTTTGGAAGGCGGGTACATGGATTCAGGGCTATCACACACTAACTGTATGTTTTTGGGATTACTTTAATAATGGCACCAACTGTGAGGGAATGGCACCAGGGAAAATTTTTTCCTGACCCTTCACCCAGTTTTTTGGCTCTACCCCACCAGTTTTTGCAGGGTTTAAATCTCTTCTGAATGTTAATGATACCATACAGTGGCTGGTGTTGCTGATAGGCCTGTTCTATTTAGCACTCAGAGATAGGGGGATATCGGCTTGTATAACCACTCTGATACATAACCAAGGAAACAGGGATGCTGCCCCAGAGCCTGACCCTGCCCTAGAGACCACGTCAAAAATAAACTACCCAGATTGGATGGAGTTAATGGAGAAGAAGATGCGTCAGATGCTGAAGGAGTACTTTTCCCCAGCTGATGAGGAACCCTCCCCCTGCCCTAAAGAGGGAGAATCTGATGGTGCTGCAGTGGAACCCATAGACATTACATCTGTCCAGGTTCCAGCTGAACCACAGGGGCAGTCACAGCCAGCAGCAGTTGCCCCTGTGGAAACTAGAAAATCTAAGACGAAAACAAAGCACCTAGATAATAAGGATAAGAAAGGAGGGCCTTCACAACCAGTAGGGGACACAGAGACTGAGATAATCACCGAGTCCCTGTCATATGAAAGTCTCCATAATCTGCAAAAAGACATTGTACAACGGGGCCGTGAGGCATATACAACCTGGTGATTTCAGGTCTGGGACCTTATGGGTACAAGCATGCAACTGAATTGTACTGAGGCAAGGAATTTGGGACCCTTGACTCAGGACTCAGGTGCGGATCAGGTATTCGTAAGGAAGCCAGGCCCCCTTTTCCTCTGGGAAAGGCTTTTAATGAGCATGAGAGAGAGGTTTGATCACAGAGAGAGAATGCAGGAGCACCAAAGTAGAATGTGCTGGAAGACCCTTGAGGAAGGGATCCAGCAGCTGAGAGAGAAGTGGTGATATTAGAGGTACTCTTTGCGAGGGATGGACAGCATGACAATGACCCTGACAAGGTCAGGTGCACAGGGCAGATGTTGTGGAATCTGGCAAACCTGGGGCCATCTCAATATACCACTTTTATTGCAATGATCAATGCTGATATCCACCAAGACACAGTGGGTTCTGTTGCTAACAAGCTCAGAAATTTTGAGAGAATGATCAATGACCCAATGCAGACTCATGTCTCTGCTGTGGTTAAGTAAGTCAAAGAGGAGTTTAATGAGGAGATGAGAGGCATGAGGGAGGAGATGAGGAAGATCAGTGCAGCACCATTGTGAGTGACAGACCCCAAAGTTAGAGCGCAACGCCCCCCAGCTAGGCAGAGAGGGTACACCCCACAAGCTGACCTGTGGTTCTTTTTGCGTGACCATGGGGAAGACATGGGAAAATGGGATGGGAAACCCACTTAAGTACTGGCAGCACGAGTGCGTCAACTCAGCGAGGGAAGCACTAACCAAGAGGCTTCGACTAAAGTGAAGGTAGCCTCAACCTCCCATAAGTAAGGTGCAGGGTATTACAGAAGGGAAGGTAATCTATCAAATCCACTTGAAGGAAGCTCTACTATGTATGACCAGGATGGGAATAATAACCAGAGCCAGAGGGGCCCTGACTCAAGCCAGGGAGAGGCATGGGATAACAGGATCTTTTAGACGGTGTGGATCCGATGGCCTGGCACATCAGAGCCACAAAAATATAACGTATTAGTTGATACTGGTTCACAGTGTACCATAATACCATCAGAACATGTGGGGGAAGAACGTCTCCATTGTTGGCGTAACGGGTGTATGACAGGAACTGGCTCGGCTGCAAGCTGAGGTGAGCCTAACAGGGAAGGGGTGGCTAAAACATCCAATTGTAACTGGCCCAAAAGCTCCACATATTCTAGACACAGGCTTCCTTTGAAATGGCTATTACAAAGACCCAAAGGGGTTCAGGTGGGCTTTTGGAATAGCTGCTGTAGCGGCAGAGAGCATTAAGCAGTTGAACACCTTGCCTGGACTGTCAGAAAACCCCTCTGCAGTAGGACTCCCGAAAGTGACAGAGCAACAGGTACCAATTGCCATCTCGACAGTGCACCGCCGGCAGTACCGGACAAATTGAGATCTCTGATCTCCAGCCACAAGATGATCCATGAACTGGAAAGCCAAGTGGTGGTCAATAAAACCCATTCACCCTTCAACAGTCCTATTTGGCCTGTGCAGAAATCTGATGGAGAATGGAGACTGACTGTGGACTATCGGGCATTGAATGAAGTGACTCCACCGCTGAGCGCTGCCGTGCCGGACATGCTGGAACTCCAGTACGAGCTGGAGTCCAAGGCAGCAAGGTGGTATGCCACCATTGACATTGTCAATGCATTTTTCTCCATTCCTCTGGCAGCAGAGTGCAGGCCTCAGTTTGCTTTCACCTGGAGGGGTGTGCAGTACACCTGGAACCGACTGCCCCAGGGGTGGAAGCACAGCCCCACCATCTGCCACGGACTGATCCAGGCTGTACTGGAGAAGGGTGAGGCTCCAGAACACCTGCAATACATCAGTGACATCATTGTGTGGGGGAACAGAGCAATGGAGATATTTGAGAAAGGGAAGAAGATCATCCAGATTTTGCTGGGAGCCAGTTTCGCCACTAAAAAGAGCAAAGTCAAAGGACCTGCCCGAGAGATCCAGTTCCTGGAAGTGAAGTGGCAAGACAGGCAGTGCCTGATCCTCACTCAGGTCATCAATAAGATCACTGCAATGTCTCCACCAACAAGCAAGAAGGAAATGCAAGCTTTCCTAGGTGCCATAGGCTTTTGGAGAATGCACATCCCTGAGTATAGCCAGGTTGTGAGCACTCTCTACCTAGTCACCCACAAGAAGAATAATTTCCACTGGGGCCCCGAACAACAGCAAGCCTTTGCCCAGATCAAACAGGAATTCGCTCATGCAGTAGCCCTTGGCCCAGTCAGGAAGGGACCAGAGGTAAAGAATGTGCTCTACTCTGCAGCTGGGAACCATGGTCTGTCCTGGAGCCTGTGGCAGAAGGTGCCTGGTGAGACCCGAGGCCGACCCCTGGGATTCTGGAGTAGAAGTTACAGAGGGTCCGAAGCCAATTCCACTCCCACAGAGAAGGAAATCTTGGCTGCCTATGAGGGAGTTCAAGCTGCCTCAGAGGTGACTGGCACAGAAGCACAACTACTCCTGGAACCCTGACTGCCAGTGCTGGGGTGGATGTTTAAAGGAAAGGTTCCCTTTACTCATCACGTCACCGATGTCACATGGAGCAAGTGGATTGCCCTCATCACACAGTGCACCTCTATTGGCAACTCAAATCACCCTGGGATTTTGGAGATTTTTACAAACTGGCCCAACGCTGAAGATTTTGCTATCACCAATGAAGAGGAACAAGTGACCCAGGCTGAAGAAACTCCACCATACAACAAACTGCCAGCAGATGAAACATGCTATGCTCTTTTCTCCGAGAGTTCCTGTTGCATCCAGGGGATGAACCGGAAGTGGAAAGCTGCCGTATGGAGCACCACACGACAGGTTGCACAAGCTACCAAAGGAGAAGATGGATCAAGTCAACTTGCTGAACTCAAAGCTGTTCAGCTGGCCTTGGACATTGCTGAGAGAGAGAAATGGCCAAAGCTCTACCTTTACACTGATTCGTGGATGGTAGCCAATGCTCTGTGGGGTTGGCTGGAAAGGTGGAAAAAGGCTGACTGGCAACGTAGAGGAAAACCAATCTGGGCTGCTGATGAGTGGAAAGACATTGCCACTCGGATAGAGAAGCTCCCCGTGAAAGTCCGTCATGTGGATGCCCATGTTCCCAAGAGTCGGGCTAATGAAGAACATAGGCACAACAAGCAGGTAGATCAGGCTGCACAGATAGAGGTCTCAAAGATAGACTTAGATTGGGAACACAAGGGAGAATTGTTCCTGGCTCGATGGGCCCACGATGCCTCAGGTCATCAGGGCAGAGAGGCCACCTATAAGTGGGCACGAGACCGAGGGGTGGATCTAACCATGGACAGCATTTCTCAGGTTATTCATGACTGTGGCACTTGCGCTGCCATCAAACAGGCCAAGCGGGTGAAGCCCCTCTGGTATGGGGGGCGATGGTCCAAATATAAGTATGGAGAGGCCTGGCAGATTGACTATATCACACTGCCTCAGACCCGCCAGGGCAAGCGCTACGTGCTGACCGTGGTGGAAGCCACCACTGGATGGTTGCAGGCCTACCCTGTGCCTGAGCTACTGCTTGGAACACCATCCTGGGCCTGGAAAAGCAGGTCCTCTGGAGACATGCCACCTCTGAGAGAATCGAGTAAGACAATAGTACCCATTTAAAAAATGGCCTTATCAATGCCTGGGCCAGAGAACATGGCATTGAATGGATATATCATAACCCTTACCATGCACCAGCTGCCAGGAAAGTTGAACGGTGCAACGGCCTACTCAAGACTACCCTGAAGGCACTTGGTGGCAGAACCTTCAAGAATTGGGAAACAAACTTAGTAAAGGCCACCTGGATGGTCAACACCCGAGGGTACAGCAGTCTAGCTGGTTCTTCCCAATCTGAACCCTTGCACACAGTGGATGGACATAAAGTCCCTGTAGGACAGATAAAAGGTATTTTAGGAAAGTCTGTTTGGATTATTCCCTCCTCAGTCAAGGACAAACCCATCCGTGGGATTGTCTTTGCTCAAGGACCTGGTTACACTTGGTGGGTAATGCAGAAAGATGGGGAAACCCATTGTGTACCACAGGGAAACCTAATTTAAAGAGAGAACTCTGTGTAAGGTTTTCATTATGCAATAAGGGGTGGATAATATCTTGGGTTGCAATCTATGATGTTGCTAGAAATGTGTATTCTATCACCATCTGTTGAAGCCGGGTGGGGTAGTGACCCTTATCTCCATAGCACATATTATCTGCTAATGGGCCATCTTTAAGACTAGGTGGGGCAATCATCTTTATCTTTTCCACAACCCATCCTCCATCCAGGAAAATATCATGTGCTGCTGACCCATTAAGTCCCACTGTATGACTGATAAAATTACATCAACCCATTGGGAGATGCTCCAGGCAGGGGGAAGAGCCAAGCCTTTCCTACCTAGATAAAAACCTGAGATTTTGGACACCAAGATACCTTCTTTCCATTGCATTCCAGAGGAAAAACGGACATTTCCACATCATCACTGGACCTTCAGAGGAAAACTGCACTCTTCTACAGGAGCACTGCTTCAGCTGAGCCACATCTGCCACTGCAGGAGGACAGCAGCCACAATTTAATTGGAATGCTACCAACGCCCTGACTGACAGTGAAACACTAATTTTAGAAAATTGGGATTTTAGTTACCTTGCCAAAAAGAATAAAAAGTTAAAAGTAATAAGGAAGTAGTTATCTGAAACTTAAATAATTTATTGTCTGTCATTTCAAGTTTGCTCAGCTGTACTTAAAATGGGAAAAGACGAAACTAGTGAGCAGACCCAAAGAAACATAGACAATGCAACCAGAAACCCATTCTTTGGGAAATTTGACTATCCCCAAAAATCATTTGTGTTGTCATTGATAGAAAAGGTCAAGAGTTCAGGGTGAGGAAGATTCGCCTTACTTCCTCCTTTTAAGACCCCTCCCCACGAAAAGGGACCCCAGACTTAATTTAAGAAGCCAATCACGCATGCTTAAAGCTATTCAAGCTAATTATCATAGGAAGTGGGGAATGGGAGGGGCTGTTATTATGAATATGTATTTGTTTGATTCTTTTGCTAATATATAGACTCTGTGATCACCTGTGATTTGGCAGTGCATATTGCAGGATTACCTCACGCTGCTGCCCAGCGCTGAATAAACATACACTTTCTAACTTTAAACTGTTAGAGAGTCTTTTGTCCGTCACAGTGGAGTATCGGTATTAGACCAATACTCATAGTTTGGTAAATCAGTTGGCGACTCTGGTGGGACCCTGTTCTCTCTAGCTGAGGGGCCAGTGGGGTTCGGGACCACTCTAGGGTGCCCACCTGGGATCTTCCTAGGAAGAGGGCTCCTTTTCTTTACTGGCACCCCGGGGAGGAGAATTAGAACTGCCACAGATACGGACAAAAAGGCATGTTTAAAAATTATAGGCAGGTACCTGTAAGAGAGGCAAACTGGTAAGACGCTGCGAGACGTCGAGCGCACAGTGAAAAAAGCCTAAAGTGAATTTGTAAGTTTCCACGGAATTTGGTAGTGGTTTGTGTTCCAGGTGAGGCTGGTAACAGCACCAGGAACTCTTGTCCCATAGTGGGGGACTAGCGGCGGGCCAGTTGTGGCCATCGGGAGTAAAGCTCGCCCAGCAGAGGGTTGGCGGAGCTCGGGCAGAAGCAATAACAGCATTGCCAGTATTGTTGTGGTACTGGAGCAGTGGTGGCTCCAGTTTTATTTGTGGTTTAAAGGCGGCGTGGTGGTAATTTTCAGCTTGGGTCACCAAGCTTGCGGGTGTTGGGTTGTCGTGACTCCTTTTGTGGGCTTGATCACAGTTTGCGTGTGCCAAATATATGTGTGTTTGAGCATGCAGCTTGTTTCTGTGAGATTTGTGTGTGTGAATTGTGGGTCAGTGGTGCGCTGTATGTGTTTTGCTTTATATGCTTTTGGGAGTGTGTTGGCAAAGGTTTTGCATTTGTAAGTTGTGAAAAACTTTGAGGTTTACACCTGAATACTAGAAGGGATATTTATGCCCAGGAGGGCAGAGGAATTTGGAGTGCTGGCATTACACTTGAATTGTGTAAGCTAGGCTGTGTGTGTATTTTGACTGTGTGTAAGTAGAAGAATTGTGGATTTGTGAGAAAATATAGTTAGTTGTTTGAGAGGCTTTAGAATTGTTAGTGTGAAAGGTGATGTTTTGACTAAGCATGGTTAGTTTCTAAATGCAGAGGGGTGAGGCAGCGACGTGAGCACAGAGCTGGTCTCTTCCCCCACCGCAGAGAAACTGTTTTGGACAAAATTTTATAGATTTTTGGCATAGCTTTGTGAATATTTCACCCTAAGTATAAAGAGAATTTGTTGTTTTTTGAGTGAACTGTTTAAGAGTGTTTGTGATATGTGTGCACTTTAGAGTTATTTTAAGTGATTTGGTTCATTGGTTTTCACTGTTAGCTCTTTATTTTGTTGGTTGCTTTTATCCCTTCCCCTTTCCTTTGCTGATAAAATTATATGCCAAGGAATAGAAGGTTCAGGGAGGGGGATCCCAGGACAAAGGAACATCCCTGTCCAAGAGAGGGCTGTGACTGTAATCCCTGAGTTGTGTTTCATTGTGTAGTTTGTTGAGAACTGTGGGTCAGACAAGTGTATAAGTGGAAGATCTTTGTACCAAGTTACTGCTAGGTGAAGCTCTGGAGCTGGGATAAGGTTAAAAAGCATTGAGAGAAAAAGAATTTTCAGTATGGGAGCAAGTGAAAGCAAAGAGGTTCCTAAAGGTAGTCCTACAGGATGTGTTTTGGCATATTGGAAAGAGCTGGTGGATCATAAGGATACAGAAACGACAAGAGAGCTTATTAAGTTGTGCACACAGTGGTGGCCACTTTATAGACTTGAGGAGGGGGCCAAGTGGCCCCCATCAGGGACGTTGGAATATAACACTTTGGTACAGCTGATACTTTTCCTTAGGCGTGAGCAGAAATGGCATGAGGTTATTTATGCTGACGTGTTTCACTGTTAGGAATCACCCTGAGTGGCAAAGGGCTTGTGGAATTAAACCACCCTCTGACCCTTTAGTGTTGGCTCTTGAGAAAGATAATAAAGCTAATAAGGAAAAACCCAAGAGTTGTTGCAGCACATGCTCAATAAATCAAAGCTGTACACATCCTGACAAGGTATATTGTATGGAGACTCAGGAAGAGGAAACAAGGGAATTGCTTAAACCACACCTTAAAGCAAGGAAGAGGAAGGGTGGTAGGGGAAGCAGATTTAGAATATCCATCGACTTCAGGTTTTACCTCTGCTTCATCCCCTGCTTCATCCTCACTTGAGGGAAAAGTATTTAATATGGGAGAACCCCCTCCCAATTCCCAAACCACAGGAGCCAATCCGACTGCATCCACCTTTCCCTCCAGTTATAGTGAGGAGGAATAATGATCCCCATAGGGTCCTGTAGCGTCAAGGACCCGAAGAAAAATGAGAGAGGCCATACAAGCCCCTTTAAGGGAAACAGTCACCTCTGAGGGGGAGAGGGTGTTAGCCAGAGTCCCCTTTTCTGCCTGGGATTTAGATTCCTGGGAAAAGATTGCTAAAAATTATCGGATTGACCCACTAAGTGTTGCTAAAAGGATGAAATTTATAGTTAAACAACATAGGCCTGATTGGACTAACATTCTGATACTACTTGATTCCTTAACAGAATCAGAGAGGCAGATTGTTTTAAACGTGACTAAAGATCTGGCTGAGGATGATTGTAGAATAACACAGGATGATGTTAAGGATGTATTTCCCCTTTATGACCCAGGTTGGAATGCTAATAGGCCAGAGGGAAGAGCACGACTAACAAAATATCAGGAATTGATAATTAAAGGACTGGAAAAGCAATTCCTAGAACTATAAACTGGTCAGCCCTTTATGCTATTAAACAGAATTCCTCTCAAACTCCTGAATTTCTAGACCAATTGCGAGAGGCAATGCGTCAGCACAAGACACTGGATCCTGAATCTGATGAGGGAATACAACACTTGGTAAACTTGTTTTTAAGGCAATCTACACGTGACATCAAGTGAAAGCTCCAGAAGATGCAGGGTCCAGCAAGTCGGAACTTGGAGACTTTGCCAGATGAGGCATGGAGAGTTTTCAGCAATCGGAAAGAGGGGTGTAAACCAGGGACAAAGAAACGAGTAGCAATAATACAGGAAAATGTAAAAGGGCCACTGGCCGACCTGAAAAAAGCATATTTTTGTAAATCATGAGAGTATAAATTGGGAAAACAGTGGGGAATTCATCGATTTTTGTCTATGCCTAAAGTTCCATCTGCATTTTTGGGCAGGGATCTGCTAGAGCACCTGGAAGCAAAAAAAATATTTAAAGATGGAGAAATTAGCTTGGAGGTAAAAGATCAACAATATGTGGAACTGTTAAGCTTAATGCTAATAACCAAAAAAATTGAAGTTGAATATGAAGAAGTTATTAAGAAAATAAAAGATCAGGTGTTCCCTGGCGTGTGGGCCTCTAATATACCAGGGAAAGCAAAGAATACTCCACCAGTTCAAATCTGGCTTAAAGAAGGAGAACAATAGATAAGGGTCAAACAACGTCCCTTGAAAAGGGAAGACAGAGAAGGAATTAGCCCAATCATTCAAAACTTTTTGCAAATAGGACTATTAAAAGAGTGTCAATCTGATTTTAATACTCCTATTTTGCCCCTTAAAAAGCCTGATGAATCATACAGGTTAGTACAAGATTTAACAGCGTTTAATAAGATAACTAAACATTTATATCCAGTGGTTGCAAACCCCTACACCTTGTTAACTCTTTTAACACCTGAACTAACCTGGTTTACTGTTTTAGATTTGAAGGATGCTTTCTTTTGCCGCCCTCTCCATGAAGCCAGCCAGAAAATTTTTGCATTAGAATGGAAGAATCCCAAAACTGGACGTAAAAATCAGCTCACATGGTGTGTACTGCCCCAGGGGTGCAAGAACTCCCCTACTATATTTGAAGAACAGCTGGCAAAGGATTTGGAGTCTTAGGAACTCCCACCAGGGGAAGGACAGCTGCTTCAGTACGTGGATGACCTCTTAATAGCCACCCAGACCCAGGAGGCATGTGTGGATTGGACGGTAAGCCTCCTAAACTTTTTGGGCCTGCAGGGGTATCGGGTATCTCAAAAGAAAGCCCAGATGGTGAAACAAACAGTGATTTAGCTGGGCTATGAAGTAAGTGCTGGACAAAAGGACCTTGGGGCAAGACCATAAAGAAGCAATATGTCAAAACCTGAAACCCCAGACAGTAAAAGAACTGAGAAACTTTCTAGGCATGACGGGGTGGTGCAGACTGTGGATTTATACTTATGGATTGTTTGTTAAAGCCCTGTATGTCTTAATTAGGGAAGGGAGCAGGGATCTTCAGTAGACAACAGAAACAACACAAGCCTTCAACCAACTAAAGAAGGCTCCTATGTCAGCTCCAGCCTAGAGACTTCCAGATGTGAGTAAGCCATTCTTTCTGTTTTCTCACAAAAAACAAGGGATTGCTCTGGGAGTACTAGCACAAGACCTGGGGCTGTACCAGAGGACAATCACCTACCTCTCCAAACAGCTGGACACGGCAGCCGAGGGGTGGCCAGGGTGCCTCAGAGCTGTTGCAGCAGTAGCAGTGAACATCCAAGAGGCATGCAAATTCCCCCTAGGCCAGAAGATAACTGTGCTAGTATCTCACACAGTGTCTGCAGTCCTGGAGGCGAAAGGGGGACATTGGCTTTGCCCACAAAGATTTCTAAAGTACCAGACCATACTGGTAGAACAAGATGATGTTGAAATTGTGGTAACTAACATTGTGAACCCAGCTTCTTTCCTCAGCTGGAGCATGGGAGAACCAGTGATCCACGACTGCCTGGAGACCATTGAAGCCACCTACTCCAGTCACCCGGATCTGAAGGACACCCCTCTCGAGGACGCTGAGAGCTGGTTGACTGATGGGAGCAGCTCTATCATCAGTGGAAAAAGACATGCTGGGTATGCAGTTACCACAAGCAGAGAGGTAATAGAGTCTGGACCATTGCCAACAAATTCCTCTGCACAAAAAGCTGAAATAATTGCCTTAACTCGGTAACCCAGGTCTTAGAGGTGGCAAAAGGAAAAGAAATCAACATTTATACAGACTCAAGGTATGCATTTGGAGTGGTACATGCACATGGAGCAATTTGGAAAGAGAAAGGACTGCTGAACTCACAAGGAAAAAATATTAAACATGCCCAAGAAATACTAAAACTATTAGATGCAGTTCAGTTACCTGAAAAGGTAGCTATTATGCACATCAAGGCACACCAAAAAGTGAGCTCAGAATTGGAAGAAGGAAATATTGTGGCGGACAGAGAGGCAAAAGACACAGCCAAAGGTGAGGTACCCAGTGAAATAGTCGAGGCAGCATTAATTCCAGATGGAAAGATCTCTATTGAAGGTAAGCCAGTATATAACAAAAAGGATAATATATTTATTAAGGAAGAAGAAGCAACTTATAACCAGGACGAGTGGGCTGTAACAAAGGAAGGAAAAGTTGTAGTACCTTCTTACTTGTTGTGGTCACTAGTGCTAAAAGAACATGAGAAAACACATTGAGGAATGGACGCCCTGTACAATTATTTAAAGAACAGAATTCTGGCTAGATAATTACAAGGCAGATTTACACAAGTAACTCGTAGGTGTGGTCTTTGCCTCCAAATTAATCCTAAAAACTTTCCAAAGCCTAAAGTTGGACAAATTGGGAAAGGTTGTGGACCTGGGCAACAATGGCAAATTGATTTTACGGAATTGCCCAGGAAAGGGGGGTATCGTTACCTGTTAGTGTTAACAGATACCTTTTCAGGATGGCAAGAAGCCTTCCCTAGCCAGACAGCTAAGGCATGAGAGGTGACCAAGTCATTATTACAAGAAATAATACCACGTTTTGGAGTCCAGGCCGCTATATCTTCTGATAGAGGGCCACATTTTATCTCAAAAATTGTGCAGCAAATTAGTCTTCACCTTGGGATAGATTGGGAATTGCATACTCCATATAACCCTCAATCCAGTGGCCAAGTAGAGAAAATGAACCATTTGATCAAACAACAAATTGTTAGGCTGGGGCAAGAGACAAATTTGCCTTGGCCCCAGGCTCTTCCACTGGCATTAGTACGGATTAGAACAAAACCAAGAACAAAAAGGAAATTCAGCCCTTTTGAAATACTGTATGGGAGACCATATGCAGTCCAAGAAGGATAACACCCATTCAAGTAGAAGAAGAAACTCTACACAAATACATGGTGGCCCTGAAAAAACCACTTAGAGAAATTGGAAAATATGTGGCTGGGGCCCAAAGCAGAGGATTAGATGTACAACCTGGGGATTATGCATATGTTAAGTCTTTTGTAGAGAAGATTTTGGAACCACAGTGGGAAGGACCATTCCAGGTACTCCTCACCACCTTCCCGGCAGTCAAGGTCAAAGAACAAAAGGCTTGGATCCATTACTCCCGAGTGAAGAAGGCTCCTGAAGAAATTTGGAAAATTACACCAGCTGACGAAGACCTGAAGTTAAAATTCACCAAGAACAGCGAGTAATAGACTTACAGCTATGATGGACATAATGCAAACGGTTGTGACCCTTGTGATCATTGCCAGAACTACAATAAGAGTCAAAGCAACTCCACATCAGTACAATGTAACTAGGATTTATCGATGCCAAGGGAAAGCGTACAATCCCTACTCTCATAGGGCTTTGAGCAAAATGTTAAGGGTCATGAATGCAAGTATGTGGGAAAAGAATAATGTTTGGGGATGTGAATATGCATTCATACAAGATGGGTTCCATGAGGCTCACCATCCACCCATGGAACTCATCAAAATTAGTCCTGGATGCTGTGACAAATGCTTGACCACGTCCTAAATTTTGACTTAAAATTAAAAGATGCGCAGAAAAGGGTTTAAAGACTAAGTCATAAAGAGACTGCATTGTACCCTTCTGAACATAAAATACAAGCACAGGAATTGAAGGAAAATGGCAGACCATTAACCTAGAGCCCTGTTCTATGAAAAAACAATTGGGATATATATGTGAAGCAACTTCACTTCTGTATATGGGACAAAGTTGTGTCTGTGTCCTGGGTTGATGTTACGATGCTTTGCATCCCCAATCGTGTGTGCTGTTCATGCCTGGAATTATGTTCGGTGCTTTCAGAATTGACTCTGAAAGTGAAGGTTTGTTTTGTCTAGTTAGCCAGCGCCCCTCCCCCATCATCTGGGCTTATCTGCTGCTGCTGCTTTGCTTTGCTTTTTTCCTTATTAGTTAGTTTAGCTAGGAATACCATCCAAACCTGTTCCGGACCGGGACCTAGGAACAACGAGGAGCCCCAGAGTCTGCATTTTCGTTACAAGCGTTCAGCCCTCCCCGGTGCCAGAGACTTTCGGAGTTTGTTCATCCTCTCAGACTGGTGAAAGTGTTTGTTTTGTCATCTGTGGCTGTTTTTTCTTGTGTTGGGGAGGGAGGTTTTTTTGTGTGTTTGCTAAATAAACAGATTTTTTCCACTTTTCCTCTGCGGAAATTCTTCCTGAACACGGTGGTGGGGAAGAGGAGTCATGGGGGTTTGTTTTTGGGGGCCTCCTTCTGGAGGTGTTTCCCCTAATTTGTCCTAAACCAGGACAGTCTGTCTCAGAACAGCATGTCCCACCATAACAATAGACAATCAAATCATGAATGAAACTCAATTCAGTTTATGTCTTTGCAATTTTGCTAAAATCAAAGGATGCGACTTTTCCTATCAGGCACCTATAATAATATCACATCAGTACATAAAGGCAAACCAGGTTTCTGTGCAAGAAACATTGCCTGCACCTATAGGAATGATTTTAAGCCTAGTCGCTCAGCTACTGAAACATCAGGAATTAAGAAAAATTTTAAAAGAGATTCAAGATGCAGGGAAAAGGACTTTGATCATGATACACCATGACGCGGAGACCATAAAAGGGTTTTTTAAACTATTTGAAGAACATTTGTATCATCGTTGGTGGGATGTTCTATTTATATAGTCACCAACAGCAACCAGTTTGCTTAATGCCTTGATTCACCCAATCACTGTGCTGCTTATTTTAGTCAGTATAAGTTTGATTTTGTCTATTGCTGTACTTGTTTGGAATTGGAGAATATTACGACAAGTGGCAGACTTGGCATCGCTATCAAAGGCGTATGGCTTGGTTTTAAGTGATCGCCGCCATGCATCTTGCATAGATGAAGAAAAATCCCCATATTGAGTAAAAGAATTTACTCATTTCAAAGGAGAAGTGGGGAATGAAACACTAATCTTAGAAAATTAGGATTTTAGTTACCCTGCTGGAAATAATTAAAAGTTAGAAGTTAGAAGGGAGTAGTTATCTGAAAATTAAATAATTGATCGCCTGTCATTTCATGTTTGCTCAGCTGCACTTACAATGGGGAAAGACGAAACTAGTGAGCAGATCCAAAGGAACATAGACAATGCAACCAGAAACCCATTCTTTGGAAAACTGGTCTATCCCCAACAATCACTTGTATTGTCATTAATAGAAAAGTTCAAGAGTTCAGGGTGAGGAAGACTCGCCTTACTTCCTCCTATTAAGACCCCTCCCCACAAAAACAACCCCAGACTCAATTTAAGAAGCCAATCACGCATGCTTAATAGCTATTCAAGCTAATTATCATAGGAATCAGGGGATGGGAGGGGCTGTTATTATGAATATGTATTTGTTTGAATCCTTTGTCAATAAATAGACTGTGATCATCTGTGATTTGGCGGTGCATATTGCAAGATTACCTCACACTGTTGCCCAGCGCTGAATAAACATACACTTTCTAACTGTTAGAGAGTCTTTTGTCCGTCACAGTTGAGTATCGGTATTAGACCAATACTCATATTTTGGTAATTCAACAGGGTGTCAGGTTGTATTCTGACTGTCAGTGTTTTGGGATTGTTCTTTGTAATACTGCATTTCTATTTTAATTTTCCTAGTAAAGAACTTTTATTCCTAATTCCCATACCTTTGCCTGATAGCTCTTTAATTTCAAAATTATAATATAATTTTGAGGGAGGAGGTTTACATTCTCCATTTCAAAGAGAAGTTCTGCCTTTGTTGGCAGAGACCTGTCCTTCAAAGCAGGATACAAGTCCACCTCAATTCAGTAAGGGACAATTGAGATCGATTCTTCTCTTGAAATATATGGCATTTAAACAAATGATTAGCCAGAATTCTCAAGCTAAATAATTACTTTCTTTTCAAAACTGGGAGTTGAGTGCTTTTATTCCTGCTTGTAGCATTGCACTTTGTATGTTAATTTGGATATCTAAAGATATGTCAGTAATGCCTTTATACAAAAGTTCAATATATAACGTTCATTCCTCTATTATTATAATTTCATATTATTTTACTCTTTTCAGTTCTTCAGAATTTTTAAGTCACTAATGTTCAGTTCATTCTCTAATATTAACAAAATAAAGAACTAAAAAAAAATAAAATCTCTTTAGATACGGGCATTACTGTACTTTTTTTACCCTTCTAGAAGTAGGCTCTAACCCCTTACCTACAATTCTACCAGTTCAAAATATTATCATACTTAAGTTCAGCTTTCAGCAGAGCATGTCCTATTATTAAACACTGAAAGTTAGCAGACAAAAGAATATGTCGGATGAGGAGGCAAAAATAGCATTACTTCATTGTACTTTAGGAGTCAAACTGTTAGAAATATAAGCATAAAAGTACCACAGACTGTTATGGGTTATGTTTTGACTAGCTCCTCTCCCTACCCCCCACCATGCAGCTGCCGACCCCTCCCCCGGGCTGTTTTATCTAGGTGGGTGTTTTCTGCTGGCTGGCTTGCTGCTTTTGCTGCTGCTGCTGCTGCTGCTACTGCCCCCCCCCCCCCCCCACCCCCGCCTCCCCCCGCCTCCGCTGCTTTAGCTGCTTCTCCTCCCCGGCTGCTTTAGCTGCCCCCCCCCCCCCCCCCCCCCCCCCCCGCCTTCCCGCTTCAGCTTGCCCTGGTTGCCCTGGGCTTGCTTTAGCTTGCTCCCAGCTGCCCCTCTCCCTCTCTCCCTCCTCCTCATCCCTAAGATTTGCACCGGCTCCAGAGGAAATGGATCTGAACTTCAGAAACAACCTCTGGAAGTCTGCCAAGAATCTCTGCTGCCCTTCCCGGCGAAGATCAGCCAAGTTCATCTCATCTGGGTCTGTGCTGGGAAGTGTTTCTTTTGTATTTTTGTTAATAAAAAGTTTTTTCCACTTTCCCCTGAAGAAAAATTCTTTTCGAGCTCGGTGAAGGAAGGAATTGTAAGGGGGGGGAGGGGGCCCTTTGGAGGTCTTTTTCCCTAAATTTGTCCTAAACTTGGACAAATTATTTTGGTGGCCCGTACGGGGAAACCAGAAAAAGTGGAAAAAACTATTCTAATAATATTTTGTTTTCAACTCTTGGTATTGGTATGTCTATTGAATCCAGAATGTCTTTTGTTGTGGGAGCCTGCCTGTATGGGTGGTCATTAGGTTTCTTTGAAGTGTTAATACCATTGTGGTCGTTGGGCTTGTTCACTTATCCGGAGATAGCTCCCGTGTTGTCTTTAATACGCAGTTTTTGTATTAAAGGGGTATTAACAAAAATACTCATTGGGCTAGGCTTGGTGATAATGGCATACAGGAGATTTATAAGAATGTTGGAATCTGCTTCAGGAATGTATAAATCATGGCTTGTGTTATTTCTTAGAGGAGAAGCAGGAAAAGAGGATTTTCTGCCTTTATTTCCTTTCCTCTCCTCTGAATTAGTTACATCTGTATTAGAAAACATTCAGATCTCCCTGAATATTAAGGAAATCATCTTTCTGGCAGTTAATTTGGTAAGTCTTTGTTGCACCATTTGCAGTTTATACAGAATAAAGGCCGAGATTTCTAAAGGGGCTGGGAAGACTCCTGATTTAGGAGTCAAGCTAAGTAGGAGGAATCTTGAGTGGAATGGCAAATGGGAGAAAATGGGCCAGATTTTAAAGGAATTTTCTGACCCCATAATTTGGGAATTCCCATCTGAACAGATTTAGGACCCGATTGAGGTTGCAAGGTACTTAAAGGGGAAGTGCCAGGATAGTTCTAAAGAGAAAAGGATTATTACAGTGAGCTGGGCCCTGGCACATGCATATCGCACCCTGCTAGGCACTATAGAGCAAGAGACAGAGGAGAGGGAATAGGGAGATAAATTATCTCCTATCCCAGTAACTCAAGTTGCAGCCAACCCCCTAGGCCTAAACCCATCAGCTAAACTGGATAATAAGCCCCAACCAATGGCTGTGGCTACTAGTACAAGAAGTGGGAAGTGCACCAAGAAGACCGATCGGCCGGTGAATGATGATGATGATGCTGGAGAGGGACCCTCAACACCTCCTGATGTAAAATCAGGAGTTAAAACAACTAGTGGGGGAGCAGAGAATAATAATGAATCCCTTTCTCTAAAAGATCTTGGTGGTTTAAGAAACGATTACACCTGGAGACCTGATGAATCTATTATTAGCTAGCTAGTTCATCTCTGGGATGCAGCAGGTGAGGCCACAGTTTTGGATGGCTCTGAAGCGAGACATTTGGGGTCTCTGTCCCACGATCCTGTTATCGACCAGGGTGTGATGAGGGGGGCTAACCCTCAAAGCCTCTGGGCACGGGTCCTGGATAGTGTGGCACAAAGATATCTGTGTGTGGATGACCTGTATATGCAGCAGACCCGATGGAAAACCATAGAGCAGGGGGTCCAACGCCTCAGGGAAATGGCAGTAGCAGAAATTATTTTTTCGGATGACGTAACAACTAGAAATCCAGACCTGGTACCATGCACACCGGTGATGTGGAGAAAACTCGTGCGGCTTGGGCCACCTGAGTATGCGTCTGCCCTAGCGATAATGAAGAGAGATGAGGTGTATGAGACAGTACTCGATATGGCAAAGAAGCTTCGTGCATATGCGGATGCAGTACATGGCCCAACTCATGATAGAATTGCAGCGGTGGAAACACGCTTGCAAGATTTAGAAGATAAAATAGAGAAAAATCATCGGAGACTCAGAGAGGAGATTAAGGAGGACCTCCTCCAAATTTCAGCTGTACAGATTAGAAACCCTGGTACCCAACGCAGACGTTCCCCCAGTTGGGAGAGGAGGTACACTCCCTGAGCTGAGTTGTGGTTTTTCTTGCAGATTCTGGAGATAACATGAGAAGATGGGATGGGAAGCCTACGGCTGCTCTGGCAAAACGAGTGCGGGATTTGAAGGAAGGAAAGATTGAAAGACGAAGTTCCACCAAAAGGAGAGCCGCTCCTGTTTCTCGCAGCCAAAGTGCTGAACGTGATACTGATAATGACATGTCTGATCCTCTTGAGGGAACTTCTAAGATGTATGCCCCAGAAAAGAAGGAGCAACAGGCTTAGAGGGGCCCTGCCTCTTGCCAGGGTGAGGTGAGGGAGAACCGTGTTTTTTGGACTGTGTGGATTCGATGGCCTGGAACTTTGAAACCACGGAAATATAAAGCTTTAGTGGACACAGGTGCACAGTGTACGATACTTCCATCAAGACACGTGGGAGCAGAATCTGTTTCAATTGCTGGTGTGACAGGTGGATCGCAGGACTTGACCCTGGTGGAAGTGGAAGTGAGTTTAACTGGAAAGGATTGGAAGAAAGATCTTATTGCGACTGGTCCAGAGGCCCCATGTATTTTAAGCATAGATTACCTTCAGAGCGGGTATTTTAAGGACCCAAAACGACTAAGATGGGCATTTGGAATTGCAACTGTGATGGCAGAGCGTATCCGACAATTGAACACCTTGCCTGGACTATCTGAGAATCCAATTACAGTAGGACTTCTGCAGGGAGAAGAACAACGAGTACCAATTGCCACTTCAATAGTACACCGCCGGCAGTATAGAACAACGCGAGACGCTGTGATTCCTATTCATAAGATGATCCGAGAGCTGGAGAGCCAAGGGGTGGTCAGCAAAACCCACTCACCCTTTAACAGCCCCATTTGGCCTGTGCGTAAATCTGATGGGGAATGGAGACTGACTGTGGACTATCGGGCATTGAATGAAGTGACTCCACCGCTGAGCGCTGCCGTACTGGACATGCTGGAACTCCAGTATGAGCTGGAGTCCAAGGCAGCAAGGTGGTATGCCACCATTGACATAGCAAATGCATTCTTCTCCATTCCTTTGGCAGCAGAGTGCAGGCCTCAGTTTCCTTTTACCTGGAGGGGCGTGCAGTAGAACTGGAACCAACTACCCCAGGGGTGGAAGCACAGTCCTACCATCTGTCATGGACTGATCCAGGCTGCACTGGAAAAGGGTGAAGCCCCGGAACATCTACAATATATTGATGATGTCGTATGGGGAAACAGAGCAGCGGAAGTGTTTGAGAAAGGAGAGAAAATTATCCAAATTCTCCTGGAAGCCGACTTCGCCATCAAGAAGAGTAAAGTTAAAGGACCTGCTCGGGAGATTCAGTTCCTGGGAGTGAAGTGGCAAGATGGACGACGTCAGATTCCTACTGATGTTATTAACAAGATTACAGCTATGTCCCCACCTACTAAAAAGAAGGAGACACAAGCTTTCCTAGGTGCCATAGATTTCTGGAGAATGCACATCCCTGAGTACAGCCAGACTGTGAGCCCTCTATACCTTGTTACCCGCAAGAAGAACAATTTCCACTGGGGCCCTGAACAGCAGCAAGCCTTTGCTCAGATTAAACAGGAGATTGCCCATGCAGTAGCCCTTGACCCAGTCAGGAGGGGACCAGATGTGAAGAACGTACTTTACTCAGCAGCTGGGAGCCATGGTTTGTCTTGGAGCCTGTGGCAGAAGGTGCCTGGAGAGACCCGAGGTCGACCCCTGGGATTTTGGAGCAGAAGTTACAGAGGGTCCAAAGGTAATTACACTCCCACAGAGAAGGAAATCCTGAGTCCAAGCTGCTTCAGAAGTGATTGGTACGGAAGCACAGCTTCTCCTGGCACTCCAACTGCCAGTGCTGGGGTGGATGTTCAGAGGAAAGGTTCCCTCCACCCACCATGCCACCAGTGCCACGTGGAGCAAGTGGATTGCCCTTATCACTCAGCACGCCCGGATTGGAAAACTAAATCGCCCTGGGATTTTGGAAATAATTACAAACTGGCCAGAAAGTGAAAGTTTTGGTGTCACAGATGAGGAACAAGAACCAGTGATACGGGCTGAAGAAGCTCCACCCTACAACCAGTTGCCAGCAGAGGAAGCATGCTATGCTTTATTCACTGATGGTTCCTGTCGCGTTGTAGGGACAAATCGGAGATGGAAAGCAGCTGTATGGAGCCCTACACGACGGGTTGCAGAGGCTACTGAAGGAGAAGGAGGATCTAGTCAATTTGCTGAACTTAAAGCTGTCCAACTGGCCTTAAATATCGCCGAAAGGGAAAGGTGGCCAAAGCTCTATTTGTATACTGATTTCTGGATGGTAGCCAATGCTCTGTGGGGGTGGCTGAAGAAATGGAAAGAGGCGAACTGGCAGCGTAGAGGAAGAACAATTTGGGCTGCTGACGAGTGGAAAGACATTGCCACTCGGGTAGAAAAACTACTTGTTAAGGTTCGCCATGTAGATGCCCATGTCCCCAGAAGCAGAGCTAATGAAGAACAGCAAAACAACCAGCAAGTAGATCAGGCTGCAAAGATAGGGGGGTTGGAAATAGATTTGGATTGAGAACATAAGGGAGAATTGTTCCTGGCTCGATGGGCCCATGATGCCTCAGGCCATCAGGGTAGGGATGCCACCTATAAGTGGGCACGAGACCGAGGGGTGGATCTTACCATGGACAGAATTACTCAAGTTATCCATGAATGTGACACTTGTGCTGCCATCAAACAGGCCAAGCGGGTAAAGCCCCTCTGGTATGGTGGATGGTGGTCCAAGTACAAGTATGGAGAGGCCTGGCAGATTGACTACATCACACTGCCTCAAACCCGCCAGGGAAAACGTTATGTGCTGACCATGGTGGAAGCCACCACTGGATGGTTGGAGACTGTTCGGGGTTGAGTGTTTTTCTGTTACTGTGTCAATTGTAAGAATTTTTCCCATTATCATGCCAATGGAGCTGGCCGGGCTACACCCAGGGTCCCTGATGGGTCCAGACAAAGGTGTGGGTGGGGATGGCCCCCAGAGGGGCCTCTGAGGCTTCCGGGAGGGCACTCGCGTTTCCGGCGAGCCGGGAGGAGGACGCCTGGGATCGTTGAGCCACGCGGCCGAGCACAGCAGAGCCAGACCCTCTGCGATCACCTGCCCTGCATCTGCCCCGTTCCAGCCTCCTGCCTCTGCGGACACAGCTGATCCCCCGGACACACACGGTGAGCGAGGAGCCGCCGCCCTCGGTGAGGGTGAGCCCGTTCCCGCCCGAGACCAGCGTGGCCGCTGCTGCCCCTCCCCCCTCCCTCCTGCCTTCGTTCCCGTCTGCCCTCTGGCAAATCCGGGCTCTGGACTAAGCACAGAGACAGCGTACTTGCATCTAAAGGGACTGACACCGAGTTATCTATTTCGTTCTGTTAGCAATTTTAACTGTTATTGTTTTCTGTTTGTATAGTTAGATATATTAGTAAAAGAGCTGTTATTCCCACCCCCCTTATCTCTGCCTCAGAGTCCTTGATTCAAACAATCGTAATACTTGGGGGAGAGGAGTGGAACCAAAGTCTCTATTCCAAAAAGGGAAACTTCTGCCCCTACTGGCAGACACCTGTCCTTTCAAACCAGGACAGATTTTGGCGCCCAACGCGGGGCAGAGGACACTGAGTTGACAGTTAACACAGGAATAACAGCTCTCTTAACTGGCAATATGTTGTCTGGTTTAATCTGGTTTGTGTTCCATGTGGCCACAGCCATCTCCCTCCCATTTGTAAGCCCTTTTTTGAATTTGGGCCCCCTCACCAAGGTTGCTGTGGCTATTGTCCGATTGGTTTGGTGGATTGATTATGTCAGGAATTCATGGGTTTTTAATTTTTTCTGGGAAGCGGTTGCATGGATCTGGAGCTATCGTACTCTAACTGCGTGTTTCTGGGGCTATTTCAGTAATGGTACTTACTGTGAGATAACGAGTGCAAGGGAAATTTTCTCCCAACCCATCACCCAGTTTTTTGAGGCTACCCCACTGGTTCTCAAGGATTTCAGATCTGTTGTAATTGCCAGTGCTATTATACAGTGGCTGGTGTTGCTGGTAGGCTTGTTCTACTTAGCATTCAGAAACAAGGGAATATTGGCTTGGACAACAACTCTGATACCTGCCCCAGGAACTAGGGATGTTGTCCCAGAACCTGCCTCTGCCCCAGAGACTAGGGATGTTGTCCCAGAACCTGCCTCTGCCCCAGAGACTAGGGATGCTGCCCCAGAGCCTGCCCCAGGGACTAGGGATGCAGCCCCAGAGCCTGATGCTGCCCCACATCCCACTGCAGAAATGAGCCACCCAGAGTGGGTGGGGGCTCTAGTGAAGGATATAGGCCAAATGTTGAAGGAGCATAGCCAGATGATGAAGGAGTATTTTTCTCCAGCTGGTGAGAAACCCTGCCCTAAAGAGGGAGAGTCAGATGGTGCTGCAGTGGAACCCGTAGATGTTGTATCTGTCCAGGTTCCAGCTGGATCACAGGAGCAGCCACAGCGAGCAGCAGTTGCTCCTGTGGAAACTAGGAAATCTAAGATTAAAATGAGGCACTTAGATAATGGGGATCAGCAAGGAGGGTCCTCCCAACCAGCAAGGGAGCCAGAGGCTGAGATCGTCACCGAGTCCCTCTCATACGATAGTCTCTGTAACCTGCATAAAGACATTGCACAGCGGGGCTGTGAGCCTTTCACAACTTGGTTACTCCGGGTCTGGGACCTTACGGGAACAGGTGTTCAACTGGATGGAACTGAGGCCAGGAATTTGGGATCCTTGGCCCAGGATTCAGGTGTGGACCAGATATTCGTAAGGGAGCAAGGCCTCCTTTCCCTCTGGGACCGGCTTTTAATGAGTGTGAGAGAGAAGTTTGTACACAGAGAGAGAATGCAGGAGCACCACCGTAGGATGCGCTGGAAGACCCTTGAGGAAGGGATCCAGCAGCTGAGAGAGACAGCAGTATTAGAGGTAGCTTTGGGAGGGATGGACAGCATGACAATGACCCTGACAAGGTCAAGTGCACAGGGCAGATGTTGTGGAATCTGGCAACCTTGGGTCCATCTCAATATACCACCTACATAGCAATGATTAATGCCGATAACAGTCCAGAGACAGTGTGTTCTGTTGCCAACAAACTCAGAAATTTTGAGAGCATGATGAATGGCCCAATGCAGGCTAATGTCTCTGCCGTGGCCAGGGACCTCCAACAGGTCGAAGATAGGATGAGGGATATGAGGGAGGAGATGATGGAGGAGATGAGGGAGGTGAGGGAGGAGGTGAGGAAGATCAGCGTAGCAGCAGTACGAGTCACAGGCCCCCAAGTCAGAGCTTCACGTCCCCCAGCTAGGGAGAGAGGGTACACCTCACGAGCTGACCTGTGGTTTTTCCTGCGAGACCATGGGGAAGACATGGGAAAATGGGATGGGAAACCCACTTCTGTCCTGGCAGCACGGGTGCGTCAGCTCAGGGAGGGAAATGCTAACCGAGGGAGCCGCACTAAAATGAAGGTAGCCTCAACCTCCCACAAGCAAGGTGCAGGGTATTACAGCAAGGAGGATGTTCTGTCAGATCCCCTGGAAGGAACCTCCACTATGTATGCCCAGGAAAGAAATAATAACCAGGGCTAGAGGGGCCCTGCCTCTAGCCAGGGAGAGGCATGGGATGACAGGATCTATTGGATAGTGTGGGTGCGATGGCCTGGCACGTCAAAGCCACAGAAACATAAAGTGTTAGTTGATACTGGTTCACAATGCACCCTGATACCATCAGAACATGTGGGGAAGGTACCTGTTTCCATTGTTGGGGTGACGGGGGGATCACAGGAATTCACTTTGCTGGAAGCTGAGATTAGCCTGACAGGGAAGGGGTGGCAGAAACATCCAATTGTAACTGGCCCAGGGGCACCGTGCATTCTAGGCATAGACTTCCTCAGGAACGGCTACTACAAAGACCCAAAGGGGTTCAAGTGGGCTTTTGGAATAGCTGCTGTAGAGACAGAGAGCATTAAGCAGTTGAACACCTTGCCTGGACTGTCAGAAAACCCCTCTGCAGTAGGACTCCTGAAAGTGACTGAACAACAGGTGCCAATTGCCACCATGACCGTGCACCGCCGGCAGTACCGGACAAATCGAGATGCTGTGATCCCCATCCACAAGATGATCCGTGATCTAGAGAGCCAAGGAGTGGTCAGCAAGAGCCACTCACCCTTCAACAGTCCTATCTGGCCTGTGCAGAAATCTGATGGAGAATGGAGACTGACTGTGGACTATCGGGCATTGAATGAAGTGACTCCACCACTGAGCACTGCCGTGCCAAACATGCTGGAACTCCAGTACGAGCTGGAGTCCAAGGCAGCAAGGTGGTATGCCACCATTGACATTGCAAATGCATTCTTCTCCATTCCTTTGGCAGCAGAGTGCAGGCCTCAGTTTGCTTTCACCTGGAGGGGCGTGCAGTACACCTGGAACCGACTGCCCCAGGGGTGGAAGCACAGCCCCACCATCTGCCACGGACTGATCCAGGCTGCACTGGAAAAGGGTGAGGCTCCAGAACATTTGCAGTACATCGATGACATCATTGTGTGGGGGAACACAGCAATGGAGGTGTTTGAGAAAGGAGAGAAGATCATCCAGATTTTACTGGGAGCCGGTTTCGCCATTAAAAAGAGCAAAGTCAAAGGACCTGCCCGAGAGATCCAGTTCCTGGGAGTGAAGTGGCAGGATGGACGGCGCCAGATCCCCACTGAAGTCATCAATAAGATCACTGCAATGTCCCCACCAACAAGCAAGAAGGAGACACAAGCTTTTCTAGGTGCTATCGGCTTTTGGAGAATGCACGTCCCTGAGTACAGCCAGATTGTGAGCCCTCTCTACCAGGTCACTCGCAAGAAGAACGATTTCCATTGGGGCCCTGAACAACAGCAAGCCTTTGCCCAGATCAAACAGGAAATCGCTCATGCAGTGGCCCTTGGCCCAGTCAGGACAGGACCAGAGGTAAAGAATGTGCTCTACTCTGCAGCTGGGAACCATGGTCTGTCCTGGAGCCTTTGGCAGAAGGTGCCTGGTGAGACCCGAGGCCGACCCCTGGGATTCTGGAGCAGAAGCTACAAAGGGTCTGAAGCCAATTACACTCCCACAGAGAAGGAAATCTTGGCTGCCTATGAGGGAGTTCAAGCTGCCTCAGAGGTGATTGGCACAGAAGCACAGCTTCTCCTGGCACCCCGACTGCCAGTGCTGGGGTGGATGTTCAAAGGAAAGGTTCCCTCTACTCACCACGCCACCGACGCCACATGGAGCAAGTGGATTGCCCTCATCACGCAGCGCGCCCGTATTGGTAACCCAAATCGCCCTGGGATTTTGGAGATAATTACGAACTGGCCAGAAGGTGAAGATTTTGGTCTCGCTGATGAAGAGGAGCAGAAGCAAGTGACCCGGGCTGAAGAAGCTCCACCGTACAACCAGCTGCCAGCAGATGAAACACGCTACGCCCTTTTCACCGACGGTTCCTGCCGCATTGTGGGGATGAACCGGAAGTGGAAAGCTGCCGTATGGAGCCCCACATGACAGGTTGGACAAGCTACCGAAGGAGAAGGTGGATCGAGTCAACTTGCTGAACTCAAAGCTGTTCAGCTGGCCTTGGACATTGCTGAGAGAGAGAAATGGCCAAAGCTCTACCTTTACACTGATTCGTGGATGGTAGCCAATGCTCTGTGGGGTTGGCTGGAAAGGTGGAAAAAGGCTGACTGGCAACGTAGAGGAAAACCAATCTGGGCTGCTGATGAGTGGAAAGACATTGCCACTCGGGTAGAGAAGCTCCCCGTGAAAGTCCGTCATGTGGATGCCCATGTTCCCAAGAGTCGGGCTAATGAAGAACACAGACACAACAAGCAGGTAGATCAGGCTGCACAGATAGAGGTCTCAAAGATAGACTTAGATTGGGAACACAAGGGAGAACTGTTCCTGGCTCGATGGGCCCACGATGCCTCAGGCCATCAGGGCAGAGACGCCACCTATAAGTGGGCACGAGACCGAGGGGTGGATCTAACCATGTAAAATGTAAAATTCACTTTTGTCTTCCCCCTCCTCTTTTTTTTTTTTCTTTTTTATTTTTCCCCTTTTTTTTTCCTCCGTGTCAGGGGTGGAATTCGCACCTCATATGTAGTCCCTGTGCCGGTAGAGGGAGAGGCATATCTACTTCCATTTTTTCTGGTTCTGTCGTGGGCTATGGAGCCGGTGCGAGCTGTGACTCTGCGTTGTTACTGTCTGAAACCGCCTGTGGAACCTGCAACTGCAGAAGGTAGGGACAGTATAACTGGGTCCTTCCTCCCCAAAGAACTCTTGTGCAAATGTCGGGAAGGCAGCTGCAGGGTCATCCGGCTTTAAAGCTGCTGCTGCCTTTAACAGTTATCATTGCTTTCCATGACATGCTAAGTCCCTTAGTTTCATTTTGATCCATCATTTATGGCATCCCAGAGAATTACTTCCATCCTTTCCCACTCAAGGGTGTCGAAAACACTCCTGGGTGTAGCAAAAATCCTGTTTCCTGACCCCATCTCAATAGTCTTTTTAAAGCCTCCGGATCATATTTAACTGTTCTCTTAGAATACACTGGAGGATATTCAGCATTGCCTGCTCTTCTTTCAACAGCGCCTTTCCCATCCTCCCAGCCGCGGTCGCTCACCTTCTTAACGTAGTTCTCGGCTGCACAGTGCACGCTTTCTTTCCAGTCTTTCTCAGGAGCCTTCTCTCTCCCATATTCCACAGAGGCGCTCTCCGGCTCCCCCCCACCGCTGTCCAGCCACGGCGGTCTCCAACCAGACCTCTCGCTTTTTTGATCCGCGGACCTCCTTCAGAGACAAAGTCCAAAGAGTCCGATGGTCCGCTTCATAAGCACAATGTTTATCACATTGTGGTTGACCAACATGCAGGCACAAAGGACTTCTGAACGAATGTGAGTATGCAGAAGCCGATTTATTGTTTACATTATGCTCTTATATATTCTAAAACTACTGTCCACGCTATCATGCATTTTTTGATTGGTGCCTCTATTTTGCCCATGCGCTCTGCACTCACTTTGAAGGAAATCTGATTCGTTACAGCCCAGCGCTTCGCCACCCACCTTTATCTTGGTTCTTCTAATCTTGGTATTCTGTTTTTCAGCTTCTTCTCTCCCAATTTAGCACAATTTATGTTTCAGTAGCCTTGACGAATTCCAGAGTGTTTGATAAAACAGAAAAAAAACCAGCTAAAAATGGTTAGGCTGGTGCACCTGGTATAAACTATGGTCTAAACTCTTCAAATACATTGCTACACCGCGGGCGGGTCTGGCCACGCTGGGGGAGAGGGGGAAAGCAGCCAGGATCTCAGCGGCCAATGGCCTCCCCTCCCCCTGCCTGGCAACCACTGGGGCCCGGTCCCAACCCGTAGCTGCTCCCGGGACCCAGCAGACCCCGGCTCGGCCCGGGCCAGCGGCAGGGCAGGGCTTAGTTGTCGGCAAGATGTTAGCAGCCGCGGCCCCGCCCACCCTCGGCCGGGGCCCCGGGGCCTCCCCTCCCCCACTCGGCCACTGGGCCGAGAGGGGAAGGAACTTCTCTCTCCGAAGACCGGTAAGCAAGAGAGCTTTCAACGTGTGTTCACAGTGATGTGTTCAGCTTTCTCAGTGGCTTAACAGGTTGTCAGTTCTCAAAACTAATCCCTGATTGGTTTTTGTCAGTTTCTCTGCGGTGGGGGGGGGAGCATCTCTGGGCTCACACCGCTGCCTCACCCCTCTGCATTTAGAAACTAACTACATTTAGTCAAAGTACTACCCTTTACACTAGCAATTCTAAAGCCTCAAAAAACCCCTATATTTTCTTACAGTTCCACAATTCTGCTGCTTACACACACAGTCAAAATACACACACACACCTTAGCTCACACAATTCAAGCGTAATGCCAGCGCTCCAAATCCCTCTGCCCTCCTGGGCATAAATATGCCTTCTGCTACTCAGGTGTAAATCTCAAAATTCTTTCACAACCTACACATACAAAACTTTTGCCAACACACTCGCAAAAGCACACAAACCATGTATGTGTTCATACAGAGTGCCACTAACCCACAGTTCAAGCAAACAAAGCTCACAAAAACAAGCTGCACGCTCAAACATACATATATACATTTGGCTCACCCACAAATGGAGTTACCATACATCGATGCCAACAAGCTTGGTGATTCAAGCTGAAAATCACCACTACGCCTCCTTTAAACTACAAATAAAACTGGAGCCACCACTGCTCCTGTACCACAACAATACTGGCAATGCTGTTATTGCTTCTGCCTGAGCTCTGCTGACCCGCTGCCAGGCGAGCTTTACTCCTGGCAGCCACTATCGGCCCGCCGCTACTCACCCACTACGGGGCAAGAATTCCTGGTGCTGTCACCAGCCTCACAGGGAACACAAACCACTACCAAATTCTGTGGAAACTTATAAACAAATCCACTTTAGGCTTTTTCACTGTGCTCTCGATGTCTCGTAGCATCTTACCAGTTTGCTTCTCTTAAAGGTACCTATCTTGAATTTTTAAACATACCTTTTTGTCTGTATCTGCAGCAGTTCTAGTTCTGCTCCCCGGGGTGCCAGTGAGGAAAAGGAGCCCTCTTCCTAGGAAGATCCCAGGTGGGCGCCCTAGAGGGGTCCCAAACCCCGCTGGCCCCTCGGCCAGAGAGAACAGGGTCCCACCAGAGTCACCAACTGATTTACCAAAATATGAGTATTGGTCTAATACCGATACTCAACTGTGATGAACAAAAGACTCTCTAACAATTTAAAATTAGAAAACGTATGCTTATTCAGTGCTGGGCAGCAGCGTGAGGTAATCTTTTAATATGCACTGCAAAATTACAGGTGATCACAGAGTCTATTGACAAAGGATTCAAACAAATACATATTCATAATAACAGCACCTCCCATCCACCTCTTCCTATGATAATTAGCTTGAATAGCTATTAAGCATGCGTGATTGACTTCCTAAATTATGTCTAGGGTCGTTTTTGTGGGGAGGGGTCTTAAAAGGAGAAAGTGAGTCTTCCTCACCCTGAACTCTTGACCTTTTCTATCAATGACAATACAAATGATTTCTGGGGATAGTCCAATTTTCCAAAGAATGGGTTTCTGGTTGCATTGTCTATGTTTCTTTGGGTCTGCCCACTAGTTTTGTCTTTTCCCATTGTAAGCCCAGCTGAGCAAACATAAGATGACAGACAATCAATTATTTATGTTTCAGATAACTGCCTCAAGCCCAATTTTCCTTCTAAGTTTTAATTATTTTCGGCTAGGTCTATCTATCCATTTGCTTTTTAATTAATTCTAGTAAATAACTAACTCTTAACTAAAATCCTACTTTTTCTAAGATTAGTGTTTCAGTAGGTCTGCAAGCACCAGCACTTTATTGTTGTCCAGCACAGGCGTTTACACTCTTCATCTTACATGCATTCCACCTGTGTGCCCTCTCTCCCCTTTTGTGATTGGTCAGTTCACCTCAGCATTCCATGTTTCTTTACCATCAATACAGTTCACCTGTCCTACACAGTTGTAGCCCATTAGGGCTGAGGCTTGGCCACAAACCCATTCCCAATTACCACAACCTGTGTGCCTACAGGGAGTACGTTTGGTAGCTGACAGGTTTTCTCTTATGAAGTGCAGAGATACTGCCCAGACTGGGCTAGGAGTCAGGGGTTGGGTTCAGCCTCCTCCTGCTCTCTTGCTCTCGGGATCGGAGGGAGGATGGTCAGTGGCTTTGGTGCCAGACTTGCTGCCCTGAGGATTCGTTGCCACTGCGGAGTTTCGTCCTTCACTGCTTCTCCTTACTGTGGATGAGCCTTTGCTTGCAAGAGTCGTCATTGAACTGGGACCTTTTCAACACCTGACTTCACTGGGAAGGACCTTCACCATCTGCTCAGATGCCTCAGGGGAGACCAGAAACCCCAACTCCCTCCACCTCTCCAGAGGGAGCGTCTTCTGGCTGCTTGCAGCAGCTGCTTGCTGAAGCCTGTCTGCTGGTGCCCAATCCCACTGATTTCTGCCACTGCATCAGTTTTTTTGGCACACTTTAACCCAACATTCCATGTCCGCCCAGAGCACTGAGACTTCTGCCATGGCTTAGAAGTTTTTGCTACACTTTGTCACCCCGGGTGTGCTCACCTCTGCTGTTCCTGCCTGCTGCTCCCAGGTTCTTGCTGAAGTCCATTTTGCCACCTGGAGTGGCAGACATCCCCTGAGACTGTCTGCTCCCCATGAGTTTGCAAAGGGAGCCTCTTTTGTCTCTCTCCCGCCAGCCAAGTCTCCATTGACCATGTGGAGAGGCAGCTGTGCTCATGCCACAGTGCCCCCTGCAACCGTGGGAACCATTGCACCTGCCCTGCCTAGCTGGGAACCAACGACAACCCTGCCAGCTGTGGTCAAAGGGGGAAAGGCTTGACGGCCAAGAGAAGGCTGGTTTTGGGTTTCTGGAGGGGAAGCGGCGGGGGGGGGGTATTTGTTGTTTGTTTGCCTTTTTATATATTGTCCTGGTTTAGGACAAATTAGGGGAAACACCTCCAGAAGGAGGCCCCCAAAAACAAACCCCCATGACTCCTCCCCCCACCACCGGGTTCGGGAAGAATTTCCTCAGAGGAAAAGTGGAAAAAACCTGTTTATTTAGCAAACACACAATAAAACCTCCCTCCCCAACACAAGAAAAAAACCAGCCACAGATGACAAAAGAAACTCTTTCACCAGTCTGAGAGGATGAACAAACTCCGAAAGTCTCTGGCACCGGGGAGGGCTGAACGCTTGTAACGAAAATGCAGACTCTGGGGCTCCTCGTTGTTCCTAGGTCCCGGTCCGGAACAGGTTTGGATGGTATTCCTAGCTAAACTAACTAATAAGGAAAAAAGCAAAGCAAAGCAGCAGCAGCAGATAAGCCCAGATGATGGGGGAGGGGCGCTGGCTAACTAGACAAAAACAAACCTTCACTTTCAGAGTCAATTCTGAAAGCATCGAACATAATTCCAGGCATGAACAGCACACACGATTGGGGATACAAAGCATCGTAACATCAACTCAGGACATTCCATCCCTTATCTCCATATCATGAATATATTAAAACTTCATTAAGTAAAAACTTCCATCTCACTTGCTCAGACCTTCGACACTTACACATTTCCTTCCATCTCACTTGCTCAGACCTTCAACACTTAAACATTTCCTTCTGTCTCACCCCACAATCAGATCTCCCTGAGTTACACAGCGGGTTGTTCCATCTTTCTGCATTATCCACCAGGTACAACCTGGTCCTTGAGCAAAGACAATCCCACAAATGTGTTTGCCTGTACTCAAGGAAGAATTAATCCATACTGTCTTCCCTAACAAACCTCTGTCATGGGCCACTGGGACTTTATCTCCATCTACTATAGTAAGGGACTCAGACTGGGCAGGACCTGCTCAGTTGGTGGAACCTTGGGTGTTAACTAACCAGATGGCCTTTGCTAAATGCTGCTCCCAGTTTTTGAAAGATCCCCCCACCCAATGCTTTCAAGGTGGTTTTTAGCAATCCATTGTACCTTTCCACTTTACCTGTAGATAGTGCATGGTAGGAGATGTGGAACACCCACTCAGTGCCATGTTCCCTAGCCCAGGTGTTAATAAGGTTATTCTTGAAATGAGTCCCATTGTCTGACTCAGTCCTCTCAGGGGTACCATGCCTCCAAAGGACCTGCTTTTCCAGGCCCAGGATGGTGTTGCGGGCTGTAGCATGAGACACCGGGTAGGTTTCCAACCATCCGGTGGTGGCTTCCACCATGGTCAGCACGTAGCGCTTGCCCTGGCGGGTCTGAGGCAGTGTGATGTAGTCAATCTGCCAGGCCTCTCCGTACTTGTACTTGGACCACCGTCCACCATACCAGAGGGGCTTCACCCGCTTGGCCTGTTTGATGGCAGCACACATCTCATAGTCATGGATAACCTGGGAAATACCGTCCATGGTTAGATCCACCCCTCGGTCTCGTGCCCATTTCTAGGTGGCATCTCTACCCTGGTGGCCTGAGGTATCACGGGCCCATCGTGCTAGGAACAACTCTCTCTTGTGCTCCCAATCAAGGTCTATCTTCAACACCCCTATCTTTGCAGCCTGATCTACCTGCTGAATGTTTTGCTGCTCTTCATTAGCTCTACTTCTGGGGACATGGGAATCTACATGGCGAACTTTCACAGGTAGTTTCTCTAGCTGAATAGCGATGTCTTTCCACACTTCAGCAGCCCAAATTGGTTTCCCTCTGCGCTGCCAGTTTGCCTCTTTCCACCTCTTCAGCCAGCCCCACAGAGGATTGGCTACCATCCAGGAATCAGTGTACAAATAAAACTTTGGCCACTTATCTCTTTCTGCCATGTCTAGGGCCAGTTGAATAGCTTTGAGTTCAGCAAATTGACTTGATCCACCCTCTCCTTCCGTGGCCTCTGCGACCCATTATGTGGGGCTCCATACAGCTGCTTTCCACCTCCGATTCATCCCTACGATGCGACGGGAGCTGTCGGTGAATAGAGCGCAACGTGTTTCCTCTGCTGGCAGTTAGTTGTATGGCAGAGCTTCTTCAGCCCGTGTCACTGGTTCTTGTTCCTCATCTGTGACACCAAAACTTTCACCTTTGGGCCAGTTTGTAATTATTTCCAAAATCCCAGGACGATTTAGTTTTCCAATCCAGGTGCGCTGAGCGATAAGGGCAATCCACTTTCTCCATGTAGCACTGGTGGCATGGTGTGTGGAGGGAACCTTTCCTCTGAACATCCACCCCAGCACTGGTAGTTGGGGTGGCAGGAGAAGTTGTGTTTCTGTACCAATCACCTCTGAAGCGGCTTGGACTCCTTCGTAGGTGACCAAGATTTCCTTCTCCGTTGGGGTGTAGTTACCTTCAGACCCTCTTTAGCTCCGAATCCAGAATCCCAGGGGTCGGCCTCAGGTCTCACCAGGCACCTTCTGCCACAGGCTCCAAGACAAACCATGGATCCCAGCTGCTGAGTAAAGTACATTCTTCACATCTGGTCCCGTCCTGACTGGGCCAAGGGCTACTGCATGAGCAATTTGCTGCTTTATCTGGGCAAAAGCTTGTTGCTGCTCAGGGCCCCAATTGAAATCAATCTTCTTGCGGGTAACCAGGTAAAGAGGGCTCACAATCTGACTGTACTCAGGAATGTGCATCCTCCAGAAACCTATGACACCTAAGAAAGCTTGTGTCTCCTTCTTGTTAGTTGGTGGGGACATAGCTGTAATCTTGTTAATAACATCAGTAGGAATCTGATGCCATCTTGCCACTTCACTCCCAGGAACTGGATCTCCTGAGCAGGTCCCTTAATTTTACCCTTCTTGATGGCAAAGCCAGCTTCCAGGAGAATTTGAATAATTTTCTCTCCTTTCTCAAACACTTCTGCTGCTGTGTCCCCCCACACAATGATATCACGAATATATTGTAAATGTTCTGGAGCCTCACCCTTTTCTAGTGTAGTCTGGATCAGTCCATGACAGATGGTAGGACTGTGTTTCCACCCCTGGCGCAGTCGGTTCCAGGTGTACTGCACGTCCCTCCATGTAAATGCAAACTGAGGTCTGCACTCTGCTGCCAAAGGAATGAAGAAAAATGCACTGGCAATGTCAATGGTGGCATACCACCTTGCTGCCTTGGACTCCAACTCGTACTGCAGCTCCAGCATGTCCGGCACGGCAGCACTAAGTGGTGGAGTCACTTCATTCAATGCACGGTAGTCCACTGTCAATCTCCATTCCCCTTCAGATTTAGGCACAGGCCAGATGGGGCTGTTGAAGGGTGAGTGGGTTTTTCTGACCACCCCTTGGCTCTCCAGCTCTCAGATCATCTTATGAATAGGAATCACAGCATCTCGAGTTGTTCTATATTGTTGGCGACACACTATTGAAGTGGCAATTGGTACTTTTTGCTCTTCTCCCTTTAGAAGTCCTACTGTAATTGGTTTCTCGGACAGTCCAGGCAATGTGTTCAATTGCTGGATGCGCTCTGTCACCACAGCTGCTATCTCAAATGCCCACCTAAGTCCTTTTGGGTCTTTAAAATACCCCCTTTGGAGGTAATCTATTCCCAAAATACATGGGGCCTCTGGGCCAGTCACAATAGGGTGTTTTTTCCATTCCTTTCCAGTTAAACTCACTTCAGTTTCCACCAAGGTAAAGTCTTGTGATCCACCTGTCACACCAGCAATTGAAACAGATTCTGCCCCCACGTATCTTGATGGGACTAATGTACATTGTGCACCATTGTCAACCAAAGCTTTATACTTGTGTGGTTTTGATGTGCCAGGCCAACAAATCCACACAGTCCAGAAAACACGATTTTTCCTCGCCTCACCCTGGCTAGAGACAGGGCCCCTCTAAGCCTGTTTATCCTTCTTTCCTGTGGCACGTCTTAGAAGTTCCTTCAAGAGGGTCGGACATGTCATCATCATCATCATACTTGGCACTTTGTCCACGGGCAACTGGAGCTGCTCTCCTTTTGTTGGAACTTCCTCTTTGAGTCTTGCCTTCCTTCAAATCCCGCACTCGTTTTGCCAGAGCAGCCGTAGATTTTCTGTCCCATCTCCTCATGTTTTCTCCACAATCATGCAAGAAAAACCACAACTCAGCTCGGGGAGTGTACCTTCTCTCCCCATCAGGGGAACATCTGCATTGGATACCAGAGTCTCTAATTTGTACAGCCGAGATTTGGAGGAGGTCCTCCTTAATCTCCTCCCTGAGTCTCTTATGATTCTCCTCTATCTTATCTTCTAATTTCTGCAGACGTGCTTCCACAGCTGCGATTCTGGCATGAGTTGGGCCATGTACTGCATCCGCATATGCTCAAAGCTTCTTTGCCATATCGAGAACTGTCTCGTATACCTCATCCTGCTTCATTATTGGTAAAGCAGAAGCGTATTCCGGTGGCCCAAGTTGCACGAATTTTCTCCACATCACAGGTGTACATGGTACCAAGTCCGGATTACTAGTTGTTATATCATATGAGAAGATAATCTCTGCCACTGCCATTTCTCTCAGGTGTTGGATCCCTTGTTCTATAGTCTTCCACTGTGTCTGTTGCATATACAGATCATCTGCACATAGGTATCTTTGTGCTACACTGTCCAGGACCAGTGCCCAGAGGCTGTGAGGGTTAGCCCCCCTCATCATTCCTTGATCGTTGACAGGATCATGTGACAGGGATGCCAAATGCCTCGCTTCAGTGCCATCCAGAATTGTAGCCTCGCCTGCAGCATCCCAAAGATGGACTAACCAGCTAATTATAGATTCATCAGGTCGTTAAGTGTAATCCTTTCTTACACCACGGAGGTTCTTTAGGGAAAAGGACTCAGTATTAACCTCTGATCTTGCACTGGTTGCTTTGATTCCTGGTTTCATTTCAGGAGGCATTGAGGGTCCTTCTTCTGCATCATCATCATCATCATCATTGTCCTCCACTGTTCGATCAGTCTTGGCCGTGCACTTTCCACTTCTCGTGCTGGTAGCAACAGCCATTGGTTGAGGCTTACTGTCTGGTTTAGCTGCTGGCCTTGAGCCTGGGGTGTTGGCTGCAGCCTGAGTGACTGGGATAGTAGCTGATTTATCTCCCTGTTCGCTTTCCTCTGTCTGTGGCCCTACAGTATCTAGCAGGATGTGATAAGCATATGCCAGGGCCCAGCTCACTGCAATGATCTTTTTTTCCTTAGGGTTATCATGGCACTTCTCTTTCAGGTACTTTACCACCTCAGCTGGGTTCTGAATTTGTTCACATGGAAAGTCCCAGACTATAGGGTCAGAAAATTCCTTTAAGATTTGGCCCATGTCCTCCCATTTCCCACACCACTCAGGATTCCTCACGCTTTGCTCTGCTCCTAAGTCAGGAGTCTCACCAACCCCTCTTGAAATCTCAGCTCATTCTATATATATTGCAGACCATATAAAGAAAGCTTACTAAATTAAACACCAGAAAGATGGTCTCTTTAACACTCAGGGAAAACTGAACATTCTCTAATAGAGATGTAAAAAATTCAGAGGAGACAAAGGAAAACAAAGGCTGAAAAGCCTCATCCTCTGCTTCTCCTCTAACAAACTGGGTGCACAACAATAACCATGAACCATACATTCCTGGAACAGACTCCAGCATCTTTATAAACCTCCTGCAAGCCATTGGAACAAAGCCCAGCCCAATGAACATTCTGGTCAGTGTCCCTCTACTACAGAAACTACGTATAAGGGACAATACTGGAGCTATTTCCAGATAAGAAAATAAAACTAGGGACCAGAGAGGTATTAAAACCTCAAAAAACCCTAGTGACCAAAAACACATGCCAGCCTCCATCCCAAAAGACATTATAAGTTCAAACAACATCTATACCAATACAAAGTAATAAGGTTTTTTCCACTTTCTAGGGCCCCTTACGTTGGATGCCAAATATATTTGTCCTGGTTTAGGACAAATTAGGGGAAAATCTCCAGAAGGAGGTCCCCAAAAACAAACCCCCACTACTCCTCCCCCCACCACTTCTCCCCCCACCACTGGGTTCGGGAAGAATTTCCTCAGAGGAAAAGTGGAAAAAATCTGTTTATTTAACAAACACAAAAAAAACCCCACTCCCCAACACAAGAAAAAAAAACAGTCACAGATGACAAAAGAAACTCTTTCACCAGTCTGAGAGGATGAACAAACTCAGAAAATCTCTGGCACCAGGGAGGGCTGAACGCTTGTCACGAAAATGCAGACTGGTTTGATAAACAGGTCCCTGGGTGAACAAGGATAGGTTGGATTAAAAACCCACACAGGGACCCTCAGCGAATCGAATTCAGCCCTAAATGCAGATGTATCATTGGCCAGGGAGCTGGGTGGTGTTAAGACCTCAATCACATGTGTAAGCCTGGGAAATTCAAACCCCCTATAAATGGGACAGCCATAATAAACTCAGTGCTGTTTGTTGATGACCCTCAGTGAATTTGTGTCTTCTCTGTCTCCAGCCAATGACCCTATCGTAATAGCTGGAAATCATTTGCTGATGTGAAGTAGAGAATAAAATAATTGGGTTTTTTCTTTGCTTTTGTGGGCATGATCTTTGCTTTTTGCTTTAGTAAACTGCCTTTATCTTGTCCCATGAGTTGTTTTTCACGTTGTTTTCTCCCCACCACCCTGCTGAGGAAGAGAGTGATAGAGCAACTTGGTGGGCACCTGGTGTCCAGCCAAGGTCCATCCACTATAGTCCTTTTTGGTGCCCAATGTGAGGGGAAACAACAGAAGTTACATAGTAAGCATGCTATAGCTACAGTAATCAAAGATCAAGCTCCTGTATGGGACACGGAGTTTTCCAGCTGTGCTGTTTATTCCTTTACTTTGATGAGTTTGGGAACATACTAATATAAACAATGGTTCTGTGCTTGGCCCTTAGATTGGTGGCCTTGTGCTGTGGGAGATATTTTGTGGAGAAGTTGAGAGACTGCAGCTCCCCATCCCTTTCCTGGATTGATGTGGATAATTTCATTATGCAGGTTCCCTCAGTCCTTGTTCCTCCTTAGTGAGCTGTTCAGTACTATTAAATATTGCTATTAATAATTTTCTGTAATTTAATTAATTAATACTCTTGGCCCACTATGGAGTGTTGGAGTCAGTGAGTTGGGGGTCTCTGAATTCTTTAGAGAAAAATCAGAATGCAGGGATTTAATTAAACCTTTGGATGGATTGAAGTATATTAAGCCACTCACACATAAACTAGAGGTGTAAGTTTAAGATTTAGGATAAGTAAGTGAGTCAGTAAGTAAGTTTTAGTATGAGCTCTAGTGCTTTCAGTAAGTGAAAGGTTTCAAATGCCAGAGTAGCAGTGCGAGTTCTGGTGAAGGTTGAAAAACATACTAGTGTTTTCAGTGGAGGCTACAGGAATGCAGTTTCAGACATAATAGAGCTATAGTAAGAATATTGCTTACATTTTTCAGATAGAACAAGATAGACCATATGCATAGTTTATACATAATGTAGCGTGTTAAGAAACTAGAATTCTAATAGGTTAAGGAGTGATGATCCGAGTTTGTGTCTTAGCTTGTTGGGAAGATTCTATATAAGAGCATGCATTGGGGAGAGCTGGTGCTTTTTGCCATTGCTTTTTGCCACTGCCATTTGCCATTGCTTTGCTTTGCTCTCTTGCCTCCATCATCAACACCCAAGAAGAAGATAGGAGCTGTCGCAGCAACATCAACTTCCTGGGACCTTGACTGGAGCAGCTTCTGCTTCTGTTTGGGACTCTATACCAAAACTTAGCATGGACTTGAATGTCTGTGACTTTGCTTCTGAGACTGATGCGCCTTTGTAATAAAAAGCTTTATAGCAACTATTAGCTGCTTTGCTCATTTAAGAAAATAACCCGACTAAGTTGGTGCCTAAGAGCACCGGAGGTCTAACCTCACAATGGGGTTTATAGAATCTGGTGTCATACTGGTGTAAGAGAAAACAAACTTCAGGTGAGGAGATATTGAAATGTGCCCTTAGCCATCCTGTTGCTGGGTGGCAGGGTGTGTGGCAGAATTTTGGGAGGTTTCTAGGTCAGTTATCACCTCCCACAACCTGGGACTTTACCCCTGAACAGGTAACTAACCCTGACAAACTGATGTGTCACCTGATAGAAAGGTACCTCGCCTATCCCAATGAAAACCAGTCCTTCTCATCCTCTGCTGGGGCTGGGCCTGGCCTGCACCTATTGAGCCACTGTTCAGTACTCTCAGAAGACTATAGTTGAGGCAGGAACCCAAACTGCATTTGAAGACACTATAGCTGAGACAGTGACTCAAACCACAGCAACTACAGTAATTGCCCCAGTAGTGAAGAAGAAACAATTGATAAAATGAGCTGCAGGTCCATGTCATAGATTAAAAAAGGCAGGAAGGAAAAGAAGGAGAATGAGGAAAGGAAAGGTCAGATCAAGAAGCTGGTTCTTCAACAAAGAAATTGAAGAAAAGTGAGACACATCAAACAGGAAACTGAAGTTACCTGGTTCCTGACCTCATCAGAACTTTGAGATTTGTGGAAAATCTACAGCTGCCATCCAGGTAAGCAGATTTCTGCCTGACTGCTTCAGTACTGGGATAATGGGGCCAACAGTCAGCAATTAGGTGGTCAGGAAGTCCAACAGCTGGCATCCCTTGCTATAGTTCAGGAAATGGAAAGAGGAATTGAAAAAAAAGGAGCAATTTTCAGCCTCTGGAGACAGCTCCTCTCAAGTGTGAGGGCAAGATATCCATTTAAGGAAGATCTTGTGAACTCTGTAGGGAAGTGGGCCACTACAGATAAAGGTAACCAGTACCTGAGAGAATTAGCAGTGCTGGTAGTCATCTATAGTGGTCTAAAAAGTGATAATGTCCCTAAAGATCCAGAGGATGTCCCTTGCACACGAACCATGTGGAGGAAGGTGATTCAAAGTGCCCCTGCATCATATTCCAACAGCTTGGCAGCACTGTATTACCAGGTGTTATGGGCTGATGTTTGGACTGGCTCCTCTCCTTGCTTCCCCCGTGCAGCTGCCAGTCCCTCCCTCAGGCTGTTTTATCTAAGCTAGTGTTTTCCGGCTCTCTCTTGCTTGCTGCGCTTCGGTTGTGGGCTGTGTCTTGCTCTCTGCTATCTGCTAAGCTGTAACCCCCTCCCCTGGCTGCTTTGGCCGTTTTTTTCCCCTTTCCCCCAGCTGTTTTGCCTGTGCCTGTTTTGGCTTGTTTTGGGTTTTCTTTTGCTTGTCTTAGGCTCGCTTTGGCTTGTCTTGGGCTTGCTTTGGCCTGCTCCCGGCTGCCCCTCCCCCTCTCTCCCTTCTCCCTGCTCCAGGGATTTGCACCGACTCCGGAGGACGAGGATCTGGACTTCGGGGGCCGCTGCTGGAGGTTGGCTTGGGAGGCTCTGCCGCTCTCCCCGGCGAGGACCAGCTGAGTTCGTCTCATCTGGGTTTGGGTTGAGGAGTGTTTCTTTTGTATTTTTGTTAATAAAAAAGTTTTTTCCATTTTCACCTGAAAAACAATTCTTTCTAAGCTCAGTGAAGGAAGGAATTGTGAAAAAGAAAAAGGGGGAGGGGAGCCCATTGGAGCTCTTTTTCCCCAAATTTGTCCTAAACTTGGACATACTTTTTGGTGCCCCGTGTGAAGATCGAACTCACAACCTTCAGATTATCAGCACCAGAAAAAAGTAGAAAAAACTTTTATCTAATACTATGTTGTTTTCAGCTGTTGGCATGGCTAAGTCTCTTAAATCCATAATGTCTTTCGTTGTGGGGGCCTGTTTGCATGTCGGCTCGTTAGGTTTCTTTGACGTTTTAATACCTTTGTGGTCAATGGGTCTGTTTACTCATCCGGAGATAGCTCCGGTGTTGTCTTTGATGCATAGTTTTTGTATAAAAGGGATATTGACGAAAATGCTCATCGAGCTAGGCTTGGTTGCAATGGCATACAGGAGATTTATGAGAATGTTGGAATCTGCTTCAGGAATGTATAAATCATGGTTTGTGTTATTTATTAGAGGAGAAGCAGGCAAAGAAGATTTCCTGCCTTTATTTCCTTTCCTCTCCTCTGAATCGGTTACATCTTTATTAGAAAACATTCAGATCTCCCTAAGTATTAAGGAAATCATCTTTATGGCAATTAATTTAGTAAGTCTTTGTTGCACCATTTGCAGTCTATACAGAATAAAGGCCGAGATTTCTAAAGGGGCTGGGAAGACTCCTGATTTAGGAGTCAAGCTCGGCAGGAAGAATCTTGAGTGGAATGGCAAATGGGAGAAAATGGGCCAAATTTTAAAGGAATTTTCTGACCCATAATCTGGGAATTCCCAAGTGAAAAAATTCAAGATCCAATCGAGGTTGCAAGCTACTTAAAAAGGAAGTGCCAAGATGGTTTTAAAAAGAAAAGAATTATTACAGTAAGCTAAGCCCTAGCACATGCATATCGCACCCTGCTAGGCACTATAGAGCAGTAGACAAAGGAAAAAGAACTGGGAGATAAATTGTCTCCTATCCCAGTTACACAGGTTGTTGCCAACACCCTAAGCCAAACCCCAGCAACTAAACTAGAAAATAAGCCCCAACCAATGGCTGTAGCTACCAGTACAAGAAGTGAGAAACGCACCAAAAAGACCAATCGGCCGGTAGATAATGATGATGATGATGATGATAGAGAAGAACCCTCAACACCTCTAATGTAAAATTAGGAGTCAAAACAACTAGTAAAAGAGCAAAAACCAATAATGAGTCCTTTTCCCTAAAAAATCTTTGTAAATTAAAAAAAATTACACCCAGAGACCTAATAAATCTATTATCAGCTGGCCTTGGACATTGCTGAAAGAAAGAAATGGCCAAAGCTCTACCTTTACACTAATTCGTGAATAGTAGCCAATGCTCTGTGGGGTTAGCTGAAAAGATGAAAAAAGGCTAACTGGCAATGTAAAAGAAAACCAATCTAAGCTGCTAATAAGTGGAAAAACATTGCCACTCAAGTGGAGAAGCTCCCCGTGAAAGTCCGTCATGTAGATGCCCATGTTCCCAAGAGTTGGGCTAATGAAAAACATAGGCACAACAAGCAGGTAGATCAGACTGCACAGATAGAGGTCTCAAAGATAGACTTAAATTAGGAACATAAGGGAGAGTTGTTCCTGGCTCGATGGGCCCATGATGCCTCAGGCCATCAGGGTAGGGATGCCACCTATAAGTGAGCACAAAACCGAGGGGTGGATCTTACCATGAACAGCATTACCCAAGTCATCCATGACTGTGACACTTGCGCTGCCATCAAGCAGGCCAAGCGGGTAAAACCCCTCTAGTATGGTGGACGGTGGTCCAAGTACAAGTATGAAGAGGCCTGGCAAATTAACTACATCACACTGCCTCAGACCCGCCAGAGAAAACGTTATGTGCTAACCATAGTAAAAGCCACCACTAAATAGTTAGAAACCTACCCTGTGTCCCATGCTACTGCCCGCAACACCATCCTAAGTCTAAAAAAGCAAGTCCTTTAAAAGCATAGTACCCCTAAAAAAATTAAGTCAAACAATAAAACTCATTTTAAAAATAAGCTTGTCAACACCTGGGCTAGGGAACATAGTATTAAGTAAGTGTACCGTATCCCTTACCATGCACCAGCTGCAAATAAAGTAAAAAAGTACAATAAATTGTTAAAAACCACCTTAAAAGCATTGGGTGAAAAATCTCTAAAAAACTAAAAGCAGCACCTAGCAAAAGCCACTTAGTTAATCAACACTCAAAGTTCCACCAACCAAGCAAGTCCTGCCCAGTCTAAAAGCCTTACTGTAATAAACAAAAACAAAGTCCCAGTGGCCCATGTCAAAAAGTTGCTAAAAAAACCAGTATAAATTCATCCTGCCTCAAGTACAAGCAAACCCATTCGTAAAATTGCCTTTGCTCAAAAACCAAAATGTACTTAGTAAATAATGCAAAAAAATAAAACAACCCGCTGTGTACCTCAAAGAAATCTAACTATAAAATAAAGTATACACAAATGTTATTGTTAAGTGTTACCACCATTGTATACTAAATTCTATAAATAAAAAGAAATGTGTAAGTGTTAAAAGTTTAAGCAAGTAAAAAAAAGTTTTCATATCGTGTTTAGTAAGTGTGTATCCCAATCGTGTGTCAATGATCACGATATGGGATAAGGAGTGAAATGTTATAAGCTAATGTTTAAACTAGCTCCTCTCCTTGCTTCCCCCGTGCAGCTGCCAGTCCCTCCCTCAGGCTGTTTTAACTAGGCTGGTGTTTTCCAGCTCTCTCGTGCTGCGCTTCGGTTGTGGGCTGTGTCTTGCTCTAGCCGTCTGCACATCTGTAACCCCCTCCCCTGGCTGCTTTGGCCGTTTTTTTCCCCTTTCCCCCAGCTGTTTTGCCTGTGCCCCTGTTTTAGCTTGTCTTGGGTTTGCTTTTGCTTGTCTTAAGCTCGCTTTAGCTTGTCTTAAGCTTGCTTTAGCCTGCTCCTGGCTGCCCCTCCCCCTCTCTCCCTTCTCCCTGCTCCAGGGATTTGCACCGACTCCAGAAGACAAAAATCTAAACTTCAGAAGCCGCTGCTAAAAGTCGGCTTAAAAAGCTCTGCCGCTCTCCCCAGCAAAGACCAGCTAAGTTCGTCTTATCTAAGTTTAAGTTAAAAAGTGTTTCTTTTGTATTTTTGTTAATAAAAAAGTTTTTTCCATTTTCACCTAAAAAACAATTCTTTCTAAGCTCAGTAAAGGAAGAAATAGTGAAAAAGAAAAAGTGCCGGGAGGGGCGGGGCCTTTAAAGCTCTTTTTCCCCAAATTTGTCCTAAACTTAAACACCAGGAAGTGAATACACCAACTGTAGAGAGTTTTCCTGGCTCCAAAACTTTGAAGAAAATCTCTGAACATCCTCATCCCTATGGGCCAGTTCTTGACTGTCAGGAGTGGTGCAAGAAATCAGTTCCCTTCTGCTCTGCCCAGAGGGAATGGAAGCTTTAAGCACAAGCTGCGTGGCCCACTGCGTGGATCTTTCTGTGTGACCAAGTGGACGACAAGAGGAAATGGGATGGTGCGCCTACCTTTTAGCTGGAAGCTCATGTCAGTGAACTGGAAGGGAAGAAAGCTGTTAAGGAGGGCTCACCCAAGGTGTTAGAAGTTAAAGAGCAGAGTTACCTGTCTCAAACACTCTCAAGTCAACAGAAGGAACTTGCCATAAGCCACAATAGCAGGAAACTGAGATAAGCACAGAAGGGAGAGACTTGTGATTGGAAGGCACTAATTCCAGGCTTGGAGGAGGCAAGATCTGGTTAATGATAAAGACAGTAGAGCAGAACATTTTTGCACTTATCAAATAAAGGGAACAAAGTAGCATTGAAGAAGTAGATAGAGGATGGAACTCAGGCAAGTGGGATGCTACCTCAGCCCTGTGTACCTAGATTAGGCCAATAAAGCAGAAGTCATGCAAAACGACAACATTGTGTCTACTGAAAAGCTTGGGTCAAGGAACAGCCACCAAAATTATTGGGACACTGGATGCTGAATGTTTTAAGGCTGAACGGGGTTTGGACCCCGGTTGACATGTCTGTACCAATCTGGGCCTTGTGTGTGCACCATCCAAAAACTATATTTAGTTGCTATGTTTTGCTGTTCAGTTATTTCTGCACATTTTGCCTCTTTCACATGCTAGCTGTTTTTGTGTATTTCTCAGTTTAGACCAGTGTTTACAACAGGTGCACAGCATGAGAAAATTTTAGGAGTTTTTCGATAACTTCTTGAAACCCCCCAAGGACGCTGGAACATCAACTATGCTAAATCGGGAGAGAAGAAGTTGAAAACAAAGAATACCAAGATTAGAGGATTCAAGATAGCAAGGGGCGGTGAAGATTTTGAAGACCACCAATTAGAAACTTTTGAGGGGCTGAAGGGGTGGATTAATATCCTAAAATTACCAATTGTAAAGTGTGTTCCCACATGGGTGATGGTTCTAGAAATGTATAATTGGGGTGAATTGTAAACAATAAATCAGCTTCTGCAAAATCATATTGATTTGCTGTCTAGAAGTCCAGTTATTTCCCGCATTTGGTGACCCGGCGACGTGATAGATCGTGCACCTCGTGCATGAAACGATCAGAAACTTTTTAGACTTAGTCTCTGAAAGGGGGCCGCAGAGTGAAAAGTGGGAAGCCCAGCCACGGGCTGCTGCGGCCGGACCATGGCAGCGGGGGTCGGAGCGTGACTCCGAAGAGAACCCGAAGAATACGGGAGAGAGAGAAGATGCTTAAGAGCGGATCGGAAGAAAGCCGGCAGGAGCGCGGGATGAAGAACGTGAGAAGAGCTCCGAGAGAAAAGCGTGTGCTGCACAGCAAATAATTACGATAACAGGCTAGCAGTTGGGGCTGGAGGGATGGGAAAGCCATTATCTAAAAAGCAGGCAACGTTAAACGTCCTCCAGCATATCCTCTCCATGAAAGCAGATAAATATGACCTAGGTCTGAAAAAGTTATTGAAGTGGGGACAGGAGAAAGGATTTTTCGCTACACCTAGAAGTGTTTTTGATATTCTTGAGTGGGAAAAGCTGGGTGAGAATCTCTGGGATGCTGTGAGGGATGGTACGAGAGACTCCAGAGAACTTAGCACAGTTTGGAAGGTAGTTATTACGGCATTGAAGCAATTAAAAGCAGAGAGAACAGCCGCAGTGAGTGCGGAAGCAGAATTAGTCAGGCGATCCGGCCACAGCTTTCCCAGCATTCGCGCGAGAGTTTTTTGGGGAGGAAGTGAAGCACGGAAATAAACTTCACAACCTATAAAGTTGTGGAGTAGGTACATATTTTATTCAGCGCTGGACGCAGGGGGAGAGCATCTTCCCAAATCCTGCGTACCTTACATGATTTCTACTCTTCTATTTATCTAGGAAGTTCATGCATATTCTAAATCGCCTATACATATTGATTATCTGCCCCGCCTGTTCCCGGCTCCATATGGAAATCAGCTGCATATTCATTGTGGCTGCGTAGTTTATTGGGTCGGTGGTCTCTAGGTGAGTCGGTGGGCTGGAAATGATGAAGATCAGCAGTCTTCCTCACTGTTGAACTTCTCACCTTGTCTTTCTACGCGTGCGCTGTAGTCTCTCGGTTGTGATATTTTGCAGACTCTGCACTTTTACGAAGAGGGACCCCCTTCATTTTTGCAAGCCCAGCAGGATCTATACATCAGGGGTCTCCTATGTGCATTCCTTAAGTAATTGACAACATATGTTTTACTCTTCATTCTATTTAACCCTTAAATCCCGTTTCAGTCCCCCCTTTTCTAGAAAATTAGTAAATTCTTTTACTTAGTACAAGATTTATTTTTCTCCATTCTTACGATATGTATCTCTTAATGCCTTACCATGTACTCTGGACAATGAAGTTAGTATTGCCATCTGTTGTAGCATCTTCCAATTCCAAATAAGTAGTACAAAAGACAGCAGTAAGCTTAGACTAACTAAAACCAATAACACAATTACTGGATGACATAATGTATTCAAAATTCCAGTTGCAGTTGGGGACCACCCGAAAAGGGCATCCCACCAATTGTGGCATGTATCCTGCTTAACCCTTTGTAAGACTCTATTTACTTCTTGGACATCATGATGAACAATGACTAAAGTCTTTTGCCCGCTCTCTTTGATTTCTTCCAGAATTTTTGCAAAATCTTGATGTTTTACCAGTTGCTTTACCAATGTGAGGTTCATTCCAATGGGCGTAGGTGACAGTTCGTGGTATGTCGTGTAGTTAGACCTTATCAGCTGGTGGGATGTAACTGGTGACGAATATGAAAAATCACATCCCACAATTCTAACGAAATTACAAATACAGAAGTTGAAGTTATTCTTAACAGGCAAGGTTACATTCTCATTGTCTATATTTACAACAACACAAGTGGTTCTTAAACATACACATCCTCGACCAGTATATATAAACATAGTCTTTTGATCAGCATCTGGATGAATTTCAAAGTGGCATAGACCCTGCTCAGTGTCAAGGCATACGTTTTGAGCATCAATTGTATTGCTTTCACAGATAAACCCTTGATGTTCTCGAGTAACACAGGATTCTACATTCACAGTTTGCCATTTCCCATTTACTGTCCGGGCCCACGCCCTATGCTCTGAGGGATACAACACCCTCCCCTCATGGTAGAGTCCCAATGCAATGATGGGGTGAATAGCATAAACTGTGGCATTACGTATAGTAAGCACAAAGGTAGTGGCCATATTAGCAACAGGATCATAGGTGAAATTCACTTGAGTCCACCAGGATTGAAATTTTCTTTCAAAATAATTAGCATTGTCCCAAACAGCTTTTCGCACCTCAATCGGAAAAGTGCTTTCACTCCCTTCTTTTATAGCCAAGGCAGCTGTGGATTGGATCCATAACTGCGCTTGTATACAACTGAGAGCTAAAGACACATTATCTTGGACAGTGCTAAGTGCGTCTATTATCAATTTATGGTCCTGGTCCTCAGCCTTTTCCCAGTTCGGTAATACCTTTGAAACCTGCCACCGACTATTTCCTAATGCCAATAAAGATGATTGTAGGGGTTGGCTCAGTTTTGTCAAATCATTTGTTGCAGTTGCTAGCTTATTTACTAGTATTTCAGAGTCAATTCCATTCAAAATTCCTAATCCTGTTCCCAACATTCCCGTTAAATCTCTTCGCATCCTATCCCTAAGGTGTACTTGCTTCTGTAACCATGTTGCCCACCCTTCTAGGGATGGTTTTAGGAAGGAGGAACAGGCTGGTTGAATCTCTGAAATATTGGTTTGTATTAGCAATTCAACACGCTTGAGAGACCATTCTGGATTGAATAATAATTGCTGTTGACCTGCATTTCTCACTATACATGGGCCTACCTCATAAATCATAAGTTTAAGTTCAAGTGGCATACTCTGAGTCTGAATCTGAACAGGTTCAGTTATGGCATTTATTTTAAATTTAAATGAGAGCCCAAGATCTTTATGAGCCCAAAGGCATACCGCCTCAACAGTCTGATCTAATGTAAAATTATACCAACACTGTGGCTCACTGTGTCGGTTACAAATCTCATCATGTCTGTTTGCAGGGGGAGATGAGACTCTGATTTGAGTTGGTTTCTCATGGGTAGTTCCATTAATCATTCGACATCTTGTTCTGATGGTCTCTCTTATAGTCGCCTGAAGTGACCACAACTCTTGTTTCTGCCATTCTTGCTTTTCATATACCTGGTTTCCATGCATGACTACAGTTGACAAGTTCAAATTTTGTACCTTCCCCATATATCCGGTGTACCGAACAAAAGCCTGGGACCAAGGCCATTCAACATTGCTCTGGCTAAAGGTACTTTCCAATTCTTGGAATATAGTTATACTTACAAACAAAACAATTAAATTTCTATGTTCTGAATCACCAAACACCCCTAACTGTAATATGCTCATTTTGTCCGTGTAAACTTGAGCTTTAGTCCGTTATCACCAGATGTTACTCTCCAAGGGGCTTCTGGAGCTTTTTTCACCCGAGAATGGTGGATCCAAGCGCTCTGTTTCTTGATCTTAATTGCAGTGAAGGTGGTAAGTAGCACCTGGAATGGTCCTTCCCACTGTGGTTTGAGGGTTTTTTCTGTAAAAGACTTAACATATACATAATCTCCAGACTGTATATTATGCACTGGTCCATCCAGACCTCTGCCCCAAGTTCCAGCCACATGTTTTTCAATATTTCTGAGCTGTTTGCTCAAAGCCACCATATAGGTGGCCAGTGTCTTCTCTCCAACTTGGGTAGAAGTTCCCCTTTGCACTCTATATGGCCTCCTGTAAAGCATTTCAAAGGGACTTAACTTTTTTTTAGTCCTTGGCTTAGTTCGAATTTGCATCAATGCCAATGGGAGTGATTGGGGCCAGGGCAAATTAACTTCTTGTCCTAACCTCACAATTTGCTGTTTAATTAAATGGTTCATTTTCTCTACTTGGCCACTTGACTGAGGATGATATGGGGTGTGAAGTTCCCAATTTATGCCCAAGTGACGACTAATTTGTTGCACTATTTTTGAAATAAAGTGTGGTCCTCTATCTGAGGATATAGTGGATGGAACTCCAAAGCGTGGTATTATTTTTTGTAACAGCACTCTAGTTACCTCCCGGGTTTTGGCAGTTCTAGTTGGGAAAGCTTCTGGCCACCCTGAAAAGGTATCTGTCATCACCAGTAAATATCTATACCCCCCTTTTCTTGGAAGTTCTGAAAAATCAATTTGCCACTGCTGCCCAGGCCCCTGGCCTCTTCCAATTAGACCAAGTTTTGGTTTAGGGGTATTCTTAGGATTAGTCTGGAGGCAAAGGTCACACTGCCGAGTAACCTGGGTAACAATAGTATATACATTTCTGGCAGTAATCTTTTCAATTAGATGGGTATATAGAGCGTCTGCTCCCCAGTGTGTTTTCTGATGTTCCTTTTTAACTAGGGACCATAGTATGTGGGAGGGGATAACCAGTTTCCCTTCTGTAGTGACAGCCCATCCTTCCTCATTATATGTTCCTTTCTGATCCTCAATTAATTCCTTATCTTTTTTATCGTATATTGGCTTACCTTCAAGGGATATCTGTCCGTCTGGAATCAAGGTTCCCTCAATTGTTATCTCACCTTTTGCTGCCTCTTTTGCCTCTCTGACCGTCAGCTCATTTCCTTCTTCCAATTCTGAGCTCACCTTCTGGTGTGCTCTAATGTGCATAATTGCTACCTTCTCAGGCATCTGGGCTGCTTCCAATAATCACATTATTTCTTGTGCATGCTTTATGTTTTTTCCTTGTGAATTTAACAGTCCTCTCTCTTTCCAGATAGCTCCATGTGCGTGCACAACCCCAAATGCATATCTCGAGTCTGTATATATATTTATTTTCTTCCCTTTTGCCATTTCCAAGGCATGAATCAGGGCAATTATCTCAGACTTCTGTGCAGAGTTATCTATTGGCAAAGATCCAGATTCCAGTACCTTTTTACTGGTGGTAACTGCATACCCAGCATACTGCTTCCCACTGATGACGTAGCTACTCCCATCAGTAAACCAGGTTTCTGCGTCGTCAAAAGGGGTGTCCTTTAAGTCTGGTCGGCTGGAGTAGGTGGCTTTGATAGTCTCCAGACAATTGTGGTGTACTGGTTCTCCTTGATTTCCACTGAGAAAAGAAGCTGGGTTGACAATATTAGTCACCACTATTTCCACATCATCTTGTTCCACCATAATAGCTTGGTATTTCAAGAACCTTTGTGGGGAAAGCCAGTGCCCCCCTTTTACCTCTAATACTGCAGATACTGTGTGAGACACTAATACAGTCATTTTCTGGCCCAGGGTGAATTTGCGTGCCTCTTGAATATTCATCACAACTGCTGCTATCGCTCTGAGGCACCCTGGCCATCCTTTGGCTGTTGCATCCAGCTGTTTAGAGAAGTAAGCAACTGCCCTTTGGTATGGCCCTAGGTTCTGTGCTAGTATTCCCGGGGCAATCTCCTGTTTCTCATGGGAGAACAAAAAGAATGGTTTACTTACATCAGGAAGTCCTAGGGCTGGGGCTGACATAAGAGCATCCTTTAATCGACAAAAGGCTTGAGTGGTCTCTTTAGTCCACTTGAGATCTCTGCTGCCATCTGCCATGAGCGTGTACAGAGGTTTAACAAGCAACCCATAGTTTTAAATCCACAACTTACACCATCCTGTCATCCCTAAAAGGGTTCGCAGTTCCTTTATTGTCTGGGGTTGTGGAGTTCGGCATATTGTTTCTTTACGATCTTGCCCTAGGGTCCGTTGTCCAGCACTAACTTCGTACCCCAGGTAGATAACCTTCTGTTTCACCACCTGAGCCTTTTTCTTTGATACTCTATACCCCTGAAGTCCAAAAAAGTTTAAGAGACTCGCCATCCAGTCCATACATGCTTCTTCTGTCTTAGTGGCTATTAGAAGATCATCTACGTACTGCAGCAGCTTTCCTTCTTCTGAGGGGGCCTCCCAGGCCTCTAAGTCCTTGGCAAGCTGCTCTCCAAACAAAGTAGGAGAATTTTTAAACCCTTGGGGGAGTACTTTCCATGTGAGTTGAGTTCTCCGTCCAGTTTTAGGATTTTCCCATTCAAATGCAAAAATTTTCTGACTGGCTTCATGGAGAGGGAGGCAAAAGAAGGCATCTTTCAGGTCTAAATCAGTAAACCAAGTAAACTCTGGTGTTAAGCATGTTAATAAAGTATATGGGTTTGCCACTACTGGATAAAGATCTTCAGTTATTTTATTAACAGCCCTCAAGTCTTGCACCACCCGGTATGACCCATCAGGTTTCCAAACAGGTAAAACAGGAGTATTAAACTCAGATTGGCATTCATTTAGTAATCCTAGTTGTAAGAAGTTCTCAATCACTGGCCTAATTCCTTCTCTGTCCTCTTTTCTCAAAGGATACTGCTTTATCCTGACTGGTTGTTTCCCTTCTTTGAGTTTTTCGCTCTCCCTGGCACATTGGAAGCCCATACTCTGGGAAACACCTGACTAATTATTTCTTCTCTAATTTCTTCTTCAATTTCAGTGATTGTCAATATTAAGCTCAACACTTCTATATATTGTTGGTCGTTTACCTCCAAAGTAATCTCCCCATCCTTAAATACAATGGTCACTTGTAATTGTTCCAATAAGTCTCTTCCCAGGAGTGCCTTTGGGGAATTTGGCATGTATAAAAACTTATAAGTGCCCCATTGTTTCCCAAATTTATATTTTAGAGGTTTACAAAAATAAGCCTTTTCAGACTGGCCAGTGACTCCTTGTACTGTAACATAATCTTTTCCCACAGGCACTAAGGCCTTGTTCAATACTGAATATGCCGCCCCTGTATCAATTAAAACCTCTACCCCCTTTCCCTCCTCCCCCAGCTCCATTTTTATAACCAGGGGATCTGCTGGGGGTAGATCTTCCGGTCCTCTTCAGTTTCCTTTTACATGTGCGATCATGTCTTTTCCCTTGTCTCTCCTCCGTTTAGGGCATTCATTCTTCCAATTCCCAAACTCTTTACAAAACGCACACTGATCTTTACCCAATCGAGGTGGGCCCCCCTGTCCCCCTCGTCGACCCTGCCCACGACTTTGTCCTCCCCTCTCTTCTCTCACTACTGCCACCAAATTCCTCACATTCTGCTTATATTCTTCTTCTCTATTACTAAATACTCTCCACGCCTCATCTAGTAAATACTCTAAATTTCTTCCCTCGGGCCCTTTTAGTTTTTGAAGCTTACGCCTAATATCCCCCGTAGATTGACCCAAAAATAAACTCACTAGTTGTTGAATTCCCACTTCTGCTCCAGGGTCTAGGGATGTATTGCGATGCATTGCATCCCTTAATCGATCCAAAAATTCAGATGGTGTTTCAGAGGGACACTGTTTAACAGCATATAATGCTGACCAATTTATAGTTTTAGGTATGTCCAAGTTTAGGACAAATTTGGGAAAAAGACCTTTAAAGGGGCCCCTCCCCCCCTTACAATTCTTTCCTTCACCAAGCTTGGAAAGAATTTTTTTTAGGGGAAAGTGGAAAAAACTTTTTATTAACAAAAATACAAAATAAACACTTCCCAGCACAGACCCAGATGAGATGAACTTGGCTGATTTTCGCCGGGAAGGGCGGCAGAACTTCTTTGGCAGACTTAGAGGTGGTCTTCGAAGTTCAGATTTGTGTCTTCTGGAGCCGGTGCAAATCTTAGGGATGAGGAGGAGGGAGAGAGGGAGAGGGGCAGCTTAAGCAGCTGGGGGGAAAGCAGCTGAAGCAGCAGAGGAGGTGGGGGTGGGGGGCAGCAGAAGCAGCAGAAGCAGCAGCGAGCGGCAGCGAGCAGCAGCGAGCAGTAGCTAAAGCTAAAGCCCCAAAAGCAGAAAAACACCCGCCTAGATAAAACAGCCTGGGGGAGGGGCTGGCAGCTCCATGGTTGGGGGCTAGGGAGAGGAGCTAGTCAAAACATAACCCGTAACAAGTTATTGCTCGTTCCATCCCTTTTGCTATCCATTCTTGGTAGCTTTCTAACTTCTGCATTTCTGCTGTCCTGTTTGAATCCCACCGTGGATTCTGGAGGGGAAAATAGTCCTTTACGTCCAATTGCTGGGCCTTATAATAATCCTCTGCTAGATCTCCTGCTGTTTTCAGGATTAATTGCTTTTCTGTTTCAGTTAATGCTTCCAGCAGTAATTGTATATCAGACTAATCTGGATTGTGCTGCTTGATAATATACCGCAAACGCTTTGCTGTAGTTATTGGGTCACTACGGTAGTTTTTAGCTACTTTTTCCCATGCTTCTATATCAATAGCGGAAAAGGGTATTTTTACTAGGACTCTCTCTCCTTCCGGTCCCACAGCCTCTCTCAAAGGGGCTTGTAACACCTTATTTCTCGTCCTAGAAGACACAGGGCTTCTGGGAGGAGAATGGGCTGGAGTAAGTATTCCTTCTGAATCATCATCTTTCTGTCTCTGAGTTCGAGGAGGAGATTTGAATAGGACACTCAAATCCTGTTCCTGCATATCCAAATTGTGCATTTTGTCTAATCTGGCACACCTCTCACCAATATCACATGCTGAACAACACCTTTCAAGTTTCCCTTTATTTGCTTTCCTTTCCTTCTCAAGGGCCAAAACTAGAGCGTCAGAGGGTGCCTTAATCCCACAGTCTCTCTGCCATTTAGGGTGGTTTCGGAGAGAGAAAAACATGTCACAGTAGGAGACCTCACTCCATTTGCCCTCTCTTCTTAAAAACAACATTAGTTGCAGCAGGGCATCATAATCTAAAGTCCCAGTGGGTGGCCACCTTGCTCCGTGGTCTAGTCTATAAAGTGGCCACCATTGGCTGCAATATTTAATTAGGGTGGATTTATTTTCAGTGCCGCCAGTTCCTGCAACTTGTTTTCAATGTGTTATAACACAACCTAATGGGCTGGCTTTAGGGACTTCTGTGCTCTGTGTAGATCCCATTATCTTCTCTTTTCATCCCCTACTTATCTTACATCTAAACTTTTCCTTACTGAACTTTAGAATTTTATTTTATTTTTTTTTTATCTCCTTCCCACACACAATAGCAACTGCTAGATCAGTCTATTTGTTTCCTCTCTCTATCTGGCTATTAGGTTCACAAATTCCCAAGGATCATGCCCAAACCATTGGAAAGGGGACCCCTTTTCACCCTTCTCAGTACACAAACGAAGCACACAATGCACCAACACAGCACGCCCGCACTTGTACGAACACAGCACACTTATTATTCATACTTTTTATTAACAATCATTATGTTTTCAGCACAGCCACGGTCCCACTCGAATCACACCACACACTACACAACAATTCTGCCTTTCTGAAGCAAATACCCCCCACTTACTCCATTCCTGGGCACGTCTCACTCACTCACACACTCACCTTGCTCACAATGTCCGGACTCCAACACACACACCACCTTAGCTCCGATAACACGGGAGCAGGGATCCACTCGACCTGCGTTCTAGGGTCGCTCTGCGGCTGCTCTATCAGACAGAGAATTCCTTCACCCGCCCCCCTCCTCCCTTCTCGACCCGCGGAGGCCAAGGGAATGGAGAGGCCCCTCCGGTGCTCGTATCCCTCTGCCGGTAACTCCACCGGCCCGCTGCTTGCAAGCCCTACCTACCCAGGGACTTTGTTGTACGCAGGACGTCTCCTGCGATTTATCAACAGCCCTTCAGTCGTGCGTACTTACAAACCCCCCAGAATTAATACGTACCGTTTCATCCGCCTGCCAGTGGTCCTTTCTGTCGCTGCAGTAAGCGAGCCAGGGTCGGGGTCTCCTCCAGGAAATCCCAGGGCGCGCCGTGGAGCCGTCCGCCCTCAGCCCGATCCTGCAGACAGATAGCAAGGTCCCATCTGGGGTGCCAAAATGAAGCACGGAAATAAACTTCACAACCTATAAAGTTGTGGAGTAGGTACCTATTTTATTCAGCGCTGGACACAGGGGGAGAGCATCTTCCCAAATCCTGCGTACCTTACATGATCTCTACTCTTCTATTTATCTAGGAAGTTCATGCATATTCTAAATCGCCTATACATATTGATTATCTGCCCCGCCTGTTCCCGGCTCCATATGGAAATCAGCTGCATATTCATTGTGGCTGCGTAGTTTATTGGGTCGGTGGTCTCTAGGTGAGTCGGTGGGCTGGAAATGATGAAGATCAGCAGTCTTCCTCACTGTTGAACTTTTCACCTTGTCTTTCTACGCGTGCGCTGTAGTCTCTCGGTTGTGATATTTTGCAGACTCTGCACTTTTACGAAGAGGGACCCCCTTCATTTTTGCAAGCCCAGCAGGATCTATACATCAGGGGTCTCCTATGTGCATTCCTTAAGTAATTGACAACATATGTTTTACTCTTCATTCTATTTAACCCTTAAATCCCCTGTTTCAGAAGAAACAATTATTCCGTCCTTACCATCAGCAGCCTCTCTATCAGGATTGCAGGTTCCGCAGGAGGTTGCGGGCGAAGGCATCGGAGTTTTGCAGTCCATGTCGGAACCGGAGAAAATGGAGATAGATGCTCCTTTGTCGCCAGCGGCTTCAGGTGCGTCCACCGGTTGTCCCGTGGTGTCACCAGAGGAGTTAACAATAGCCTTGGGAGGACAAGTTTTACCCCCATTGCCGTCCTCACCGACTGACTCCCCAGAACTCAAGCGGCGGCACTTTGAGGTTGATAGCGGGGTCTCGCAGGCGGATCGATCGTGCCGCTCTGATAAGGAGCAGCGCCGGAAGCGGGAGAGGCAGTTAGCCGAACTGAGAGCTTTAGTCGATCAGCAGATTAGAGAAAGGGAGAAAACCCGACCGCTTTTAATGGCAGAGGCGAGGAGGAGCATCGGCTCTGCTGCAAGAGCTGCACATCGTGTTGCCGATATCCCGAAGCACAGCACCAGTGAAGATCGCCGAGTTAGATTCTCGAGAGAAAGTAGTCCCGAAAGAAGAGCTGTTAGCGCGGACCGATACCTATGTATGTGCAGACTCTCTGACCCTTAGATTCATTCTAGTAGTTTGGGGCATGCGCAGCAGCGAGATGACGATTGCAGTTCAGAGCGGAGCCGGGAAAGCCCTGACTGTAAGTCACCTAGTTGCTTCGCTGCTTATGACTGGTCTAACCCCACCCGGTGATCGCACGGCATAATACGAGATGCATTGATAGAGGGTGAGTTCATCCCGCAGGCTTTTCCGGTTATAACAGCCCCTGGTAACCTGAACCAGCGTCAGTGGGTAGGATTGGACTGGAAACTCATTCGTGAGGGACAGAAAGCAGTGATGCAATACAGTCTAACTAATCCTTAAGTGCAAACTTTGCTCAATCACATCTTTAATAGTTGTTGATGGTCCCGTGTGATTGCAGAAACCTTTTTAAAGCCAACTCAGAGGCTGCTGTGGCAGACTGAATGGGAACGACGGATGGAAACAGCCACGACAGAAAATCTTGCACTCCCTAAGGGGGATCCCTGACAGCTTGCTACCCCAGACATGATGCTGGGAAAAGGGGCTTTCACTGGCCTGCAGGCTCAGGCGCGTTTGCACATAGCAATTTCGCAGCAGTTCCAAAAGTTAGCGCAGGAGGCATTTCATGTTGTTCCAGATATGGGGCTTTCAACACCTTCCTACACATCAATTAGACAAGACCCAAAATAAACTTTTATGAATTTCTTAGATCGTCTCAGAAATACCCTTGATCGGGTCCCAGGGATGTCCCCAGAAGTTAAGAGTGCATGGGGAATGCAATTAGCTGCCGAGAATGCCAATCCTGCTTGTATGAGGATTTTACAGGCGTTACCGTGCACAGCCACCTTAGTGTACATGATCGATGCCTGTTCCAGAGTCGGGTCTTGTGAAGAAAAAGCTGCTTATTTGGCCAAGGCGATGGCAGTTGCCTTGAAACCGCTGGTTCAACAGAAAAAAAGGTAATGTCGGTCCGAGGTGCTTTAAGTGTGGGAATTTGTGGCACATTCAGGCACAGTGCCAACTTAAGGGCGCAAAGAAAGGTAAAGCACCAGCACCATCTGCTGAATTCCCGGGAGTTTGCCTCAGATGTGATAAGTATGGGCACAAGGCCAGCGAATGCTACTCCGGGCGCAAGAAAGATGGAACCCCGCTGAGAAACGAGAAGCCGAGTGCGGGGGGGAATCGCGTGAAGACACAAGTGTCCCCTGGCAACCAGGCGGCTGCCAGGATGTCCTCAAATCAGCAACAGCAGGGAGCGCCGGAGTGGACCTGGCAACCGCAGTAGATGTAACCCTACAGAGCACTGAAGTGCAAGTTGTTCCATCAACAGCAAATGGACCTTTAGGTTATGGACTCAGTGCTCTGCTGATAGGGAGATCACCACTTCGAGACAAAGGATTTTTGTTTTGCCAGGACTGATAGATGCAGATTATATTGGTAATATTGGGATCATGGTTCAAACTCAAACACCTCATGTTCATATTCCAGAGGGCACCAGATTGGCACAATTAATTCCTTTTAAAGCAAAGATTTCTAATCCAAGGGACATGCAAAGGAGGGATGGAGGTTTTGGGTCAACAGGAACCCCTGAAGTTTACTTTACCATTGTCAAGTGAAAAACCAACTAAGCATGCAACTTTTCAGCACCCCGATGGAGGAACTCTCTTAGTCAAAGCTGCATTGTTGGACACAGGTTCAGATGTCACTATTGTTCCTTCGTTTGCATGGTCTGCTTCATGGCCTTTCCAGACCTTGGAAACATCTGTGATGGGGGTGGGAGGTGTGCAGATGACTTGAGTTAACCAAGTGCTTTTGACAGTATGGTTTGGTGAGGAAAAGCATGTTTGTGCACAGGTGAAACCTTATGTGATGAATGCAACAATCTGGGTCTTGGGTCGAGATGCCCTGAGCCAGCTGGGATTTTGTCTCACCAATGAGGGTTTTTAGCGGCGGCCATTGAAGGGCAGCCAATCCTAAAATTGAAATGGTTAACAGAGACCCCTGTTTGGATTGATCAATGGCCACTGTCTAAAGAAAAGCTTGCCCATGTTAATGAATTGGTTGAAGAACAATTGCAGAAGGGACACATTATACTTTCAACAAGTCCCTGGAACGCCTATTTTTACAATTCCCAAAAAATCTGGTAGAGGTTGTTACATGATTTGAGAGCTATTAATTCAGTGATGCAGGATATGGGGTCTCTGCAACCTGGTTTGCCTTTTCCTTCAGTGTTACCTGTTGATTGGCAGTTGGTGATCATTGATTTGAAAAATTGTTTTTTCACAATTCCTTTACGTGAGGATGATAGTGAGAAATTTGCCTTTTCAGTGCCATCTACAAACAAGGCAGAGCCAGCAAAGAGGTATCAATGGGTGGTATTACCACAAGGGATGCAGAATTCTCACACAATGTGTCAGTTATATGTTGCCTGGGCATTGGCTCCATTGAGAAAACAGTATCCAAAGTATCTCATTTATCATTACATGAATGACATTCTGATTGCAGGTGAAAACTTGGATGCAGCAAGCCTGCTGCCTGAGTTGCAACAACAGTTGCAGGCAGAAGCCCTCCAAATTGCCCCTGAGAAGGTTCAGCACCAGGCCCCATGGAAATATTTGGGAATACTAATTACTGAAGCTCAGAAATTGACTATTTGTACAGAAATTCAGTCTCTAACAGATGCTCAAAAGTTAATTGGAGATATACAGTGGGTTCGTAACACTTGTGGTATCACCAATGAGGACCTCAAGACTCTCATGTCATTGTTGAAAGGGGGAAGTCAGGCCAATTTGCCACGAGTTGACTGAAAAACAGCAGAAAGCTCTGACTCAAATTGCTACTAAATTGGGCGATTCTTTTGCAGATCGTTGGTCTTCTGCCTTTCCACTGTCCATGGCTGTGCTGAACGGAGAAAAGCATGTGATGGCTATCCTGATGCAGTGGGATAGCCAAGCTAACCACCATTGAAAATTTTAGAGTGGGTGTTTTTGCCATTTAATTTGAACAAATCTCTGACTCCAAGAATAGAGGCCATTGCCAAAGTTATAATTAAAGCATGGAAGCGGACAATGGACATTTCAGGGATGGACCCTCACAGTAATTTACTTCAATTAACTAAAGAGTATTTGCAGTGGTCATTACCAAATTCAGATATTTTTCAGTGGGCATTGTTGAATTTTTTAGGAAATGTAAGCTCTCATTTTCCACCATATAAGTTTTCCTCATTGCATCAACAGATTGAAAAATTGCCTTGGTTGTCAAAGCGGCCTGTGGAAGGCCTCACAGTTTTTACTGATGCCAGTCGGAAAACTTCCAAAGCAGGCCTCACTTGGCAAGACAAGGGCGAATGGCTCAGTGAAACCCTCGAAGGGCCAGGGGATTCTTTGCAGATTCTTGAATTGTGTGCTGTTATTAGAGTATTTGAGAAGTGGCCCAATGATCCTGTTAGCATTGTTTCTGATTCTCATTATGTAGTAGGTGTGGTTGAATGCATGGAGCGAGCAATCCTGAAGGAGATTCAAAACCGACAGTTATAGCAACTCTACGCAGTTGTGGAAGTTGCTAAATTTGCACAAGCAAGATTACTTTATCATTCACATCTGGAGTCACTCTGGATTGACAGAAGGTTTGTCATTGGGGAATGAAAAAGCTGACTGGTTGGTGGCACCACTTTGGGCTTGTGCTTCACCTAGCATTGATAAGTTTGCCCAAGCCTGACGGGCTCGTGAGTTTTTTCATCAGGGGGCAAAGGTTTTACATAAACAGTTTTGAATACCACTGCAGGATGCTCAAGGAATTGTCACAACTTGTCCTCAGTGTCAGGGAATGACTGGGGGGTTGGGCCCTGGAGTTAATCCTCGTGGATTAGGACCCTTGGAATTGTGGCAAACTGATGTAACTATCTATGCTCCTTTTGATTGCTTTAAACATGTTCATGTAACCATAGATACTTTTTCTGCCATGGTTTGGGCCACACCTATGACAAGTGAGGGATCTTGCTATGTCATTTGGCGCTGGTGAGGATGTTTTGCTGTGATGGGATTGCCCCAGGAAATTAAGACTGATAATCGGTTGGGATACACAGCCCAATGGACTCAGGATTTTTTAGCTCAATGGGGAGTGAAACAGTACAGGCATTCCAGGTAACTCCACAGGACAAGCTATTATTGAGAGAACACATCAGGTGTTGAAGGGATTGCTTGACAAAAAAAAATCAGAGGAGGAAGGGCTGAGCCCAGAGTTTAGAGTGTTGAAAGCAATTTATGTCATGAATCATTTTCAAGTGGTGAGTGCTAGTGATGATCCACCACCACTGACACACTTTTCAGGTTTGCAGCAGGAGTCTGATTTGCAACATGGGCCAAAGGTTTGTTTTAAGAATCCTATGACAAGCTTGTGGGAATTACCTGCAGATTTACTAACATTAAGAAGGGGTTTTGCTTGCCTCGTTACAGACAAAGGACCCCGATGGATATCAGCAAAGTGGGTTGCCCTTGGATTGAGGAAGACACTCAGATTCCTAGTGACACTAATGACCCAGGAAAAAGTGAAACCTGAAAACATCAAGTGCCCTAAGAACTGTGAACGTTTCTGTTATCCTTGGTTGGGTTAGAGTGTTTGGAATGTGGTCTAGATATGTGGATTCAGTTTAAAGGGGGAGCACTCCCAAGGTATTGACATCACTTTCAGGATTTCAATGCTAGGGCGGTTTTGACAGGAGTGACAGGTATAACAGTTAATTCTGATGAGACTGGTAGGGATGCTATAAGTCTGTTTGAAAATCGGGACAAATTTACACAGGCTGTTTTGTGGTATTGTAGGGTAATCAGAAGGCTTCTGGAGAAAGAAAGGGAGAAAAGGTTCAAAGGTACTGAGTGTGGGAAAAGGCTCTGGATCCCTGAGAATTGGGAAGTTATACCTGAGGATTAGAGCCAAACAAGGCGATTGTGGAAATTCAGGAAGCTCAGCAAAACAAAAAAGCACAAGAGAATAAAAAAGCACAAGAGGGCAAATAAGGATGAGGAACAGCTTTAAATTAGAGACGTGGGCCTCTGTGATTTTTCTTCTGTCCATTGTGACAGTTGGTAACATCGAGAGCGCAGAACAAACTAGCCCACCAGAATGGTATCATCAGAAAAAGTGGCTCACTTGGGCTGATGCAGCTGAGGTGTATTCCCTTTGTTTATCTTTAGCTAAGTCAGGAGACAGGTTTAATTGGTGTTCCAATGAGTAACTTTACTGATTTTGTGGAATGGGTAGGACCTGGAGGAAAGCTATACGTCACAGCAGGAGTGGAGGCAGAGGATTGTTGGTGCAGCATAACTAAGGGTAGTACAAAAGTGGACGTATGCAAAAGATTGGGGATTGAGCCAAATGGAGAAGGTTTTCAAGCAGGTATGATAGCATGATCACTGAAGGAGAATGGATTGGAGCCTGAGGAACTAAATTTGTTAGGGTCAATTCCTGGAAATTATTGCTTGTTTTTCAATTATCCTCTGAATTCTAAATTAGTTAACATGAGTAATGTTTTAGTCCCACGTCCCAAAAACAATAGTGTTGTTCTGAATCCTAATTCTCCCTGGTGCAGGAATGCAACTAAAGATTGTCACTGGATTTACCCTGAGATTGCTGGAGAAAGTGTAGTTGCAAGATTGCTTCCCCCAGGTGTTTTTCTAATTTTTGGAGAGAGGGCACGACCTGCAATTCCAAGTAATCCTTTTGGTGGACCTTGTTATTTGGGAAAGCCAACTATGTTTGCCCTTGGTGTGCACGAGATGTTGAATCAGACTGAAACACTAATCTTAGAAAATTAGGATTTTAGTTACCTTGCTGAAAATAATTAAAATTTAGAAGGAAGTAGTTATCTGAAACTTAAATAATTGATTGTCATTTCATGTTTGCTTAGCTGCGCTTACAATGGGAAAAGACAAAACTAGTGAGCAGACCCAAAGAAACATAGACAATGCAACCAGAAACCCATTCTTTGGAAAATTGGACTATCCCCAGAAATCATTTGTATTGTCATTGATAGAAAAGGTCAAGAGTTCAGGGTGAGGAAGACTTGCCTTACTTCCTCCTTTTAAGATCCCTCCCCACAAAAACGACCCCAGACTTAATTTAAGAACTCAATCACGCATGCTTAAAGCTATTCAAGCTAATTACCATAGGAAGCGAGGAATGGGAGGGGCTGTTATTATGAATATGTATTTGTTTGAATCCTTTGCTAATAAATAGACTTGGAGATCACCTGTGATTTGGTGGTTTGTATTAGAGGATTACCTCACGCTGCTGCCCAGCGCTGAATAAACATACACTTTCTAACTTTAAACTGTTAGAGAGTCTTTTGTTCATCACAGTTGAGTATCGGTATTAGACCAATACTCATAGTTTGGTAAATCAGTTGGCGACTCTGGTGGGACCCTATTCTCTCTGGCCGAGGGGCCAGCAGGGTTTGGGACCTCTCTAGGGCACCCACCTGGGATCTTCCTAGGAAGAGGGCTCCTTTTCCTCACTGGCACCCCAGGGAGCAGAACTAAAACTGACGGAGATACGGACAGAAAGGCATGTTTAAAACTTATAGACAGGTACCTGTAAGAGAGGCAAACTGGTAAGACGCTGCGAGATGTCGAGTGCACAGTGAAAAAAAAGCCTAAAGTGGATTTGTTTGTAAGTTTTCAAGGAATTTGGTTTTGGTTTGTGGTCCAGGTGGGGCTGGTAACAGCACCAGGAACTCTTGCACTGTTGTGGGGGATTAGCAGCAGGCTGGTTGTGGCCGCCGAGAGTAAAGCTCGCCCAGCAGAGGGTTGGCGGACCTCAGGCAGAAGCAATAACAGCATTGCCAGTATTGTTGTGGTACTGGAGCAGTGGTGGCTCCAGTTTTATGTGTGGTTTAAAGGCGGCGTGGTGGTAATTTTCAACTTGGGTCACCAAGCTTGCGGGCGTTGGGTTGTCGTGACTCCTTTTGTGGGCTTGATCACAGTTTGCATGTGCCAAATATATGTGTGTTTGAGCATGCAGCTTGTTTCTGTGAGATTTGTGTGTGTGAATTGTGGGTCAGTGGTGCGCTGTATGTGTTTTGCTTTATGTGCTTTTGGGAGTGTGCTGGCAAAGGTTTTGCATTTGTAAGTTGTGAAAAACTTTGAGGTTTACACCTGACTACTAGAAGGGATATTTATGCCCAGGAGGGCAGAGGAATTTGGAATGCTGGCATTACACTTGAATTGTGTAAGCTAGGCTGTGTGTGTATTTTGACTGTGTGTAAGTAGAAAAATTGTGGATTTGTGAGAAAATATAGTTAGTTGTTTGAGAGGCTTTAGAATTGTTAGTGTGAAAGGTGATGTTTTGACTAAGCATGGTTAGTTTCTAAATGCAGAGGGGTGAGGCAGCGACGTGAGCACAGAGCTGCTTTCCTCCCCCACCGTAGAGAAACTATGTTTTGGCCAAAATTTGATAGATTTTTGGCATAGCTTTGTGAATATTTCACCCTAAGTATAAAGAGAAGGGTTTGGTACCTATGATTAGTAACTAAAGGGGGAGAGAATAAATTTGTTGTTTTGTGAGTGAAGTATTTAAGAGTGTTTGTGATATGTGTGCACTTTAGAGTTATTTTAAGTGATTTGGTTCACTGTTTTTTACTGTTAACTATTTTGTTGGTTGCTTTTATCCCTTCCCCTTTCCTTTGCTGATAAAATTATATGCCAAGGAATAGAAGGTTCAGGGAGGGGGATCCCAGGCCAAAAGAATATCCCTGTCCAAGAGAGGGCTGTGACTGTAACCCCTGAGTTGTGTTTCATTGTGTAGTTTGTTGAGAACTGTGGGTCAGACAAGTGTATAAGTGGAAGATCTTTGTACCAAGTTACTGCTAGGTGAAGCTCTGGAGCTGGGATAAGGTTAAAAAGCATTGAGAGAAAAAGAATTTTCAGTATGGGAGCAAGTGAAAGCAAAGAGGTTCCTAAAGGTAGTCCTACAGGATGTGTTTTGGCATATTGGAAAGAGCTGGTGGATCATAAGGATACAGAAACGACAAGAGAGCTTATTAAGTTGTGCACACAGTGGTGGCCACTTTATAGACTTGAGGAGGGGGCCAAGTGGCCCCCATCAGGGACGTTGGAATATAACACTTTGGTACAGCTGATACTTTTCCTTAGGCGTGAGCAGAAATGGCATGAGGTTATTTATGCTGACGTGTTTCACTGTTAGGAATCACCCTGAGTGGCAAAGGGCTTGTGGAATTAAACCACCCTCTGACCCTTTAGTGTTGGCTCTTGAGAAAGATAATAAAGCTAATAAGGAAAAACCCAAGAGTTGTTGCAGCACATGCTCAATAAATCAAAGCTGTACACATCCTGACAAGGTATATTGTATGGAGACTCAGGAAGAGGAGACAGAAGAATTGCTTAGACCACGCCCTAAAAGACAAGTAAGGGGGTGGGTGGTAGGGGAAGCAGATTTGGAATTGCCATTGGCTTCAGGTTTTACCTCTGCTTCATCCCCTGCTTCATCCTCACTTGAGAGAACAGTAATTAATATGGGAGTATCCCCCCCCCCCCCCCCCCCCCCCCCAATTCCCAAACCACAGGAGCCAATCCGACTGTATGCACCCTTACCCTCCAGTTATAGTGAGGAGGAATAATGATCCCCATAGGGTCCTGTAGCGTCAAGGACCCGAAGAAAAATGAGAGAGGCCATACAAGCCCCTTTAAGGGAAACAGTCACCTCTGAGGGGGAGAGGGTGTTAGCCAGAGTCCCCTTTTCTGCCTGGGATTTAGATTCCTGGGAAAAGATTGCTAAAAATTATCAGGTTGACCCACTAAGTGACCCCTTCATGCTATTAAACAGGATTCCTTTCAAACTCCTTCTGAATTTCTAGACCAATTGCGAGAGGCAATGAGTCGACACACCACCCTGGATCCTGAATCTGATGAGGGAATACAACAATTAGTAAACATGTTTTTGGGGCAATCTAGAAGTGACATCAGGCAAAAGCTCCAGAAGATGCGGGTCTCAGCAAGTCAGAACTTGGAGACTTTGCTAGATGGAGAGTTTTCAGCGATTGGGAAGAGGGGTGTAAACCAGGGGCAAAGAAAAGAGTAGCAATAATACAGGAAAATGCAAATGGAAAACATGAGCATGGTCCCCTAAAGCAAGGACCACCCCGACTGGAAAAAAAAAACAATGTGCATTTTGCAAGAAATTTGGACACTGGAAAAACCAGTGTCCAGAATTAAGAAGGGGTGACGAACAGTGAAAAGTGACCAAAAAGGGGAAGGGGTGGTACCTCACGTAAAGGAGGACTGAAGGGGACCAGAGGGCCCTACCCTACAGGACCCTCTGGTTATAATCAAACTAGGGAACAGTGAAAAAAAGGTGAAATTTTTAGTAGACACAAGGGCAACATATTCGGTGTTAAACAAGGCCCTGATACCTATAACAATTGATTATGTTGCAGTAAAGGGAGCAACTGGCGAATCTGAAAAAGCATATTTTTGCAAACCATTAAAGTATAAGCTGGGAAAACAGTGGGGAATTCATCGATTTTTGTCTATGCCTAAAGCTCCATCTGCACTTTAGGGCAGGGATCTGCTAGAGCAGCTGGAAGCAAAAATAATATTTAAAAATGGAGAAATTTGTTTGGAGCTAAAATATCACCAATATGTGAAATTGTTAAGCTTAATACTAATAACCAATAAAATTGAAGTTGAAAATGAAAAAGAAATTATTAAGAAAATAAAGGATCAGGTGTTCCCTGGAGTGTGGGCCTCTAATATACCAGGGAAAGCAAAGAATGCTCTACCAGTACAAATTCGGCTTAAGGAAGGAGAACAATCACTAAGGGTCAAACAATATCCCTTGAAAAGGGAAGACAGAGAAGGAATTAGCCCAATCATAGAAAACTTTTTGCAAATAGGACTATTAAAAGAGTGTCAATCTGATTTTAATACTCCTATTTTGCCCCTGAAAAAACCCGATGGATCATACAGGTTAGTACAAGATTTAAGAGCGTTTAATAAGATAACTAAACATTTATATCCAGTGATTGCAAACCCCTACACCTTGTTAACTCTTTTAACACCTGAACTAACCTGATTTACTGTTTTATATTTGAAGGATGCTTTCTTTTGCCTCCCTCTCCATGAAGCCAGCCAGAAAATGTTTGCATTTGAATGGAAGAATCCCAAAACTGGACGTAAAAATCAGCTCACATGGTGTGTACTGCCCCAGGGGTTCAAGAACTCTCCTACTATATTTGGAGAACAGCTGGCAAAGGATTTGGTGTCTTGGGAACCCCCACCAGGAGAAGGACAGCTGCTTCAGTATGTGGATGACCTCTTAATAGCCACCCAGACCCAGGAGGCATGTGTGGATTGGACAGCTATGAAGTAAGTGCTGGACAAAAGGACCTTGGGGCAAGACCGTAAGGAAGCAATATGGCAAACCCCGAAACTCCAGACAGCAAAGGAATTCAGAACCTTTCTAGGCATGACGGGGTGGTGCAGACTGTGGATTTATACTTATGGATTGTTTGTTAAAGCCCTGTATGTCTTAATTAGGGAAGGGAGCAGGGATCTTCAGTGGACAACAGAAGCAACACGAGCCTTCAACCAACTGAAGAAGGCTCCTATGTCAGCTCCAGTCTAGAGACTTCCAGATGTGAGTAAGCCATTCTTTCTGTTTTCTCACAAAAAACAAGGGATTGCTCTGGGAGTACTAGCACAAGACCTGGGGCTGTACCAGAGGACAATCACCTACCTCTCCAAACAGCTGGACACGGCAGCCGAGGGGTGGCCAGGGTGCCTCAGAGCTGTTGCAGCAGTAGCAGTGAACATCCAAGAGGCATGCAAATTCCCCCTAGGCCAGAAGATAACTGTGCTAGTATCTCACACAGTGTCTGCAGTCCTGGAGGCAAAAGGGGGACATTGGCTTTGCCCACAAAGATTTCTAAAGTACCAGACCATACTGGTAGAACAAGATGATGTTGAAATTGTTGTAACTAACATTGTGAACCCAGCTTCTTTCCTCAGCTGGAGCATGGGAGAACCAGTGATCCACGACTGCCTGGAGACCATTGAAGCCACCTACTCCAGTCACCCGGATCTGAAGGACACCCCTCTCGAGGACGCTGAGAGCTGTTTCACTGATGGGAGCAGCTCTATCATCAGTGGAAAAAGACATGCTGGGTATGCAGTTACCACAAGCAGAGAGGTAATAGAGTCTGGAGCATTGCCAACAAACACCTCTGCACAAAAAGCTGAAATAATTGCCTTAACCCGGGCCTTTGAGCTGGCAAAAGGAAAAGATATCAACATTTATGGAGACTCAAGGTATGCATTTGGAGTGGTTGATGCACATGGAGCTATTTGGAAAGAAAGGACTGCTGAACTCACAAGGAAAAAATATTAAACATGCCCAAGAAATACTAAAACTATTAGATGCAGTTCAGTTACCTGAAAAGGTAGCTATTATGCACATCAAGGCACACCAAAAAGTGAGCTCAGAATTGGAAGAAAGAAATATGCTGGCGGACAGAGAGGCAAAAGATGCAGCCAAAGGTGAGGTACCCAGTGAAATAGTCGAGGCAGCATTAATTCCAGATGGAAAGATCTCTATTGAAGTTAAGCCAGTATATAACAAAAAGGATAATAAACTTATTAAGGAAGAAGAAGCAACTTATAACCAGGACGAGTGGGCTGTAACAAAGGAAGGAAAAGTTGTAGTACCTTCTTACTTGTTGTGGTCACTAGTGCTAAAAGAACATGAGAAAACACATTGGGGAATGGACGCCCTGTACAATTATTTAAAGAATAGAATTCTGGCTAGAAAATTATAAGGCACAATTACACAAGTAACTCGTAGGTGTGGTCTTTGCTGCCGAACTAATCCTAAAAACTATCCAAAGCCTAAAGTTGGACAAATTGGGAAAGGTTGTGGACCTGGGCAACAATGGCAAATTGATTTTAAGGAATTGCCCAGGAAAGGGGGGGTATCGTTACCTATTAGTGTTAACAGATACCTTTTCAGGATGGCAAGAAACCTTCCCTAGCCAGACAGCTAAGGCATGAGAGGTGACCAAGGCATTGTTACAAGAAATAATACCACGTTTTGGAGTCCCAGCCACTATATCTTCTGATAGAGGGCCACATTTTATCTCGAAAATTGTACAGCAAATTAGTCACCACCTGGGGATAGATTGGGAATTGCATACTCCATATCACCCTCAATCCAGTGGCCAAGTAGAGAAAATGAACCATTTGATCAAACAACAAATTGTTAGGCTGGGGCAAGAGGCAAATTTGCCTTGGCCCCAGGCTCTTCCACTGGCATTAGTACGGATTAGAACAAAACCAAGAACAAAAGGAAAATTAAGCCCTTTTGAAATATTGTATGGGAGACAATAGAAGAAATAACACCCATTCAAGTAGAAGAAGAAACTCTACACAAATATATGGTGGCCCTGAAAAAACAACTTAGAGAAATTGGAAAATATGTGGCTGGGGCCCAAAGCAGAAAATTAGATGAGCCAATACATGATGTACAACCTGGGGATTATGCATATGTTAAGTCTTTTGCAGAGAAGACTTTGGAACCACAAAGGGAAGGACCATTCCAGGTACTCCTCACCACCTTCGTGGCAGTCAAGATTAAAGAACAGAAGGCTTGGATCCTGAAGAAGGCTCCTGAAGAAATTTAGAAAATTGCACCAGACAACGGAGACCTGAAGCTGAAATTCACCAGGAACAGCGAGTAATGGACTTACAGCTATCATGGACATAATGCAAATGGTTGTGACCTTTGTGATCATTGCCACAACTACAATAAGAGTCAAAACAATACCACACCAGTACAACGTAACCGAGATTTACCAATGCCAAGGGAAAGCGTACGATCCCTACTCTCGTAGGTCTTTGAGCAGAATGTAAAGGGTCACAAATGCAAGTATGGCAGAAGGGAGGAATGTTTTGGGATGTGAATATGCATTTGTACAAGATGGGTTCCATGAGGCTCACCATCTACCCATGGAACTCATCAAAGTTGGTCCTGGATGCTGTGACAAATGCTTGACCACGTGTCCTGAATTTAGACTTAAAATTGAAGGATGCGCAGCAAAAGGGTTTGATCTTGATTTTAATGTTACTCAATATTGCATAGAGTTCCACAAAATCAAAGCCAAATCAACCTTACCAGTGTCAGAGAGGGCTGTAACAATCCAGACTCCGATTATTTCTGAGAAAAAGCAACAACCTATAATTCCCACAATTACTAAAATTGGACCATATGCTATCAAGAAAACAGGAATTCAGAGACTTCTGACTACCTCAGAATGGTCTCTAAAGCAAGTAGAAATGGGAATGCAGGTAAATGCTTCTACCATTCGGCCAGAATGTGCCCCATTTCTCAAAACTCCTTTTGTGGAATGGACTACTTGGCTTCAAAACTGTATGCCCTCTAGTTTTAAGAAAAAGAGAGAGCTCACTGGGATATTAGGAACAGGATTGGGAGTTTTAAACACAATGGATTCAGAGATGTTAATGAACAAATTGACTGTGATGGGAAATGATTTAGTTAAATTACAGTGGCCTTTGCAATCTTCATCAGCACTAGGTAACAATCATTGGAAACTAACCAAAATATTACCAAAATGGGGAAATATAGAAGAGCAAGACCATGAGGTAATAATTAAAGCCCTAGGCACAGCTAGTGCGAACATTTCTCTGGCTCTTGGATGTACTCAAGCACAAATGTGGATGCAGTCAGTGGCTGCTGCAGTTATTAGGGAGGGTGAGGAAGGGATATTCTCTGCTGAAATTCACCAAATTTTTTGGGATGCCACTGAAATGGAAAGAGAGCTTCAACCTTGGTAGGTTTTGGTTAATTTTACCTATGACACTGAGACAAATACAGTGACAGCTTTTGTTTTAATTATATATAGTTCAACTGTGAGCTTCATACACCCAATAATTGCTCTAGGACTAAATCATGAAGGGACTCTACTTTATCCTTCTGAACATAGAATGTGGGCACGAGAAGTTGAAGGAAAATGGCAGACCATTAACCTAGAGTCCTGTTCTATGAGAAAACAATTAGGATATATATGTGAGGGAACTTCTGAAGATGACAAAGATACTTGCCTAGACATGGACCAAAACATTTGCCACTTTGAAATGCATCGAACCAACCAGACAACTTCACTTGTGTATATAGGAGAAGGTTGTGTCTGTCTCAGAACAGCATGTCCCACCATAACAATAGACAATCAAATAGTGGATGAGACTCAATTCAATTTATGCGCTTGCAATTTTGCTAAAATCAAAGGATGTGACTTTTCCTATCAGGCACCTGTAATATCACATCAGTACATAAAGGCAAACCTGGTTACTGTGCAAGAAATATTGCCTGTGCCTATAGGAATGAATTTAAGCCTAGTCGCTCAGCTACTGAAACATCAGGAATTAAGAAAAATTTTAAAAGAGATTCAAGATGCAGGGAAAAGGACTTTGATCATGATACACCATGACGCGGAGACCATAAAAGGGGTTTTTAAACTATTTGTAGAACGTGTCTCATCATTGGTGGGATGTGCTATTTGGATGGTCACCAACAGCAACTGGTTTGCTTAATGCCTTGATTCACCCAATCACTGTGCTGCTTATTTTAGTCAGTATAAGTTTGATTTTGTCTATTGCTGTACTTGTTCAGAATTGGAGAATATTACGACAAGTGGCAGACTTGGCATCGCTATCAAAGGCGTATGGCTTGGTTTTAAGTGATCGCCGCCATGCATCTTGCATAGATGAAGAGAAATCCCCATATTGAGTAAAAGAATTTACTCATTTCAAAGGAGAAGTGGGGAATGAAACACTAATCTTAGAAAATAAGGATTTTAGTTACCCTGCTGGAAATAATTAAAAGTTAGAAGTTAGAAGGGAGTAGTTATCTGAAAATTAAATAATTGATCGTCTGTCATTTCATGCTTGCTTAGCTGCACTTACAATGGGAAAAGATGAAACTAGAGAGCAGACCCAAAGAAACATAGACAATGCAACCAGAAACCCATTCTTTGGAAAAGTGGACTATCCCCAGAAATCATTTGTATTGTCATTGATTGCTACAAACTGTAACTTCTTCCTATTGTATCAATAAGATGTAGCTAGGTCTAGAATATGAGACAAGCACGAGGTTCAAAAGAGTGGCTCTTTGCCTTTTCTTTATTGCATGGTGGTCCCAGGGCAAAAGAGGAAGCGCATCTCAGGTCTTGGCTTTTTCTAGGAAAGGGTCAGGGAGGGGATTTCTGGCTGTCTGCCAATAGGATAAGGGACAGGAGGGACAGGTAAGGCCTTCCTTATACCTCTGGTATCGGATTACAACATCTCACCGTTTTTTGTTTAATTGAGGGCAAGATATTAAATTAATTTTGATTGAAATTATGATTTTGACCAATATTTGTAATTGGTGGGAGAATTAGATTGTTCTATGTTTTGCATTTCTATGTGATTGACTTCAGAGGTAGAAGGAATGATACCATTAATAGCTTTGAAAACTAAGTGACGTGGGATCCCGAATGCCATTATTACAAGGAAAATAACAACAAAGAATAACAAAATTGTTTTAACAATAGAAGTCCACCACCCTATTGTATCAATAAGAAGTAGCTAGGTCTAGCATATGAGACAAGCATGAGGATCAAAAGAGTGGCTCTTTGCCTTTTCTTTATTGCATGACGGTAGCAGGGCAAAAGAGAGAGAGGATCTCAGGTCTTGGCTTTTTCTAGGAAAGGGTCAGGGAGGGGATTTCTGGCTGTCTGCCAATAGGATAAGGGACAGGAGGGACAGGTAAAACATTCCTTATACCTCTGGTATCGGATTACAACATCTCACCGTTTTTTGTTTAATTAAGTGAGGGCAAGATATTAAATCTATTTTGATTGGAATTATGATTTTGACCAACATTTGTAATTGGTGGGAGAATTAGATTGTTCTATGTTTTGCATTTCTATGTGATTGACTTCAGAGGTAGAAGGAATGATACCACGAATAGCTTTGAACACTAAGTGATGTGGGATCCTGAATGCCATTATCACAAGGAAAATAATAACAAAGAATAACAAAATTGTTTTAACAATATAAGTCCACCACCCTGAGAACCCCCAGCCTTTAAACAGTTCATTGAACCAATTTTCTGATTTTTGTTAACAAGAAGACAACTTCGAAGGGGTTCTTTCTGGGGTTGAGTGGAGGGTAGGTTTTCTCTAAAAGGAAAAACAAAACATTTTAAAACACATTAAAAGTCTCTGTCTGCCGGAAGGTCCTTCTTTATGAAGAATATTCCTCTTCTTTCTGGCGGCATCTTCTTTTTGAAGTAATGGCAACTTGCTTCTCACCTTCTTCTGCTGGAGCTGGATTTTTTGGAACAAAAGGTTTTACCCACTTTTGGGGGATCTACTGAGGGCCTGAGGGAGTGGATATGCACGCATAACCCCTTCCCCAGGTTACAAGCTCATAGGGACCTTTGGTTTGAACAGGGCTTTACAGAGCTATTGCTGTGGAGACATCCACACAGTGGAACTGCTCTGTCTATCCAGGACCTGTTTGAGCGTCTGGTGGGCACGCTCAATCACAGCTTGACCTGTGGGGGAGTGGGGGATGCCAGTTTTATGTTCCACTCCCCACTGCTGGATAAACTCTAGGAACTCCTTGGATATGTATGCTGGGCCATTATCTGTTTTGATTTCCCTAGGGAACCCCAACACTGAAAAGGCTTGCACGAGGTGTTGTTTAGCATGAACAGCCTTTTCTCCTGGAGCTGCAAGGGCGTCTGCCATATGGTTCCCTTCTGTGATCTCACCTGGCAAATCCGTGTGTGACCTCACAGGCATCACATAGAAGGGATGCTCTCTGTGTGAAACCAAATAGATTAGTTTTGACAGCAGCCTAAAGAGCTGCTCATTATTGATGTCTTTGAGCACTGCCTGCTCCACTCTAGACACTACCCCAGCAACATAAGCTGAATCTGTTACCAGGTTAAGAGGCTCTGAGAACTTCTCAAAGGCTCTCACAACTGCAGCCAGTTCGGCTATTTGGGGTGACCCCTCCACAAACTCAACATCAGCTTCCCAATGCTGAGTCTGTGGGTTTCTCCAAGTCATCACCGACTTGTGAGAGGCCCCAGATGCATCTGTGGACACTGTGAGAGCTTTGAGTGGTCTCCTGCTCCTCTTTTCACGAGGAATGAGGTGGAATTCCTCATTGAACAACTTATGAGCTGGGCCATGGACTGATATTTGTCCACTGTAGCTATCCAGAGATATCTGGAGGCTGGCATTGCTTTGCAGCAAATGTTCAAACATCTCTTTTGTCAAGCTCTCAGGAGAGTTTCTCCCTTCCTCAGAAAGTTTAACTGGCAGGTGTATGCATGTGAAATCACAACCGGACAGTTCACGCAGCCTCATTCTTGCTTTTTGAATCAACTGAGCCATCAGCTCCTGTGGTTGTGTAATAGTTTTGGATCTTTGGTGGGAGAGGAAGACCCACTCTATGATTAAGAGTGAATCTTTCTGCCCCTCAATTCACTGGAACATTAGACCATCAGGTGTGGAAGTTTCCCCAAAACAATGAATTTGAAAGGCAACTCAGGTTGATAACAGTGAGCCTGCCTCTCTGCTAATGCACAAATAATTTCCAATTTCTCTGGGACAATAGTCCGTGCAATAATTTCCAAGCCCAGATACTTCCAAGGGGGCATCTTTTGAATTTTTTTTTTTCCTCTAATTGAAATCCAGCAGAGGTTAAAACTTTAACCACTAGGTCAAGTGTGTTTTGGAGTATTAAGTTGTTAGCAGCACACACAAATACATCATCTAAATATTGCAAGATATTATGAGACAGGATATTTTTTCTTTCATAATCATAGGAGCTATTTCAATTTCTAAGGGTGTGTGTGCTGTGTCTCTCACAACAAAATGACTCACTCTCCATTTCCATGTGAAATACCGTCATGTCTAATATGCTGCTTGACAGGTCCACTGTTACAATTGTCCAGACAGTAGACCTGAAATGAAAACTTTTGGTATTCTCCAGCCTGACACGGCCACAAGGCTGCTGGACCTGGTTAATAGAACATTTGACATTTAATTCGTTTTGTATACCCACACCTTTTATCCCATCCCCCCCCCTTTGTTTTTAAGAGAGAGGCTTTTTCCACAGTAGTACTCACTGCATTTGTGTCATAGCGCTGAATGTTAAAAGCGAGCTGGTGCTTTCTACTTTTTAAGAGGGCAGTCCCTAGAAAAATGTCCTTGCTTTTTACACTGGAAGCAGGTGACATTCTGCAGCTGTTCAGGTGACACTGGGTGCTTCCTCCCTTGTGGTGCTTCAGCTGCTGCAGGCTTGGATGGTGCTGGCCTTGGATTTCTGGATCATGGACTTGCCTCTCAATCTGTGAGCGAAGTCTATCTACAAACTGCAAAAAATTCTCAGAAGCATATTGTTTAACATCAATATAATCTTTGGAATTGTCAGGGCTTTGGTGAATTTCTGTTAAAAGAACCATTAAAGAACGTTTCCAAATATTAAACCATAAATCATATTCTGAGGGAGTTAGCAAGCGCCTGAAAAGGTCCTTCAATTCATGGGGAACTAATTCATTTGAAGTAAAAGTTGCTTTCATCATGCCCTTAAAAATTTCACTCTCACGGCCAAATTCTTTCTGTGATTTACAAATCTTTTCCTTATCATGCTAAGACAAAGGTTGATAAACTCTATTACCATTTTTTCTACCCATATAGACTACAGGAGTAACTGAGGGTACATAGTTTTTCAAGTTTTGAGCTTTAGGGCTAGGTGTATCTTTATCTATCAGCTTGGGAGGCAATGCAGTTACTCGCTCCGGAGGGACAGAGTCCCTGCTGTTAACCGAATTTTTTTTTTCCATGACTGTCTGTAGCCTCCGGGCAGTCAGTCTGGCACTCGCTGTAATCAGAAGGATTAGAAGCTGTAACTTGAGCCGGGAAGAAGCGACTAGCCAAACCTGTTGGTGTAGTTACAGGGTAGCAGAAACGGGTCAGGAGGGTGGGGGGGGAAGGGGGCAGGGAAGGGGATTGAGGAGGAGAAAGGGTTAAGAGATGAAGAAATTGAAGCGTGGTTGCCACCATTAGAAACGTGGTCTCCCCCGTGAGACAAAGGAAAGTTTCTTGCCGAACTATTCTGAGGTAAACTGAGGAAAAGAGACGGGAATACGGAGAATCCTGTAGCAGGCTGTTCAAAAGTTTCAGAACTTGGGTAGATGGGGGGGGGGGGGGGGGGGGGGGGGGGGGGGGGGGGGTGGGAGCTTAGTATTTTCCTGAGGTATTTCTGGTTTTTCACTATTTCCAGGGACAGGGGATTTTGGAGAGGAGGGGGGGGGGTGGTTTAAAGAAATTGTTTGTGGCTGTCTTTTATTTTCAGTTCCTAATAAGCATTTGCGTATTTGTAAAAATATTGGAAGAAACACAGCAGCTTTAGAGTCAGATTTTTCTACTTTAGATGTTAATAATTTTCCCACATTATCCCAAAATGAAACTGAATTTATATTTTGTAATTTGCAGTCTGGAATTTTAGAAAACAGCCAGAAAACAAAATAACAGCTTTTTAGAAACTGTAATTTCTTCAGCATGCAAAATTCCTTGAATTTGAGAAAACACACTCTTTTGATATGCAGTTAACTCAGCGCCCATTGTTGTCCCAAAGAGAGCTGCACAATGCCTCTCACCTCCACGCACACCCCACAACACACACGACTCGTTTGTGACCCCAAATGCCACGTGTCCCGCCGGCCGTGCCGAGCCTGGGGGAACCCTGCAGCCTTGCACTGCTCTCGGGGGGTTTCCCAGTCACTGCACAATGCCTGAGCCGTGAGCAGCTGCGTTCCGAACGGGTTTTTCTTGCGGTTTCCGCAGAAACTGCGGAAGAGCCGCCCCGCTGAAATCGCGGCTGCTGCGGAGGCGCTCCAGGCTGCTAGCCCGCCCTGGCGCCGCGCCCGCCACCAGTCTGCATGGGGGAACCCCCCTCCCCACTCCTAGGGGCCCTGGGGTTCACGCCTCCCACGAGGGACTTTACCTGTCCTGCAGACCTGGCTGTTGTGTGGTTCGTGAAAGCTGCCTGTCTTCGAGCCGACTCACTTCGGCGCTAAAGCAAGCTACCAGCTCTGTCCTCCTGCCTGGGGCTGTATAAACACAGCTACCAAGCACGGAGGTAGTTGATCGAACGAACAAGCGGAAAATCCTGAAACTGAGATTCCAGCTACCTGTGGGTTCTTAATACAAGCCCCAAAGTTGAGTCGCCAACTGCTACAAACTGTAACTTCTTCCTATTGTATCAATAAGAAGTAGCTAGGTCTAGCATATGAGACAAGCATGAGGATCAAAAGAGTGGCTCTTTGCCTTTTCTTTATTGCATGGTGGTAGCAGGGCCAAAGAGGAAGCGCATCTCAGGTCTTGGCTTTTTCTAGGAAAGGGTCAGGGAGGGGATTTCTGGCTGCCTGCCAATAGGATAAGGGACAGGAGGGACAGGTAAGACATTCCTTATACCTCTGGTATCGGATTACAACAATTGATAGAAAAGGTCAAGAGTTCAGGGTGAGGAAGACTTGCCTTACTTCCTCCTTTTAAGATCCCTCCCCACAAAAACGACCCCAGACTTAATTTAAGAACTCAATCACGCATGCTTAAAGCTATTCAAGCTAATTGCCATAGGAAGCGGGGGATGGGAGGGGCTGTTATTATGAATATGTATTTGTTTAATTCCTTTGTTAATAAATAGACTTTGTGATCACATGTGATTTTGCAGTGCGTATTAGAGGATTACCTCACGCTGCTGCCCAGTGCTGAATAAACATACACTTTCTAACTTTAAACTGTTAGAGAGTCTTTTGTCCGTCACAATTGAGTATTGGTATTAGACCAATACTCATATATTGGTAAATCAATGGATCTTTGGAGAGCAGGGCACAGCTAAAAAGAGAAGTTGTGTGCTTGGAGCTTGATTGTTACAGTAGTCTGGAATTTTGGGGTGCTCTGGCAAAAATAATAGCATCAATTCTTTCCCCAGCTGTTGCTTCTGCTAAGGCATTGACTACGCTTAACAAGCTGGGATGTTGGGTGACTGAACAATTGAATATTACCTCCACTGTTTTGAAACAAATGCTCACTGATGTAGATAGTATTAGACAAGCTACATTGCAAAATAGAGCTGCTATAGATTTCTTGTTATGAGCACATGGACATGGGTGTGAGGATTTTGATGTGTTGTATGAATTATTCTAACTATTCTGCATCCATTCACAACAAGATCAAACAATTGCAAGATAATATGAGGAAGTTAACTGTGGACAATTGGGGTTTGGATGAATGGTTAGAAGGATGGGGAATATCGGGGTGGTTGAAAGATATAATCACAGGGGTTTGGATATTTTTGTTGGTTGTTATCACGTTGTTTTTTCCATAAATAAAGATAATGATTCATTAGATAAGAATAAGATAGAATAAGATAGAATGTGATAGAATGAGAATAGGATAGAATAAGACACTAAAAAAATATATATAAAAAACAAGATAGTATAAGATAGTAAAAAGATAAGATAGTATAATGATAACCTAAGATAAGAGTAAAATAAGAGTGAGATAAGGATAAGATAAAGTAGAATAGCAAAGACAGCTGGTGAAAGAATGCAAGAAAAAGAAGGGGGAAATGTTGTAAGGCTGAACGGGGTTTGGACCCCGGTTGACATGTCTGTACCAATCTGGGCCTTGTGTGTGCACCATCCAAAAACTATATTTAGTTGCTATGTTTTGCTGTTCAGTTATTTCTGCACATTTTGCCTCTTTCACACGCTAGCTGTTTTTGTGTATTTCTCAGTTTAGACCAGTGTTTACAACAGGTGCACAGCATGAGAAAATTTTAGGAGTTTTTCGATAACTTGTTTGAAACCCCCCAAGGACGCTGGAACATCAACTATGCTAAATCGGGAGAGAAGAAGTTGAAAACAAAGAATACCAAGATTAGAGGATTCAAGATAGCAAGGGGCGGCGAAGATTTTGAAGACCACCAATTAGAAACTTTTGAGGGGCTGAAGGGGTGGATTAATATCCTAAAATTACCAATTGTAAAGTGTGTTCCCACATGGGTGATGGTTCTAGAAATGCATAATTGGGGTGAATTGTAAACAATAAATCAGCTTCTGCAAAATCATATTGATTTGCTGTCTAGAAGTCCAGTTATTTCCCACAGCTGAAGACCACCAAGGAAGACCACAAAAGACCGTATAAGGACTTCCATTAAGGGGTGTGACTATGTAACATAAACTAATACATATACATCAAGTAAGCTGGGTAACTAATGAATATATAATCAGTGTGTATAATAAAAACTCTGTTTACTTGACACTGAATGTGCTTGATTAGAGGAGATATTCTTCAAGTGCCCAGTGCATGGTAATAAAGAATGCCTGCTTTCTAATACTCAAAACTGTGTTAGAAAGTTTCTATCTGGCTGATTTCGGTATCATTAGCATATCCTGGTTAATGTATCCAGACAAAAATTCCCACTGTGGCAAACTGTGGGAAAAGAAGCAACTGCTTATACACATATCACCCCAAGGTATGGGAACTGCATCTGTAACCACCAATGATCACCGAAAGTGCCCCCAGACTAATTTCTGGGGTCTTCCATGGGAGGACTGCACATGATTCCCAGTGTTAAACCCCCCCCCCCCCCCCCCACCAGGGGAGGTACCTGGGCATTCCCACCTAAACCTGAACATATATTAAACTGCTGAACTGTTTCATGAGTTGCCTTCAAGACAGCAATCATCACTTCAACTGACAGATGTCTTAATTGCAACAATCAAGTCTTGTTGCTGGATCAACCGGTGGTGAGATCTTTGCTCTCCACTCTACTCCTTCTATTCCTGCCCTTTCTTATTTTTTTCTAATATATTTTATTTTGTGATATCTTTATACTTATATATAGATAACCAAACCAACTGCATCCCTCCTTTCCACTGCAACCAAATTGTTCTGAAATAAACCTGCCAAATATATATAAACACCAGCTATTCAGCGTCTTTATATTCTAATTCACCTCAAGGGATCTACTAACAAGAACCATAGTTACCCCATCTCAGTGGCAGGTCATAACAGAAGCCTGTCAGTGCAGTTGCCACAGAGAGACGAGAAGGCACTTAACAATCTCCCAGACATAAAAGAATTGAAATCACCTCATTTGACCCTGGGGAGGGGACGTCTGATCTGGCATCACAAAGGTCAGACATTGAATACTCTGATCAGCAACAGAGGGTCCCTGCCATTGTCCAGGAGGAAAGGGATAACTGGACACACTGGACTGCAGATTTTATGGCCTGTCACAGCACATCCACAGAAATAAAAGGCTTTAGTAGATACCAGTGCACAGTGTACACTGATGTAATCAAGGCACAGGAGTGCAGAACCCATCTGCAAATCTGGAGTGATAGGGGGATGCCAGGAGTTATCTGTAATAGAGGCTAATGTGAGTTTAACAGGGAAGAAGTGGGAAAAGCACCACATGGTGACTGGTCCAGAGGCCCCTTGCATCCTTGTCATCAACTACCTCAGGAGAGGGCACTTCAAGCATCCAAAAGACTATTGATGGGCTTTTGGTGTACCTACTGTGAATACAGGGATTAAGCAGCTATCTACCTGTCCAAGTTTAGGACAAATTTGGGGAAAAGACCTCCAAAGGAGCCCCCCCTTACAATTCCTTCCTTCACCGGGCTCGGAAAGAATTTTCTTCAGGCGAAAGTGGAAAAAACTTATTTATTAACAAAAAATACAAGAGAAACACTTCCCAGCACAGACCCAGATGACCAAAAAAATTTCACCGAGAGAGAGACGAACTCAGCTGATCTTCGCTGGGAAGGGTGGCAGAGCTTCTTTGGCAGACTTCCAGAGGTGGTCTCTGAAGTTCAGATTCATCTCCTCTGGAGATGGTGCAAATCTTGGGGATGAGGAGAAGGGAGAGAGGGAGAGAGGCAGCTGGGAGCAAGCAAAAGCAAGCCCAGGGCAAGCAGAAGCAGCGGGGGGCAGCAAAAGAAGCGAGGGGCAGCAGCAGCAGCGGCGGCAGCAGCAGGGCCAGCAGAAAACAGCAGCCTAGATAAAGAAGCCCGGAGGAGGGGCCAGCAGATCCATGGAGGGGGTAGGGAAAGGAGCTAGTCACAACATCAACCCAGAACATTCCACCCCTTATCCCATATCGTGATCATTGACACACGATTGGGATACACGCTTACTAAGCACAATATGAAAACTTCCTCTGACTTGCTCAAACCTTCAACACTTACACATTTCCTCCTTCTCACTTGCTCAGGCCTTTGTCACACATTTCCTTCTATTCATAAGATCTAGCATACAATGGTGGTAACACTCAACAATAATATTTGTATATAATTCATCCTATAATCAGATCTCCCTGAGGTACACAGCGGGTTGTTCCATCCTTCTGCATTATCCACCAAGTACATCCTGGTCCTTGAGAAAAGGCAATCCCACGAATGGGTTTGCCTGTACTCAAGGCAGGATGAATCCATACTGTCTTCCCTAGCAACCCTCTGACATGGGCCAATGGGACTTTGCCCCCATCTACTACATTAAGGCACTCCAACTGGGTGGGACCTGCTCGGTTGGTGGAACCTCGAGTGTTGACTAACCAAGTGGCTTTTGCCAGGTGCTGCTCCCAGTTCTTGAGAGATCCCCCACCCAATGCCTTTAAGGTGGTTTTCAACAATCCATTGTACCTCTCCACTTTACCTGCAGCAGGTGCATGGTAAGGGATATGGTACACCCACTCAATACCATGTTCTCTAGCCCAGGTGTTGACAAGATTATTCTTAAAATGAATCTCATTATCTGACTCTATCCTCTCAGGGGTACCATGCCTCCAAAGGACCTGCTTTTCCAGGCCCAGGATGGTGTTGCGGGCAGTAGCATGGGACACAGGGTAGGTCTCTAACCATCTGGTGGGGGCTTCCACCATGATCAGCACATAATGTTTGCCCTGGCGGGTTTGAGGCAGTGTGATATAGTCAATCTGCCAGGCTTCTCCATACTTATATTTGGACCATTGCCCCCCATACCAGAGGGGCTTCACCCACTTGGCCTGTTTGATGGCAGCGCACGTGTTACAGTCATGAATAACCTGAGAGATGCTGTCCATGGTTAAATCCACCCCTCGGTCTCGTGCCCACCTATAGGTGGCGTCTCTGCCCTGATGACCTGGGCCCATCGAGCCAGGAACAATTCTCCCTTGTGTTCCCAATCTAAGTCTATCTTTGACACCTCTATCTGTGCAGCCTGATCTACCTGCTTGTTGTGCCTGTGTTCTTCATTAGCCCGACTCTTGGGAACATGGGCATCCACATGACAGACTTTCACGGGGAGCTTCTCTACCCGAGTGGCAATGTCTATCCACTCATCAGCAGCCCAGATTGGTTTTCCTCTACGTTGCCAGTCAGCCTTTTTCCACCTTTCCAGCCAACCCCACAGAGCATTGGCTACCATCCACGAATCAGTGTAAAGGTAGAGCTTTGGCCATTTCTCTCTCTCAGCAATGTCCAAGGCCAGCTGAACAGCTTTGAGTTCAGCAAGTTGACTCGATCCACCTTCTCCTTCGGTAGCTTGTGCAACCTGTCGTGTGGGGCTCCATACGGCTGCTTTCCACTTCCGGTTCATCCCCACAATGCAGCAGGAACCGTCGGTGAAAAGGGCGTAGCGTGTTTCATCTGCTGGCAGCTGGTTGTACGGTGGAGCTTCTTCAGTCCGGGTCACTTGCTTCTGCTCCTCTTCGTCCACGAGTCCAAAATCTTCACCTTCTGGCCAGTTTGTAATTATCTCCAAAATCCCAGGGCGATTTGGGTTACCAATACGGGCGCGCTGCGTGATGAGGTCAATCCACTTGCTCCATGTGGCGTCAGTGGCATTGTGAGTAGAGGGAACCTTTCCTTTGAACATCCACCCCAGCACTGGCAGTCGGGGTGCCAGGAGAAGCTGTGCTTCTGTGCCAATCACCTCTGAGGCAGCTTGAACTCCCTCATAGGCAGCCAAGATTTCCTTCTCTGTGGGAGTGTAGTTGGCTTCAGATCCTTTGTAGCTTCTGCTCCAGAATCCCAGGGGTCGGCCTCGAGTCTCGCCAGGCACCTTCTGCCAAAGGCTCCAGGACAGACCATGGTTCCCAGCTGCAGAGTAGAGCACATTCTTTACCTCTGGTCCTGTCCTGACTGGGCCAAGGGCCACTGCATGAGCGATCTCCTGTTTGATCTGGGCAAAGGCTTGCTGTTGTTCAGGGCCCCAATGGAAATCATTCTTCTTGCGAGTGACCTGGTAGAGAGGGCTCACAATCTCGCTGTACTCAGGGATGTGCATTCTCCAAAAGCTGATAGCACCTAGGAAAGCTTGTGTTTCCTTCTTGTTTGTTGGTGGCGACATTGCAGTGATCTTATTGATGACCTCAGTGCGGATCTGGCGCCATCCATCCTGCCACTTCACTCCCAGGAACTGGATCTCTCGGGCAGGTCCTTTGACTTTGCTCTTTTTAATGCAAAAACCGGCTCCCAGCAAAATCTGGATGATCTTCTCACCTTTCTCAAATACCTCCATTGCTGTGTTCCCCCACACAATGATGTCATTGATGTACTGCAAATGTTCTGGAGCCTCATCCTTCTCCAGTGCAGCCTGGATCAGTCCATGGCCGATGGTGGGGCTGTGTTTCCACCCCTGGGGCAGTTGGTTCCAGGTGTACTGCACGCCTCTCCAGATGAAAGCAAACTGAGGCCTGCACTCTGCTGCCAAAGGAATGGAGAAGAATGCATTTGCAATGTCAATGGTGGCATACCACCTTGCTGCCTTGGACTCCAGCTCGTACTGGAGTTCCAACATGTCCGGCACGGCAGCGCTCAGCGGTGGAGTCACTTCATTCAATGCCCGATAGTCCACAGTCAGTCTCCATTCTCCATCAGGTTTCTGCACAGGCCAGATAGGACTGTTGAAGGGTGAGTGGCTCTTGCTGACCACCCCTTGGCTCTCTAGATCACGGATCATCTTGTGGATGGGGATCACAGCATCTCGATTTGTCCGGTACTGCCGGCGGTGCACTGTCATGGTGGAAATTGGCACTTGTTGCTCTGTCACTTTCACAAGTCCTACTGCAGATGAGTTTTCTGACAGTCCGGGCAAGGTGTTCAACTGCTTAATGCTCTCTGTCGCTACAGCAGCTATTCCAAAAGCCCACCTGAACCCCTTTGGGTCTTTGTAGTAGCCGTTCCTGAGGAAGTCTATGCCTAGAATGCACGGTGCCCCTGGGCCAGTTACAATTGGATGTTTCTGCCACCCCTTCCCTGTCAGGCTAATCTCAGCTTCCAGCAAAGTGAATTCCTGTGATCCCCCCGTCACCTCAACAATGGAAACAGTTACCTTCCCCACATGTTCTGATGGTATCAGGGTGCATTGTGAACCAGTATCAACTAGCACTTTATGTTTCTGTGGCTTTGATGTGCCAGGCCATCGCACCCACACTATCCAATAGATCCTGTCATCCCATGCCTCTCCCTGGCTAGAGGCAGGGCCCCTCTAGCCCTGGTTATTATTTCTTTCCTGGGCATACATAGTGGAGGTTCCTTCCAGGGGATCTGACAGAACATCCTCCTTGCTGTAATACCCTGCACCTTGCTTGTGGGAGGTTGAGGCTACCTTCATTTTAGTGCGGCTCCCTCGGTTAGCATTTCCCTCCCTGAGATGACGCACCCGTGCTGCCAGGACAGAAGTGGGTTTCCCATCCCATTTTCCCATGTCTTCCCCATGGTCTCGCAGGAAAAACCACAGGTCAGCTCGTGAGGTCTACCCTTTCTCCCTAGCTGGGGGATGTGAAGCTCTGACTTGGGGGCCTGTGACTCGTACTGGTGCTACGCTGATCTTCCTCACCTCCTCAGTTTTCTCCATCATCTCCTCCCTCATATCCCTCATCCTATCTTCCACCTGTTGGAGGTCCCTGGCCACGGCAGAGACATTGGCCTGCATTGGGCCATTCATCATGCTCTCAAAATTTCTGAGTTTGTTGGCAACAGAACACACTGTCTCTGGATGGTTATCAGCATTAATCATTGCTATGTAGGTGGTATATTGAGACGGACCCAAGATTGCCAAATTCCATAACATCTGCCCTGTGCACTTGACCTTGTCAGGGTCATTGTCATGCTGTCCATCCCTCCCAAAGAGTACCTCTAATACTGCTGTCTCTCTCAGCTGCTGGATCCCTTCCTCAAGGGTCTTCCAGCACATCCTACGGTGGTGCTCCTGCATTCTCTCTCTGTGTACAAACTTCTCTCTCACTCTGATTAAAAGCCGGTCCCAGAGGGAAAGGAGGCCTTGCTCCCTTACGAATATCTGGTCCACACCTGAATCCTGGGCCAAGGATCCCAAATTCCTGGCCTCAGTTCCATCCAGTTGAACACCTGTTCCCGTAAGGTCCCAGACCCGGAGTAACCAAGTTGTAAAGGGCTCACGGCCCCGCTGTGCAATGTCTTTACGCAGGTTACGGAGACTATCGTATGAGAGGGACTCGGTGACAATCTCAACCTCTGGCTCCCTTGCTGGTTGTGAGGACCCTCCTTGCTGATCCCCATTACCTAAGTGCCTCGTTTTAATCTTAGATTTCCTAGTTTCCACAGGAGCAACTGCTGCTGGCTGTGGCTGCTCCTGTGATCCAGCTGGAACCTGGACAGATACAACATCCACGGGTTCCACTGCAGCACCATCTGACTCTCCCTCTTTAGGGCAGGGGGAGGGTTTCTCACCAGCTGGAGAAAAATATTCTTTCATCATCTGGCTATGCTCCTTTAACATCTGACTCTGCTCTTTCAGCATTTGGCCTATATCCTTCACTAGGGCCCCCACCCACTGTGGGTGGCTCATTTCTGCGGTGGACTGTAAGGCAGGGTTAGGCTCTTGGGCAGCGCTCCTAGTCCCTGGGGCAGAGGCAGGTTCTGGGGCAACATCCCTAATCCCTGGGGCAGGTATCAGAGTTGTTGTCCAAGCCAATATTCCCTTGTTTCTGAATGCTAAGTAGAACAGGCCTATCAGCAACACCAGCCACTGTATAATAACAGTGGCAATTAAAACAGATCTGAAATCCTTGAGAACTGGTGGGGTAGCCTCAAAAAACTGGGTGATGGGTTGGGAGAAAATTTCCCTTGCACTCGTTATCTCACAGTAAGTAGCATTACTGAAATAGCCCCAGAAACACGCAGTTAGAGTAGTGTAGCTCCGGATCCATGCAACCGCTTCCCAGAAAAAATTAAAAACCCATGAATTCCTGACATAATCAATCCACCAAATGAATCGGATAATAGCTACAGTAACTTTGGTGAGGGGGCCCAAATTCAAATAAGGGCTTGCAAATGGGAGGGAGATGGCTGTGACCACATGGAACACAAACCAGATTAAACCAGACAACATATTGCCACTTAAGAGAGTTGTTATTACTGTCTTAACTCTCAACTCAGTGCCCTCTGCCCCACGTCTGGGCGCCAAAATCTGTCCTAGTTTGAAAGGACAGGTGTCTGCCAGTAAGGGTAGAAGTTTCCCTTTGAATCAGAGACTTTGGTTCCACTCCCTCCAAGTATTATAATTGTTTAAATCAAGGACTCTGAGGCAGAGATAAGGGGGTGGGAATAACAGCTCTTTTACTAATATATCTAACTGTACAAGCAGAAAACAACAGCAGTTGTTAAAATTGCTAACAGAACAGAATAGATAACTTGGTGTCAGTCCCTTTAGATGCAAGCACGCTGTCTCTGTGCTTAGTCCCAGTCCGGATCTGCAGAGGGCACGCGGGAGCGGAGGCAGGAGGGGGCGGCAGCGGCCACTCCGGTCTCGGGTGGGAACGGGCTGGAGCGGCGGCTCCTCGCTCACCGTTTGTGTCCGGGTGATCAGCAGTGTTCGCAGAGGCAGGAGGCTGGAACGGGGCAGATGCAGGGCAGGTGATCACAGAGGGTCTGGCTCTCCTGTGCTCCGGCTGCGTGGGCTGAAGATCTGGGCGTCCTGCTCCGAGCTCCCCGGAAACACGAGTGCCCTCCCGGAAGCCTAAAAGGCCCCTCCGGGAGCCTTTCCCACCCACCCCTTTTGTCTGGAGTCATCAGAGATTCTGGGTGTAACCCGGCCAGCTCCATTGGCATGATAATGGGAAAAATTCTTTCAATTGACACAGTAATAGAAAAACACTCAACCCCCAACAGTCTGCTACAGGCAACCTGACCATGAAGACCAAGTGGATGAGGCCCTGTAATGACAGACAGGAGCAGTCTCATGTTCACAAGTCCTGGTCCTCATGGGGGACTTCAACCACCCTGACATATGCTGAAGGGACAATACAGCGTGGCATAAGGAATCCAGGACGTTCCTGGAATGTGTTGGTGACAACTTCCTCCTCCAAGTGATAGAGGAGCCAATGAGGAGAGGTGCTATTCTGAACCTTGTTCTCGCCAGCAAAGATGGGCTGGTGGGGAATGTGAAGCTCATCAGCCTTGGCTGCAGTGACCATGAAATGCTGGAGTTCCAGATCTTTGTGGCAGCGAGGAGGGTGCACAGGAAGCTCACTGCTGTGGACATCAGGAGAGCAGACTTTGGTCTCTTCAGGGGTCTGCTTGGTAGACTGCCATGGGATAAAGTCCTAAAGGGAAAAGAGGCTCAATAAATCTGGTTAATATTCAAGGGTCACCTCTTCCAAGCTCAGGAGTGATACATCTCAATAAAGAGGAAATCCGGCAAAAATGTCATAAGATGCATGGATGAACTAGGAGCCCCTGGACAAATTCAAACACAAAAAGGAAGCATACAGAGGGTGGAAGCAGGGACAGGTAGCCTGGGAGGAAAAGGGAGAGATTGTCTGAGCAGCCAGGGATCAGGTCAGGAGAGCCAAAGCCCTGAGAGAATTAAACCTGGCTATGGACATCAAGGAGAAGAAGAAAAGGTACATGGTTGTTTTCCAAATGTCTACCAGCAGTTGTATGCAATTGCATGGAATGAAATGAGAAGCTCTACAGGGATTAAGAGGCTAATCCTCAAATAATATGACACAAACTGATCTTTTCCATGAAGGGTCAATGGAACCCATCTATTTTGTATTAAGTGAAAAAGCTGACTGTAGAGAAATGTTCTTATTGTAGCTATTTGCATGGTATCTTCCTAGTTTGAGAGTGAGACCCAGGAAGACGGATATAAATGGAACAGGTGAATGACTGGCTGTGTGGCTGGTGTTATGTTCAAGGTTCTGGGTTCTATGATCTTGGATGCACCTTTGAAAGGCAGGGCATATTGACACCTGATGGGGCACACATGACCATGTGGGGAAAAGAGTGTTCTGGAAGCAAGCTGGCTGGACTTATTAACAAAGCTTTAAACTAGATAGAGCAGGGGAATGGGATGTATTTCTGAGTATCAGAGAACCAGGCAACATCAACACTTTAGGAAGCAGGAGAGAAATACCTATAAATTGCCCCAAAGGACTTTTTTTGCCTCAGATTTCATCAGCAAGTGCTCCAGCCACATTGCCTGAGTTGCAGACGGTGAAAGCAGGGACTGGGAGAATGAAGAACTGCCCATTGTAAAAAATCAGATTTTAGATCATCTAAGGAACCTGAAAAGCCCATAGGACCTGATTACATGCATCCACAGGTGTTCGGGGTTGAGTGTTTTTCTGTTACTGTGTCAATTGAAAGATTTTTTCCCATTATCATGCCAATGGATCTGGCCGGGCTACACCCAGGGTCCCTGATGAGTCCAGACAAAAGGGGTGGGTGGGGACGGCCCCCGGAGGGGCCTCTGAGGCTTCCGGGAGGGCACTCGCGTTTCCGGCGAGCTGGGAGGAGGACGCCTGGGATCGTTCAGCCACGCGGCCGAGCACAGCAGAGCCAGACCCTCTGCGATCACCTGCCCTGCATCTGCCCCGTTCCAGCCTCCTGCCTCTGCGGACACAGCTGATCCCCCGGACACACACGGTGAGCGAGGAGCCGCCGCTCCAGCCCGTTCCCGCCCGGGACCGGCGTGGCCGCTGCTGCCCCTCCCCCCTCCCTCCTGCCTTTGTTCCCGCTTGCCTTTTGGCAGATCCGGACTCTGGACTAAGCACAGAGACAACGTGCTTGCATCTAAAGGGACTGACACCGATTTATCTATTTCATTCTGTTAGCAATTTTAACTGTTATTGTTTTCTGTTTGTATAGTTAGATATATTAGTAAAAGAGCTGTTATTCCCACCCCCCTTATCTCTGCCTCAGAGTCCTTGATTCAAACAATCGTAATACTTGGGGGAGGGGAGTGGAACCAAAGTCTCTATTCCAAAAAGGGAAACTTCTGCCCTTACTGGCAGACACCTGTCCTTTCAAACCAGGACAACAGGTCCTGAGGGAACTTGTGCAGAAATTGGCTAAGACACTATCCATCATATTTGGGAAATCATGGCACTCTGGTCTAGTTCCCACTTGCTGGAAAAAGGGAAATATAACCTCAGTTTTTAAAAGGGGATATAAGGAAGACCCAGGGAACTACAGACCAGTCACTCATCTTGGTGCCTGGCAAGATTGTGGAGCACATCCTCCTGGAAACTATGCACGTGGAAAATAATGAGGTGTTGGGGTTGGGGCTTGTTCCCTTACTGTCCCAGTTTGAAGAATTTTTCCCATTATTATGCTAAGGAAGCCTGCGGGTTACACCCAGGCTCTTTTCAGGGCTCGAGACAAAGGGGTAGGTGGGGGTTGGCTTCGGGGTTTTTTCACTCGTCGGCGAGGTCTGAGGAAAGAGGACTGCCCGTTTCCAGCCACGCGGTCCGAATGCCGGGGAGCGAGGTTTCTCTGCGGTCGGACAGTGCCCTGCATCTGCTCCGCATCCAGCCTCCTACCTCTGAGACCACAGCTGACCACCAAAAACCCAAACGGTGAGCGGAGAGCCCTTCCTCCACCCTTGTCCTACATGGGACACAGCTGCCGCTGCCGCCTTCCCCCCGCTCCCGTCTGCCACCTCCGCAGCTGCGTGGACCCTGCCCCCCACCTTTCACCACCGGGACTGGACGCAGGCAGAGTGTGTCTGTGCTGAAAAAAGGACTGGAATTGAGTTATTTGTTCTGTTTCCTTGTTATTTTCGTAGCTGCTGTTGTTTCTGTTTGTCCGGTTAGATATATTAGTAAAGAGCTGTTATTCCTACCCCCTTATCTCTGTCTGAGTTCCTGATTAAAAAATTATAATACTCGGGAGGGAGGGGGCTTACATTCTCTATTTCAAAGAGGAGCTTCTGCCTTTATTGGCAGACACCTGTCCTTCAAACCAGGACATGAGGTTATTGTTGATAACCAATATAGCTTCACTAAGGGCAAATCATGCCTGACAAATGTGATGGCCTATGATGGGGTTACTGCAGTGATGGATGAAGGAAAGGTGACTGATGTCTGGAAATGTGCAAATAATTTGACACTGTCCCACATTATATCCTTGTCTCTAAAGTGGAGAGAAATGGATTTAACATATGGACCACTTAGTGGATAAGGAATTGGATGGATGGTAACACTCAAAGAGTTGCAGTACATAGCTCAATGCCCAAGTGGAGACCAGTGACAAATGGTGTCCCTCAGGGGTCAGTATTGGGACTGGCACTGTTTGACATCTTTGTCAGCAACATGGACAGTGGGATTGAGGGCATGCTCAGCAAGTTTGCCAATGACACTGAGCTGTGTGCTGCAGTTGGCATGCTACAGGGAAGGAATGCCATCCAGAGGGACCTGGACAGGCTTGAGAGGTGGGACAGTGTGAACCTCATGAAGTTCAACAAGACCGAGTGCAAGATCCTACACCTGGGTTGGGGCAATCCCAAGCACAAGTACAGGCTGGGCAGAGAATGGGTTGAGAGTAGCCCTAAGGAAAAGGACTTTGGGATGTTGGTAGATCAGAAGCGTGACATGACCTGGCAATGTGTGCTTGAAGCCCAGAAAGCCAACCCTATCCTGGGTTTAATAAGTGTGACCAACAGGTTGAGGGAGGTGATTCTGCCCCTCTTTTATGCTCTCGTGAGACCTCACCTGGAGTACTGCATCCAGGTCTGAGGCTCCCCAGCATAAGGAAGGATGTGGATTTGCTGGAGTAGGTCCAGAGGAAACCACGAAGATGCTCACAGGGCTGAAACACCTCTCCTATGAAGACAGGCTGAGAGAGTTTGGAGTTGTTCAGCTTGGAAAAATGAAGGCTCCAGGGAGACCTTAGAGCAACCTTCCAGTACCTAAAGGGAGCTTACAAGAAGGCTAGAGAGGGACTTTTGACAAGGGCACAGAGTGATAGGACAAGGGGGAGAATGGCCTTAAGGTGAATTATAACAGGTTTAGATTAGCTGTTAGGAAGAAATTCTTCCCTGTGAGGGTAATGAGGCACTTGCACAGGTTGACCAGAGAAGCTGTGGCTGCCCCATTCCTGGAAGTGTTCAAGTCCAGGTTGGATGGGGCCAGCTTGAAGCAACCTCCTCTAGTGGAAGGTGTGCCTGCCCATGGCAGGGGGGTTAGAACGAGATGATCCTTAATGTGCTTTCCAACCCAAACCATTCTGATTCTGTGATTCACAAGGGCAGAGTAGAGGGGAAGAATCCTCTCCCTCAACCTGCTGGCCACACCTCTTTAGATACAGCCCAGGATGTGGTTGGCCTTCTGGGCTGTGGGTGCACACTGTTGGCTCATGTTCAGCTTTTCATCCTCAAGAATCCCCAAGTCTTTCTCCACAAGGCTTTAGTTTCTGATTCCCAAACAGATCAACTGTCTAGAACTAAAATTCTGAAGTCCTTGCATCTATTTGTGGGATAAGATACTATTTAGAAAAGAAGCGGCAGTTGAATTAAAGGCACTAGAAGATGGGTGATAATACTTAAGTGGCCAGGAAAAATAAACTCAACAAAATTATTCCCTGCCATTTACACCAATAGGGTTGCTCAGCTCCTGAAACTGCTTAAAATCTGAGAATATTTTTTTAAAAATCACTGCCAAAAATAGTTTAAAACAATCATAAGAAGAAAAAAAGTAGGGAAAAATATTTCCCTGTGGTCATGTTATGTTGGGGGTTGAGTGTTTTTCTATTACTGTGTCAATTGAAAGAATTTTTCCCATTATCATGCCAATGGAGCTGGTTGGGTTACACCCAGGATCTCTGATGACTCCAGACAAAAGGGGTCGGTGGCAGCGGCTTCCCGAGGGGCCTCTTGTGCTTCCGGAGGGGACTCGTGTTTCCGGCGAGCTCGGAGCAGGATGCCCCGTCTGCAGCCCCTGCTGTGGAACACAGGAGAGCCAGACCCTCTGTGATCACCTGCCCTGCATCTGCCCCGTTCCAGCCTCCTGCCTCTGCAGACACAGCTGATCACCCGGACACACACGGTGAGCGAGGAGCCACCGCTCCAGCCCGTTCCCACCCGAGACCGGCGTGGCCGCTGCCGCCCCTCCTGCCTCCGTTCCCGCCTGCCCTCGGCAGCTCCGGGCTGGGACTAAGCACAGAGACAGCGTGCTTGCATCTAAAGGGACTGACACCAAGTTATCTATTCTGTTCTGTTAGCAATTTTAACAACTGCTGTTGTTTTCTGCTTGTATGGTTAGATATATTAGTAAAAGAGCTGTTATTCCCACCCCCTTATCTCTGCCTCAGAGTCCTTGATTCAAACAATTATAATACTTGGGGGGGGGAGTGGAACCAAAGTCTCTATTTCAAAGGAAAACTTCTGCCTTTACTGGCAGACACCTGTCCTTCAAACCAGGACATGTTAGTAAAATAGATGAAATAGGGAATGAAGACATGGCTATATATATGGTTTAGGACTCTTTTTGATAGAACAGTTCTGTTTAATTCTAGTTGGTTTTACACGTACATGCAGAAACACCCTTCTCTCCCTGAAAACAAGTACCAATTTTTAGTTTATTGTATTTCCCTCCTTAACTGTGGAGGGGGGCAATCTAAACATGCTCTAACATATATGCCCATGACTTCAACAAATCTATTTGGTGTGAATCAGCTGAAACATCAGTCTACATCCTGAAAGGAGAAAGCCCTGAAACTACAAATTTCTCATGACACATGCTATTCTGTTTATCAATAACTGTGCCAGCCACTCTAAAGCTATATGAACAGTGCACAATATAAGGAATAATACCCCAATCCAGAAAACACAGAAGCATTTTCTGTTTTCTTCCATGGAATTAGTCATATGTTTATTATGTTAAATACAGTATGGCATTTCTTAGACTGAAAATGTTTTGGCTTCAGGCTCCAATTAGCCCTAGCCTAAGAAGAGTGTATCAGAAAAAATACATGTCTTCCAAATAATTTTCATGTAAATAACAATTTAAAAACACATTGGCACTGTCTCTTGTTTATTCACTTTTAACAGCAAAACCTCCTCTTCTCCCCTCACCTCTGTGTAGTTCATTTTTGCGCCCCCTAGGCAAGACTGCCCATGAAACAACCTTGCAGCATGGTCCCTGAAAGCCAGTGGGTTTCTCTGCTCCTTTTTCAGAGCAAAGCATCAGGATATGAGAGCATTTTCATGAATCAGATTACAGCCCCAGCAAAGGATATGCAGAATTAGACCTCTAGCTGATGGCAACAATTGGAAACACTTTAATTTGTTTAAAATATGTTAAAGAAAAGTCGGCATTAGAAAAATGTGGGATCTTATGCCAGTTACTTTACGAAGAAAAAAATCCCTTTAGCCAGTATACTTTCTCTAAGAAAATTAACATACAAATTTAAACAGCAGCAACAAATACTACTGAAAATATTAAAACTTCTCCAGGGGCAGTGCCTCTGGGATAACATATTTAAGAAGGGAAGAAAAACTGTGAAACAACAGCAGCTGGGAGAGCAGGGTGAGAATATGTGAGAGGAACAACTCTGCAGACACCCAGGTCAGTGCAGAAGGAGGGGCAGGAGGTACTCCAGGTGCCAGAGCTGAGATTCTCTTGCAGCTTGTGGTGAGGCAGAGATCCACCTGCAGCCCCTGAAGGAGCCCATGCCAGAACAGGCTGTGCCTGGATTGACCTCATGGAAAAGGACCACATTGGAGTAGGGGAAGAGTCCTCCCCTAAGGAAAAAGGAGTGACAGAGAGAACGTGTGAGCTTACTGCAGCCCCATTCCCTGTCTCCCTGTCCCCTTGCACTGATGAGGGGGAGGAGGTAAAGAATTTGAGTGTAAGATTAGGCCCAGAAAGAAAGGAGGGGTTGGGGAAAGGTGTTTTATGATTTATTTATTTTCTCACTATCCTACTTTGATTTGATTGATAATAAGCCACTTTCCCCAAGGTGAGCTGTTTTGCCCCTGATGGTATTTGGTGAGTGATCACCCCATCCTTATCTTCACCCATGAGTCTTTGTGCTGGTTTTGTATTAACTGAGTTTTGGTGAGGAGGGAGTGAGGCCAGCCAAGGAAGTGATGTTCTCAGAGAAACTGCTAAGAGCTTCCTTAATGCCTGGCAAAACCAATTGCTCACTGGCTTTGAAAATAGGCATGCTAATAAGCCAATGAAAGAGATGGACATGCCTCTGTGAGATTAACATTTTAACACAAAAAAACCCCCCTGAGAATCTCTCTTTTGCTTCTGCCTGAGTACGGGTAACAGGCCAGCCCAACCCAGCCCCTCTGTGTGGCTGGGGGGCCCTGTACCGGCAGGTCCGGACTCTGCTCTGATGCAGTGCCAGGTCCCCCTCCTCCAGCACGGTTGCTAACATTTTGCCAATACAAAGCCCTGCCCCGCTGCCGGCCCGGGCTGAGCCAGGGTCTGCCAAGCCACAGGAGCAGCTATAGGACAGGCCCCCTCTGCCAGGACCTGCGTGGCCTGGCAGGGGCCGGGCTGGCCCCCAAAGGCTGCTGGGCAGGGGCAGAAGAAGCCATTCAGTCCGCGGCTGGAATTGAATGCAGCAAGAGCTGGAAAATAGCTATGCAGCCAGACTGGCCACCCCCGTTCTGGCTGGGCCCCTGCTACCCTGGCCCAGCCCCCCAGCATGGCCTGAAATATTCAACTGTGACTGTCCCAGCCGTTGCCTGGGCCAGATATTAACTCTTTCAGTGCACAGATTAGACCTACAGACCTTCCATCATCTCTCGAGTGAAAGAAAAGGACAGAATGAAGACACATGGAGAAACAACATGAAGGCATCAAGATCAGTAAGGAAGGAGTCAGGTCCCAGATGGGAGGGGATGAGGAGATGCCATAGGTTGGACTGAAATTCTCTTGTAAGGCTATGGTGAAGATATGATTGATACATCAGACTCTTTTTCCCTCTAACTCACGGAAAAGCATGGGGGGAGGGAGTGTTCAAATTGTAGACATGAGCAAAGGCATCCATGCTGAACAAGCAGATAAAGTAGCTGTGATCCCATGAGAAGTTTGAACAGAGAGACAAGAGTGATGAAGACCTTTTGCCCCCAGGGAAAGAAGACCTCTGTTCCCAGAGATGAAGATGATCTTAGAGATAGATGAAGAGAACCTTTTCTTTTGAACAGCTCATCCTTAAAATAGTACCCCATAAATTGACATGGCTCATAAACGCAGCTGTGGGAAGGCTGTAAAAATGGGAGGGACTTCACGATTGTAGATTTCTGGGTGGCTTCTATTTGTGAAAATTAAAAGCCACTAGAGAACTGTTTTCTTATGGAGAAGTCTCCATAGATTGAAGAAAGACTCCACTCCCTAAGTAAACTGGAGAAAGACTGTTTTAGAGATGGTAAACTGACAGATTTGTCTCTGTATATTGTCAGTAGGAAAGAAAAGAGGGTGTAGGGGGGAGGAGAAGTGTTCTGAAGGTTTTATTCTGATTCTTATTTTTTTCTTTTCGTTTCTGTTAATAAAGTTTTTCTTTATACCCTTTAAAATTTGAGCCGCCTTTGCTCTTCTCCTAATCCTATCTCACAACAGGAAATGAGTAAATAATTCTAGTGGGTGCACTGGTGATTTGGCCAGCACTAAGTCCACCACAGTCTTTCATTATATTTTCTCTCCCATGTCCACTTGAGGAGTGGAGTGATAGAGTAGCTTGGTGGGTACCTGTTCAGCCAGGGTCAACCCATAACACCTTGGCAAAAGCTTTAAGACCCAGTTGTGCTGGAAGAGCACACCAGAATTATAAAACAGCACATATGGGTGTTGGGAGTCCATGCATGTTCACAGCAAGCTGGCAACGTGCAGTGGCTCAGCCTCCTTTTCCCACAAAAATCCATTGGCAGAATCTGACAAGGACCAGCCTGGGATGCTTGGCTGAGGCAGTGCCACCTCCAGGGGCCAGATCTCCACCCAAGCAGGGGACATAGCTGGCCATCACTGGTGCCATGGTTCCACTGCTGTACCTGAAAACTGGCTCCCTCCCCATTGCCTCCAGCCTTGGCTTTGCAGTGCCTCACTGCTCCTTTCAACCTTCCAGCAGGCTAACTCTGGGCAGAGGAGGCCTTCCTGGAATTGTGTGCCTCAGCAGCGCTGCAGCCCCTGCCAATCACTGGTCATCACTCTTCTCCTCATGAGATGGGGATGGATGTCCCTGCCTCACCACATCCCCCGCTTGCCCAACTCCCAACACCCTGGCTGAGAGGGCTTGCAGTCCAGGCTAGCCAGCCACTGCAGCCATCTTTGTTACAAAACCTTGGACAGCTGGGCTGCAATCCCAGGACCAGCTATCACCTGCCAGGCACAGCCCCCTGCACACCACTTATACCCTCTGGGTCTTTGTATCCCCACGTTAGAGACCCTCACCCTAGGATCTACATGCTGCATCCCCCTTTCTAGTTTCAGATCTTTTAATGGTAAAAGTTATTTCCTCAACAGTCCACCAAGCTCTCAAAGGAATTGGAAAGACTAAGTCCCAGCAGAGACGTCTATAGATGTCAAGGTTCCAGTTAAGGAAAAAGTTTGAAGGAGCTGAGAGAGCATTACTCACACTGCATGCAAGGCTGTAGCCAGGATGCAAACACAGGCATGCTCCCACTATTAGGTCCAGCCATTGGTTGAAGCTTTACAAGATGAGCTAGTGAGCTCTAGCTTCTGTTGTACCTGCCTGAGCTGCCAAGTGTTTAACAAGCTACAAATTATTTGTATTTTCATTGTAAACAGGTTGCTTTAATTTTAAAATGATTTTCTAGAAGCAAACACTCCAGCTTAAGAAGGAAGTTGTTAGAAATATCCAAAAAAAATTCTAAATGCATGTTACATTTTCATAATAGTCCTTATAGGACAGATACTTCAGTCCTTAAAAGTAAGCAACCAAATTAAACACCTATTTAAATGTTTCCTCATTCGAAATAATACTGAGTTGCATAATTTGTGTAAGACACTACAATATTCTGCACTATTAGCTAATTAAAAATTCCACTGCAACCATGAAACAGCAGAAGCTGCATGATCCTCCTCTAGTGACCATCTCACACAGGACTGACATCCAATTCCATCCTCATAAGCCTGCAGATGAAACATGCTTTTGCAACTGTTTTCCAAAAAAGCAGCTAATCCTTTCTTATATTGTGTGAATAACTTAGCAGATCTCAAACTATTGATCAGCTCCCTTTCCTCTCCCTGCCCTTCTTTCAGAAGTAGTTTGTGGCCTCTCATTAATATTGTATATAAATCCACAAGTCTCAATTTAATGTTCACTTTTTATTTTGTATCCAGACATACCTCACAGGTTTTTGTTCATTCCAACTTTTCCATTTCTCACTGCCTAGACCCCAGTGCTTTAGACAATTAGTTTCATTCAGCATAAATTCAAGCATTCACCTCAATTGACATGGCCCACTGCAGGCACCAGGCAACAAGTGCAGCTGCATGCTGCCTCATTGCAAGCTACAGACCAGTACCAGCATAACACAGGGCACTCTGGGGACCAGCAGTATATACTTATTTAAAGAGAAGAACTCCTCCAATGGTGCATAGGTATATAGTTTAGAGAAGTCTGTATGTCTATACAGACATTTGTGGCAGAAAGAGGATTGCAAGGTGGCTGTTACAGAGGGCAACCAGAACTTCTGACTCTCCAAGTCAATCATCCCTCCCACAGTTGCAGTTGCTGTTGCAGTAAGGAGGCATGGAGTACTCCACTGGTAGAAGCAATTTGGGAAGGAAATTCTAGGGAAGAGGGGGTTGCAAAGGGAAACACTTTCGAGTGGAGCTATTACTTAAGGAGAACCTTTCACCCTATCCCTCGATGTGAGGAGAGGATTGGTCATGCCCCCACTGCATTCCCATTCAGGCTCAATAAAAGTCTGTAGAGGCAGCACTGGGCACAACAACAAAGCATAATTTCTCTCCTACCAAATCTGCAAGCTGTTTTTAAAAAGAGATCAAACACAAAAAAAAATAGCCCAACTGTGCTTACCAAATTATGGACTGGCTATTGGTATCACCTAACTGCTCAATTTACATTTGACTTAAATTGCCTGTTAGTTTCATTAGACACAACCAGATTGTTCCTTTAATTCCACTGATACAGATCTGGTGTCTACATGCATTAATGCCTAAAAATTCAGAGTTATGCAGCTAAGTGAGTTACACCCCCTCCATGTTATCAAAAGACAGGCTCCTTATTAGAAGCCAAGTATAAATCCAATAGCTTTTTGACTTTCATGATTAATATCAGGCCACATTCTTTCCTCAGCACATAATCTCATCCCATATTATTTACATCTCAGAAAATACAAAACATCACAAAAAAGAATGTAAGTTACATTAATTAAAGTGTTTGAAATTTTAATTGAGATTCATGTTTGTTTTGCAACAGTTTCTCCAAGGCTAGCTATGATGAAACACAAGAATAATTTTGAATAATACTAAATAAAAGCACAAATCTTGAGAAATAATTTTACATTTGGAGAAGACTGAATAGAAAAGCCTGATTTTAAGCAAGATGTACAGGAATACCAAGAGCATTAGGGAACATCCTTGCAAAAATTCCTCCCTTTACTTAGGGCTTTGAAAACAAAGTTTTTCAGAAGGCACCTCTAATCTCAAGGCAATAATTGAGAATTGGAAGTTCTTAGCATCCTTAAACATAGAGCCAGACAAGTATTTTCTAAACAAAGTTAAGATTATTATGTCATTACTATAAAGTTATTAAAATTATATTGATTCTTGCTACTGGGATCTGACACTGTAATTGACAGTCATTCAGTTGTTCCAAATTTATTGGCTTAAGCAAATGCAATATTTCATGGATGCTATTGTTTTGTTGTCTAATACTGATTAAAATATTTACACTCCTACTTTTAAATTCACATTTTACCATTCATACCTATGGCTTTTACTTTTAGTACAACCTCTTTGTGTCAAGTGTCAGAATTTCATTTTAAAATAAGTTAGGAACCTGATACCATATAGACAAGCCTTCTCTATATGTTTAAAAATATTCCTTTTCAAAAATGACAATTTATAAAAGAAGAGTCTGCTGGTAGCTTTCTTCCAGCTCATATTTATCACAGATTCTACTGAGCTTTTCCTAATTTAAAGTGTCCCTTTTAGAGTGTCCTGCTGCCTCCACATAGAATCTGTTTCCTCCCTCATCCCCTCCTAAATTTAATGAAAAAAATCCCCAAATCACTAGCTGACAATTTTAAGCAAAAATATAAAGCACTATAACATTATCTGCATTGCCTTTTATTGAAATAGGTTGAACGATCTCTCTAGGAGCTTTGTGGAAATTTCACCCCTGTCAAAAAAGCACGTTTTTGTGCTCTGACACCTCCAGCAATAATGTTTTTTTCCCCAGCCTGAAAGTTAGGGACTGCTGTTAGGAAACAGCAGTCTGCCCAGAAAATTCACAGATACCTGATTATCCACTTACTTTAGAACCCACCAGATTTTACTGATTCTTCTGCCACAGACACCCTGCAAATCTATAACAAGAGTTTGCTTCTATAGCAAGAGGAAAAGAGGCAAAGTTATTCTTACATATACCCAGGGATGATATAAATGATACAAGCTATTCATTATTAAAATCCTAACAAAGCTGTGGTGGTTTCTGTTCCATGGCATTACATGAATGGTAAAGTTATTTTTCGCATATGAGAGGTTTAGTTGTACATGAAGAAAATGAACTTTGGTCCACTTGTCCAGCTTCCTAAAGACAGCATATTGGAAAGGTGATCACTGACTATTGGTTCAAAAACCAATGTAAAATCTAGCAAAAATAATTGGGTACTTCGTTCCTAAAGCTTCACAGTGTGGTTGTCCTAGCTATCCACCTTTTTATTCTGTATGTCCACTAATTGTTGAGTTTTTAAGTCTTCAGCCTGTTCATGATCTTCCATATCTGCATCATCTACTTGACTAGTTTCATTTTTTTCTGCTTCTCCTTGATCAACACTTTCATATTCTACTTGTTCAAAGTCTGTTTCATCTATAAGTTCCGCCTGTACTTCTTCCATCTGTATTTGATTTACATGCCCAACATGTAATTGTTCCACATGAACTTCAGCACCTTGTTCAGTCTGAATGTGTTCAACTTCTAAATAACTGATTTGCACTTGTTCTTGCAGTTCCTCCATCTGTGTGCCTTTCACTTGATTGTCCTGTATGAGATCCTGGTGCATCTGTTCCACAGTTACCTGTGCAGGATCCACTTGTACCTGAATTACTGGTAGGACATGGACTTGCTCCACTTGTTCTATTATAGTCATTGATGTTACTGGTTCAGCTTCCATAGCTTCCACTGGAAGAATCTCTTCTGTCACTATTCGTTCTGAAATATTGTGCATGTCTTTGAGATGCCTTCTCAGCTCACTGCCTTGCATAAACCACAAATCACATAAGGTACAGTGGTTGGGTTTGTCACCAGTGTGTATTACCAAATGATTTTTAAATTGATCCCAGCTGTTAAACACGCTGTTACAAACCTGAAACAAAAGATAGTGTTAAACAGTGCCAACAGAAATATAACAGAGTATAGTGCTTATTTCAGATCATGGCTTCACATAGCATAGCTTCTTGCTACTTGGATTAAAAAAACCCACCATGTATGTTAGAAGTAAAAGCTAAGAAGTCAGCTTCAAATGAACAGAAGACCTGGTATTTATTTATTTTTAAGATACAGTATGCCATTTTGAGTTGTGCATACAGAGGATACCTACAAAATTAATGAGTCAGTACAGCATGTAAAAGCTGTCTTATTTTAACTTTATGTGAAATTCACATACAGATTCACACCCCAATAAATGCCTGATGCTATAATTTTGAGTGGAAATCTATTTATGTAATATCATATGATAAAAGTGCAATTCAAACTGTCCTTTTACTGAAGTTCTAGATGCAGTACTAATAGCCTACTTTTACTTATCAGCTTCCATTTGTTCATGGCATTGTAAGACTGACCTAGATAAATTCTCACATTTTGCCATTTCAAAAAAATATTTGAGTGATTTTAGAAGATATAAATATCTTAAAACTTCATCTTTTTAAGTTTCTTCTAGCTAAAAGCACTGGTTTGACTGCACACATATTATTTTCATAAAGCGCATGAGCACACTTCCTTCCCTTCACCTGGCAGTGAGTTAAGTAGCTTGAAAACAATACACAAAGACTGAAGAAATGAATGAGGTGCCACAGTAGAGAGAGAGGAGTGGGGTAGAGTCAGGCTTGGAGTAAAGAAATAGGGTCAGGGGATTTTGTCCATACAAGTGCTCTTAGCTTCAGAAAGAAGCAAAGAACATGCATTTCACTGTTGGAACCCCTTCACTATTGGCAAATAATTTTGAAACAGAATGTTCCATCTCCTCAATTTACAGCAACAGCAAAAAAGGATGATGGAGTATTGGACGGGGATTGTGAGAGCATAGATTGTAAGAGAGTAGAGATAGTGCTGAAGGCCATCTTGCCCCTGATAAATTGTAGCTGTACTAATTACCAAAGAGTAGGAACAGCCTTGCCCTTAATAAGTCATGGCTATGTCCAATGAGGATGGGTTTTATAAAAGAGTGGGTTAGCAAGCTAAGAGTTAGTTGGAGTCTGTTGGCTGTGCTGTAAGGAGGAAGAGTCAGGCAGTTGTGTGAGAGACAGATTAGGGTTAGGTGGTCACGCAAAGGACAGGAAGGAGTTAGCCAGTCGTGCAGAATGAAGGAGATAGAAGGAAGAAGTCAGAAGGCTGCATGATGCTACCTGTGGGAGTTCACAGGGAATAGATATGAAAATTTTTTAGATAATAAGCAACTGATGCTTCCGGTCAGTCATGAGTCCACCGTCAATTGGTGCCCTGTGTGAGGAGGAAGCAGCTGACAATAAGGGAATAACTCAAAGGAACAGGTCTCAGTAAAGCAGCTGAATATTCCCATTTTGCTGTTGAAATCTTAAAACCACATTTCTCATGCTAGTAACACGCTTTTTGCATGTGTCCCCTAGGCTCATACTTTATAAAGAAGTTACACACACAGACTTCTTAAAATACTAACCTTATAGATAAGCACTCAAAAATTAATTAGTCATACATAAAGGTAAAGACTATCGGCAATGCCCAAGCACATAATTACTGATCTTGCCATGTGTAGCCTAATTCAGTACTCAAGGCATTCACTGAAGAGCATCAAAAGTGCTCATCAAGCAAGTGTAATTTTGTTTTTTCATTCTTGTTCAGTGAGCCAAGATTTTATTTATTGAACACTATTCAAATTCAGTTCTAAAGAGAAAAAAAAAATCAAGAATTTATCCAAGAATTCTTGTAGTTACTGCAGGCTGAAAAAACACTAACCCACATTCACAGTTATCTGTAGCAGAAAGCTACAAGGTGAAGTAATTAAAACCAAAGGGTCACAAAGACGAAACAGTATCTTTATTGAAGCTACTAGATACAATTTTGCATTATTTAGCAGTTCTCATGTTCAAAACAAACTTGTCTTTAAGACGGAGTCATGCTCCCGAGAATTAACTTCAGTCTAGCATACCAACTAAGGAATGCCACAGCATTGGTGAAACTTCTGATTAAATGATGAATTTATTTGCCTCCTGCAGTATTTGCTGCTTTCTGTGAATAAGATCACTCTTTTTTTTTTTTTTTTAACAAATAAAGCAAATATTCAACAGTTTTCTTTCCTATATGGCCCAATTTAACCTCAAACCACAGCAATTGTCTGAACTGAATAAGGTGAGAGCCTTATTTGAGACTGTCACAGCAGTGGGGCAGCAAAATGGTAAATAAAAATGCTACGACCAACCTCAGTTCATATTTTCTAGCTTTTCAGAATAAATTTTTAAAAGCTAAGTAATATTCTTCTGAACAACTTTTCACATGTCAGTTGCATAGTGACCAAGTACCCTAGCTATCCATCTACAGCATTTATATTTGATTAAAAGACATTACAGATTGTCATCATATGTTGAAATTACTTTTCAGCCAGTCAGTATATTGGTATTAAACAGAAAAATAATAAATTAGGAAATAAAATAGTACGTTGTATTTTGGACTTTAATGAAGTATGCTCACAAGCAGGAAAGGCCTAGGTCTGTGCATCAAGAAGCAGAAAGATCAGCAAGATGCATATGAACACTTACCTACTCACAAGAATCAAACTGATTATTATGAAGCTCTTTATCAATAATTTAATATTTTAAATTGAACTACTTAGATATAAGAATTTACCTTCATGTCATGGTTGAATACAACCTTTATAATTAATTTTGCTAAACATAGTTCTTGGAGACAAAAGTCCACTCTTTATGCCTTTCCTGCTCAGTACTCTCACATGTCCTCCCTCAGCACATGAAGGAGGTGTCTAGCCTCAGACTCTGCTACTTCTATTACCCACCTGACATTCGTACAGCTTCTTTCTTCCCTTTTTAGCTCCAGCTCCAGACTGACAGGCTGTCAGGTGACATTTGAGTGTACTATTCCTAGCAAAATGCTCATGGCAGTTTGGACATTCAAATGGTTTTTCACCTGTTAAGAGACACAGGGATTTGTAAGTATATAAAACCAGACAGTTTTTTGTCAGCTCTTCCTTTTGTGTAGGTTGATAAATATGCTGTAAAGATGTGACCAACTGGACTATTCTACAGAAGAAAGAGACATTATACGTAAATTTTATGTAAATAAAATGGCAAAAACCTAATGTGGAGTCATAACTCTCATTTATAAAAACAAAACAAACTTAACAAAACAAAACCCACAGTCATAATAAAGTAACAGAACTCCCAGTGTAATTTAAGGTATATTCAGGTTTTTATTAAAGCTTATTATTCTGATTAAATATCTTAAAGAAATAGGAGCTATTTCTCTCTTTTCACCTGATAACTGTTAAAGACTCAACATTAGTACATACAAAAAGTGACACAGTAAAGAAGGAGGTATTTAAATAATACAAAGTTTTATTTTCAAGAACAATGACACCTTATGCTTGAGAGCCGAAGCTTGTGGATGCTGGAAAGAGCTAGGGAAAAAGAAGCTTGAGTCTTTCTCAATCTACTCAAAGGAAAACAGAAGGGAAAGAATTAATAACAGAGATTAGCACCTGCTGTTGGCACAGGAGGATGCATGAGAGACGTGATGTTTAGATGAAAGCATGTTTGCAAGGGGTGTTACCTTCCTTGCACCAATGAAATTAATTCTATCCTCAGTTCTACGATCTAGTCTATAAAAGTGTGATTGCTTCTTTAATAAATTGCTTTTCTTCTGCCTCTGAAGGAAATCTTGTGTTGCTATATTCTTTTGCCACTCCTAGCTCTATACTGACAGAAACTAAGCTCCAGAAAAAGAAGTTGGCACAGAATGAACATGAAGTAACAATGCATTGGTATTAAAACAAACCAAGCCCAGAAACTTTAATTCAAAGTAGTATACTGTTATTACCATCATCAAATAGTAACAAAGAACAACTGCTGTCTCTGTTTACTAATTTCATCATGCACAAATACAATGAAATTCAAGGAAATTAAAGAACAAAAAATTAGTAGCAGTGTGTTTCTTCTAAGTCAGATAATTAATCTGTGGAGGTATTGATACCAACATCACTATTGAAACAAACTATTTAATGAACTCCAAAAGAAGCTGAGACATTTCATTAAGTAACATAAGAATCTATTCTAGCTCAATTCAGTTTAAAAGCCTACATTTTCAGGGCTGTAGTAATTATTGACAACTAAGATGGAAAGCAAATAAACCTGTATTTTGAGAAATAAACATATTCAGCAGCATCTAACTTTTCAAAAGAAATCCACAAGTAGCCTATAATTCTCACTTATACACCCAAAGGCCACATAAAAATATTAAATGGAGGGAACATTCCCCTTAATGGTTAATAAAGGCTACATTTTTGTAAACTTTTGTACAGGTAATGCAAAGTATGCTGAACTACCATCTGTCTCGCAGATCGAAAATCACAGACATTGCACGAGCAACCAAATACATTGGTGAGCCTAAAGAATACCCAGGAGGTGATCCCCAGGAGTAATAAACTGGACAAGGAAGGCAAGAGACTGGCATGGCTGAGTGGGGAACTGCTGGTCAAACTAAAGGGAAAGAAGGAAATGCACAGGCAGCGGGAACAAGAACAGCTATCCTGGGAAGAGTATAGAGATGGAGTTTGGTTGTGTAGAGATGGGGTGAGGAATGCCAAGGTGAAGCTGGAACTGAACATGGCAAGGGACACAAAGAATAACAGGAAAGTCTTCTACAGGTCTGTCAGCCAGAAAATGAAGGTCAAAGAAGGTGCTACCCCCTGATAAACAGTGCTGGAAAACTACCAATAGACAAAGAGAAGGCTGAGGTACTCAGTCTTCAATGCCAACCTCTCTTCCCACACCTGTCAAATGGATGGACGACAGGATGGAGACTGGGGGAGCAAAGTCTCTTCCACTCTAAGATCAGGCTCATGACCACTTGAGGTGCTGGAGTGTATAAAAAAGAAGCCCGTCTGAATTCCTCAGAGAGACATAAGAATGCAGGGATTGAATTAAAGCTTTCAGAAAAATTAAAATATATTAAGCCACACAGACATGAAACAGGTGTAAGCTTTAGTTTTAAGTAAGTAGAAATATTATTAAGTCATATAGATATGAAGTAGAAGTATAAATCTTAGTTTTAAGTAAGTAAGAATATGCTTTAAGTGCCTTAAGAGTAAAAAGCCTTAGAATCTAGTGCAGTTTAGGTCTCAGTGAAAGTTCAGAAACTTAGCCCCAAATATAATGAAAACATAGTAAGAACATTGCTTACATTTTTGAGCTAGAACAGATAGAACTATTTGTGTAAATAGATAGAGCTATATGCGTAAGTATTAACATTACTTTCATACTATAGAACTAGATTTCTAATAGGTTTAGGAGAAATGCTTCAGGTTCCTGTTTTTAGCTCATTGGGTAATTTGTAAATAAAAACCCCGTGTATTGGGGTGAGCTCTCTCTCTCCACCATCATCATCACTACCACCACATGGGAGAAGAACAAGAAACACCAGGGAGCTCCTGCCTCTTCTTGAAATTCTGTACCAGGGAGATGCTGCCTCTGCTCAGGACTCTCTGCCAGAGAACTGTTGCTCCTGCCTCTGCTTGGGACTTTATACCAGAGAGCTGCTTCTATTTGGGACTTTATACCAAATAACTCAGCATATGGACTTTAACATTTCAGACTCTTGCATTTGAGACTGATGCGCCTCTGCAATAAACAATTTTACAGCAACCAACAACTGCTCTTGCCTCTTTGAAAACCAAACCCATAAAAATCTTGACACTGAGGAGCCTGAATGGACTTAAGTCCATGGGACCTGATGAGATGCATCCCAGAGTCCTGAGGGAATTGGCTGATGTAGTTGCCAAGCAACTCTCCATGATATTTGAAAAGCCGTGGCAGACAGGTGAAGTCCCAGGTGACTGGAAAAAGAGAAACATTGTTCCCATCTTTAAAAAGGGTAGAAAGGAGGACCCTGGGAACCACTGCCCTGTCAGCTTCACCTCTGTGCCTGGGAAGATCATGGAACAGATCCTCTGGGAAGCTCTGCAAAGACACATGGAGGCCAGGGAGGTGATTCAGGACAGCCAGCATGGTTTCACCAAGGGAAAATCCTGCCTGACCAACCCAGTGTTCTCCTCTGATGGAGTGACTCCATCAGTGGACAAGGGAAGGGCTACAAGATGTCCTTTCTGTGGACTTCTGTAAAACCTTTGACATGGAGCCCCACAACATCCTTCTCTCTAAATTGGACAGAGATAGATTCAATGGGTAGACTCTTAGATGGGTAAGAAAGTAGTTGGATGGTTGTCATTGTTTGACACTGGACAAATGCCAGGTACCCACGAAAGTCGTTCACTTACCTTTTCTTGATACAGTTGGGCAGAGGGAAAAAAATTAATGAAGGGTTCATGAGTTAAGGACAGAGAAAAACACTCTAAGGGTAAAACAGGTTCAAATGTAAAGGTACAAAGTAAGTTTATTATTAACCGAGTCAGAGGAGGATAATGAGATGTAAAATAAGCTTTTAAAACACTTTTCCCCCCTAGTCCTTCTCTCTTTTCCACCAATAGCACAGAGAGACAAGGCATGGGGGTCTTGATCAGATCTTTTTTCTGTTCGCTCAGGGAGAGGAGTCTTTACTATGCTGTGGGGTTCCTCCTGTGGGCAAACAGTCTTCCCAAAACTGTTTTGGTGTGGGTCACTTTTCCACGGGGTGCAGTCTTTCAAGTCTAGACTGCTCTAGTTTGGAAGCAAGGGTCTTTTCTCTCTATACAGGTCTCCCACTAGACCACAGCTTTTACTAGCATCCACCCACTCCCGCATGAGCACTTTTCTCATGGGCTGTGAGTGGATTCTGCATCTCCCGTGGACTTCATGCATTACAGGGGGACAGTTTGTTTCATCATAGTCCTCACTATGGCTTGTAGAGGAATTTCGGCTCTGACACTTGGACTGCCATCCCTCCCTCTTTCTTTTCCACTGACCTTGGTGCCACCATATTTTTTCCTCACATGTCCTTACTTCTTCCTCTTCTCTGACTAGAAGAAAAATTGCTGCTCGTGGGTACCATTGCCAACAAGTTCCACTAATTCAAAGATTCCTGCAGCGTCCCGCAGCGCCAAGAAGTTGATTTTGTCCAGGTTCCACATTGGGGAGTCGCCTGCCACGCGTTTGCCATTGGCCATGCGGCCCTGCCGCCACCATGTGGGCAGTGGCAGTTGCTATGGCACTGGCACTATTTTTAATACCTTTCTTCAGGTGGGGTGCCAGGAAGGAGAAGCCACTGCCCCTGTCCTTTTGCCCACGGGAAATTGAAAGAGGAATTGGAAAGGAAGGAGCCATTTGCAGCATCTGGAAATGACTTCTCTCAAACGTGAGGTCAAGATATCCATTTAAGGAAGATCTTGTGAAACCCCCAGGGAAGTGGACCACTGCAGATGAAGGTATCCAGTGCATGAGAGAACTAGCAGTGCTGGAAGTCTTCTATAGTGATCTAAAGAAAGACAGTGTCTCTAAAGATCCAGAGGATGTCCCTTTTACACTCACCATGTGGAGGAAGGTGGTCCAAGGTACCCCTGCATCATATTCCAGCAGCTTGGTAGCACTATATTATCTGCAAATGGATACACCAACTGCAGAGGTGGCATCCTCCTGGCTCCGAAAAGTAGAAGAAACTCTGGGTACTCCCTCATCCCTATGAGCCAGTACCTCAACTTTTAGGGGCAGCCCAAGAGATCTCCCCTCTCCAACCCCGGTCAGAAGGAAGGGAAGTCCCAAGAACAGGCCACATAACGAACTCTGGTTCTTTATGCGTGACCAGGGGGAGGACATGAGGAAGTGCGATGGTGAATCGACCTTTAAGCTGAAAGCCTGTCTCTGTGAACTGAGAGGGAAGAGAGCTGTTAAGAAGGGGCCACCCAAGAAGACTGTCAGTGTAGTTGCTGCAGAGAGACCAGAGGACAATCAGCGATCTCTCAGATGTAAGAGAACTAAAACTGTTTCCTACAGCCCTGATGAGGGAACTTCTGATCTGGCATCACAAAGGTGAGATAGTGAATACTCTGACCAGGAATAGGAATAAAGGGTCCCTGCCTTCGGCCAGGAGGAGGAAAAAGATGACTGTATACTGGACTTTGTGGATTGGATGGCCTGGCACATTGGATCCACAGAAGTATAAAGCTTTAGTAGGTACCAGTGCACTGATGCCCTCAAGGCACAAGAGTGCAGAACCTGTCTGGCTCTCTGGAATGACAGGGGGATGCCAAGAGTTGTCTGTAATAGAGGCTGAGGTGAGCTTAACGGGGCAGATGGCAAAAGCACCCCATTGTGGCTGGCCCAGAGGCCCCTTGTATCCTTGGCATTGACTACCTCAGGAGAGGGTACTTCAAGGATCCAAAAGGGTATCAATAAGCTTTTGGTGTAGCTACAGTGAATACAGAGAAGATCAGTTATCCACCCTGCCTGGCCTCTCAGAAGATCCCTTCATTGTAGGATTGTTGCAGGTGGAAGACCAACAAGTGCCAATTGCTACCAGGACAGTGCACTGGTGGCAGTATCGCACAAACTGAGACTCTGCAACTCCTATCCATTTACTAATTTGTCAACTGGAGAGTGAAGGAGTAATCAGCAGAACCCGCTCACCCTTCTACAGCCCCATATGGCCTGTGCAGAAGTCAAATGAGGAATGGAGGCTGACAATAGACTATCAGGGCCTGAATGAAGTCATGCCACCTATAAGTGCTGCTGTACCAGACATGTTGGAACTCCAGTATGAGCTGGAGTCAAAAGCAGACAAATGGTATGCCACAATTGACATCGCTGATGCATTTTTCTCAGTCTCTCTGGTGGCAGAGTGAAGACCACAATTTACTTTCACATGGAGGAGTGTCCAATATACCTGGAACCGACTGCCCCAGGCATGGAAAAACAGTCCCACCATCTGCCAGAGCCTGATCCAGACTGCCCTGGAACAGGCTGGAGCTCCAGAACACCTACAATATATTGATGATATCATTGTGTGGGGTGGTACAGCAGAAGTTTTTGAGCAAGGACAGAAAATAATCCAAATTATTTTGAAAGCTGGTTTTGCCATAAAACAAAGTAAGGTAAAGGGACCTGAACAGGAGATCCAGTTCTTTGGAATAAAATGGCAGGATGGATGCCGCCATGTGCCTACAGAGGTGGTTGACAAAATTGCAACTATGTCTCCACCAGCTAATAAGAAGGAAACAACCTCTCCTGGGCCTTGTGGGATTCTAGAGAACGCAATTCCGGGTTATAGTCAGCTTGTGAGCTCCCTCTATCAAGTGACCCAGAAAAAGAATCACTTCAAGTGGGGCCATGAGCAACAACAGGCTTTTGAGCAGATCAGACAGGAAATAGCTCGTGCGGTAGCTCTTGGGCCTGTTCGGACAGGACCAGCAGTGCAAAATATACTCTACACTGCAGCTAGGGAGCAGGGCCTCACCTGGAGCCTCTGGCAAAGGACCACAGGAGAAACCTGAGGTCGACTATTAGAGTTTTGGAGCCAGTTATTGAGGATCAGAAACTCACTATACTCCAACTGAAAAAGAGATATGAGCAGCCTATAAGGGGCTTTGAGTTGCCTCAGAAGTTGTTGGGACAGAAGCGTGTCTCCTCTTGACACTGTGATTACCCATACTACCCTGGATGTTCAAAGGAAACATTCCCTCAACACATCATGCAACCAGCACTACATGGAGTAAGTGGGTAGCATTAATTACACAAGTCCAAATGTGAAAACCCAATTTCCCAGGAATCCTAGAAGAGATTTTGGATTGGCCAGAAGCCAGAGATTTTGGAGCATTGCCTGAGAAGGTGACTCGTGCCCAAGAAGCACCACCATGAAACAAGTTACCAGAAAATTAAAGAATCTATGCTTTATTTACTGATGGATCCTGCTGAGTGATAGGAAACCATCAGAGGTAGAAAGCTGCTGTGTGGAGTCCCACATGACAAGTCACTGAGGCTGCTGAATGGGAAGGCAAATCAAGCCAATTTGCAGAAGTGAAAGTCATTCAACTAGCCCTAGAGATTGCTCAACAAGAAAAGTGGCCCATACTTTATACCGACTTCTGAATGGTGGCTAATACCCTATGGGGATGGTTGCAGCAGTGGAAGAAAAGCAATTGGCAATGCAGGGGTAAACCCATCTGGGCTGCTGCATTGTGGCAGGATATTGCTGCACGAATAGAAAACATGGCTCTGAAAGTATGTCATGTAGATGTGTACATGCCCAGAAGTCATGCCACTGAGGAGCATCAAAACAATGAACGGGTAGATAAGGCTGCCAAAATTGGTATAGCTCAGGTGGATCTAGATTGGGAAAGAAAGGGTGAGCTATTTATAGCCCTATGGGCCCATGAAACATCAGGGCATCTTGGAAGGGATGCAACATTGAGATAGGCTCGTGATCAAGGGGTGGACCTGACCATGGAGGCTATTTCACGTTATCCATCAGTGTGAAATGTGCTGCCATCAATCAACCCACATGAGTGAAGCCTCCTTGGAGTGGAGGGCGGTGTCTAGGTTTCCAGTATGGTGAAGCCTAGCAAACTGATTATATTGGGCCATTGCCATAAATATGTCAAGGCAAGAGTTATATCCTCACCATGGTAGAGGCAACAACTGGCTGGCTAGAAATGTACCCATTAAACTATGCCACTGCCAGGAATACGATTTCAGGTCTTGAAATACACATTTTGTGGTGACATGGAACCCCAAATAGAATTTGGTCAGACAATGGGACTAATTTTCAAGATAATCTTATAAACTCCTAGGCAAAAAAACATGGCATTAAGTGGATATATCACATTCCCTACCATCCACAGGCCTCTGGGAAGACTGAAAGATATAACGGGCTGCTAAAACTATGTTAAGGGTGTTAGGTAATGGGACATGGAAGCACTGGAATGCAAATTTGGCAGAAGCCACTTGGTTAGTCAACACCATGGGATCTGCTAACCACTCTTGTCCTGCCCAAACTAAGCCTTTAGACACTGTGAGAGGAGACAAGGTCCCTGTACTACACATAGGGAAGTGGCTGGGGAAGTCAGTGTGGATTTCTTCCCCCATGGGAAAAGGCAAACCCATTTGTGAGATTGTCTTTGCCCAAGGACCTGAGTGTGCTTGGTGGGTGATATGGGAGGATAGGGAGACCCGGTGTGTACCTCAAGGAGATTTAACCTTGGGGTAAGAAGAACCTATAGTGTAAATTTTATGTTACAGGAGGTAAAGTAGCAGGAGGCATTTGAACTGACAAAGAATGAATTTTGCCAGGAGCAAGAAGAATGTGATGATGAACAGGGATGGTGGTGGTGGTGCCCAACCATGAACCATCAAGTGTACTATTTCTCATGTCCTGACCCCACATCCTGATGGAATGGAGACCACCTGAAGGGATGTGAAAGGACAGGTAATAGTAGTTAATAAAATGTATGTTTGTTATAGAGATGGTTTAAGGATCCTAGTAATGAGAGTATATAGATTATATGGGATCCAAGCATGATGCAAATGTTATGGAATAAGGGGTGGAGATTGTATTGGGTCTGACCAAGGTAAAGTTCACAGCCCTTACAGTGCTGTGCTTTGCATTGTAGCTGGAAGGGTGTTGATAATCGACCAGTGTTTTGGCTACTGCTGAGCAGCACTGTCCCTCTGACATTCCTTCCCCCACCAAAGGGGATGGGAGTGAGCAAGATCCTGGGACGGGACACAACCAGGCCAGCTGACCCAAATTGGCCAAAGGGATATTCCATACCATATGACGTCAGATCAGATATATAAGCTAAGAGAGAGAGGAGGAAGGGAGGGCGCTCATGAGTTTGCGCTGTTTGCCTTCTGGAGGAACCATGGTGCGTGCTGAAGCCCTGCTTCTCAGGAAGTGTCCAAACATCGATGCTGATGGGAAGTAGAGACTGACCTTTTTTCTCTTTAGCCCATGCACATGCAGATCTCTGCTTATTTCTCTCTTTTACTATAATAAAACTGCCTTATCTCACCCTGCTGGTTGCTCTCCATCCTATTCTCGTCCCTATCCCACTGGGAAAGGGAGTGATAGAGTGACTAAGTGGACACCTGGCACCCAGCCAGGGTCAACCCGATATACAGTGTTATTTAATATCTTCATTAATGACACACACAAAGGGGTCAAGGGCACCTGTCTTGGCTTGCAAAGCAGGATATAACCAAAAGTATGTATTCTGTCACCATCTGTTGAAACCAGGTGGGGCAGTCATCTTTATCTTTTCCATAACCCATCCTTCCTCCAGGGAGATATCTTCTGTTAATGGGCCATTGAGTCCCACTGCATGACTGATAAATTACATCATCCCATTGGGAGATGCTCCACCCAGGAGGAGGAGCCAATAATTTCCTACCTAGATAAAATCTGAGATTTGGAACATCAGAGCAGCCTTTTACCACTGGATTCCAGAGGAAAAACAGACCTTTCCACATCATCACTGGACCTTTAGAGGAAAATTGCACCCTTCTACAGGACCACTGCTTCAATTGAACCACATCTGTCACTCTAGGAGGACAGCAGCCACCATTTAATCAGACTGCTACCAACACCCTGACTGACGAGGTATCAGGTTGTATTCTGACTCTGTCAATGTTTTGGTTCTTTTTTTTTTCTTTTGTATTACTGTACTTTTATTTTAATTTTTCCTAGAAAAGAACTGTTATTCCTATTCCCATATCTTTGCCTGAGACCTCCTTAATTTCAAAATTATAATAATTTGGAGGGAGGGGGTTTACATTGTCCATTTCAAGAGGTTCCTGCCTTTCTTAACAAACACCTGTCTTTCAAACCAAGACAGCACCCTCATCAGGTTTTCAGATGACACCAAGCTCAGTGATGCAGGTGACACACCTGATGGACAGGGCCATCCAGAGGGACCTGGACAAGCTCAAGAAGTGGCCCATGGGATTCTCAGGTTTAAAAAGACCAAGTGCTGGTGCTGCACCTGGGTTGGGACAATCCCTAGGATCTATTCAGGCTGAGGAATGAACAGATCAAGAGCAGCCCTGGGGAGAAGAACCTGGGGGTACAGGTGGAAGAGAGGCTGGACGTGCCCTGGCTGTGTGCACTGGCACCCAGAAACCCCCTGTGTGCTAGGCTGATCCCACAGTGCGGGCAGCAGGGAAGGAGGGGATTCTGCCCCCCTGTTCTGGTGAGACCCCACCTGCAGTGCTGCCTCCAGCTCTGGGGTCCCCAGACAGAAAGGACATGGACCCATTAGAGCCAGTCCAGAGGAGGCACCAAGACAATTAGAGGGATGGAGCATCTTTATGTCTTGGAATGAGTTATTTTGATAGTATATTTCCTGATCCTCTGCTTTGTGCCCACAAAATGGTTGCTGTATCTTTAAGGCAAGGGACTGGATGTCTGTGGGGCTGGGGGTATGGAGAGCCATTGTTTCGGTTCAGGCTTTTTTGAAAGCCTTGCTGTCCAGGTTTTCTGTGGCTCAGGGGATATCGTGATAGGTGTAGACTCAGCCTGGGACCTGGGGAGGGGTGGGGCCTGGGGCTCACTCACTCTCTTCTGGTTCAGGATCGAGGTGGCAGCCACATGGGGACACAGTGAGTGCATCTGGCTTGAGATACTGTTGCCCTGTCTTTTCTTCCCAGCACTGTGACCAGCACCTGCCTTCTTGCTTTCCCGCTTCCCTGTCACTCGGGAGCCCAGAGCCAGTGCATGTGGTGCCACCTGGGACCAGGACCGTGTCCCACCAGACCCTGGCCTGCAGTGTGGTGGCTGCAGCTACTCCTGTGTGTTAGGCTCCAGGACTTCGATCCGCCAGAGTTTCTACACTGCAAGCCTGCTCGTTTTTTCAGTTTCTCAGCTGTTTGGCGGTCCAGAGAGAACATGTAGGGTGCCACCAGGACTGGGGCTGCCCCCGTTGGGCCACTTCTCTGCACAGTAACCTGATATCGTGAGCAAGCCCTGCCCACCTCCCCAGAGTGTGCCAGCCGACAGTGGGGGTACCAGGACCAACTGCTGCCTGTGAGCTTTGCAAAACGAGCAATCTCCTGTCCTCCTCTTTGCCCAAGCTCCCACCACCACCTGAAGAGGTTGCTAAGCTTGTGCCAGAGCACCCCCTGAAGCTGCGGGGAGTCACTGCAGCCTCTCTGCCCTGCTAGGAGTTAACAGTGACCCCTGCCAGTTGTGGGAAAATTTTACTTAACAGGTGGGAAAACTTCTGTTATTGTTTTTTTGGTTTTTTTTTTTTTTTTGTTTTTTGTTTTTTTTTTTTTGTTCTGGTTTATATATTTATATTATATTATATTATATTAGCCTGTAAAGAACTGTTATTCCTTTTCCCATATTTTTGCCTGGAAACCCCATAATTTCAAAGTGATAATTTGGAGGGAGGGGGTCATCTTTTCCATTTCGGGAAGATTCCCACTTTCCTTGGCAGACATCTGTCTTTTAAACTGAGATACTTTGCTATGAAAAGCTGAGAGAATTGGGATTGTTCAGCCTGGAAAAGAGAGGCTCCAGCATGACCTAATTGTGACCTTCTGGGTCCTAAAGGTAGCTGACAAGGAAGATGGAGAAAGACTATTTTCAAGGGCCTGGAGTGAGAAGACAAGCAGGAATGGCTTAAAACTGAAAAGGAGTAGGTTTAGATTAGATAATAGGAAAAACTTTTTACTGTATGGAGGATGAGGCCCTGGCACAGGTTGTCTAGAGAAGCTGTGACTGTCCCATCCCTGGAAGTGTTCAAGACCAGGTTGGACAGGGCTTGGAACAACCTGGTCTAGTGGAAGGCACTCATGGCAGGGGGGGCTGAAATGAGATGAACTTTAAGGTCCCTTCCAATCCAGGCCATTCTATGATTCTATGATTCTATGAATATCACAGAATAAAACTTACACCACAATCTTTCACCTGCTCTGTGATCTGGTAACATTTAAAGAGTTACTTCAAGTGAGGCACTGCTCAGTTAAGGACAGATTTATGCTATTTTTACCCAAATTCTTCAACAATCTTAATATTCTGCCCAAAGTATCTGAAACTGACAATTCAAAAACAACAAAGGCAATATCCAAAGGCCAAAAAGACTTTGTGTGACTTCTTTCACAGTGCAAATCAATGCTGTGACTTCAGCAGCAGCAATGGAAAACAGAGAGCGTATCAGCCTGCTTCTAGCTTGAGAAGTACACTAGCGAGCTGAGAACTGAACTCTGGTAAAGGTGACGCTTCTTTTCCCCTGGGTGTCATTAAACTATGAATTTATAAAATCTCACTTAAATAAGACTAAAGAGGGAGGGTTCTTGGCCTGATCTAACAAATTTTTTTCCATTTATGAGAACAGGTGAGATTTCACTTGCCAATCATAACTAACTCACAAGACAGAAATTCTGATCTAAGATAGTCCAATATTTTGCTGGACCTTTATAATCCTGCAGCCACAGCAAGGAGACTGCCCAAAAGTAAATATTTTTTAACCCAAAGAAATTCCTAATAACAGTGACTTCTATTTGCCCAATATGTAAGAAATACCAAGGAATTCACCCATAACCATAAAGCTGCCATATCATTGTTTAGATTGGGTTTAGAGAGAAATAGTAAGGTTGTTGGGATTTTTTGTTTGGCTTTCTTTATTTCTCCCCCAGAAACACAAAGACAGGCATTTATCAAATGAACTTATTGGGATCATTTATTCATGGTATGTAAATAGAGTCTATTTGTTCACTCCTATGGAAGATGTTATTTGAGATTCAAAGTACACTTCCTGCGAAACATATTTTGCATTCATGAAGAATGGCAAAGACCTTAATGAATTTTTCTCAAGAAGTTTGTTAAAATCTGCATACAAATTACTTCAATTAGAGTTTTCAGACATGGGCTGATTAATTTGGCTGCTTCAAGCACATCACTGGAACTAGAAGTAATTAGATTCTATGTGTGATACTTGCATCAATAAATATTTAGAAAGTACTCTGCACATCCTGTGATATGCTAAGTTGCTTCATCCCCAAAATCATTTTGTCGCAACAGCAACAAATATACTGTTATCTTTGACTTATTCTGTTAATCCTCCACAAACTTTTCTCTGAAAAGACTTTTGTTAGGTAGCTTGCATTTGTCTTGGTCATAATGGAGAAACACTCCCTGCTTCATAGAGAAGGAGGATTGGCCAGAGTTTCATAAATGCAACTTTTAAGGGGCTATTTGGAGTAGATTTGATGCAGTGTCATATACAGATGCAAAGAAGTTCCAATTAAAAGGCTTTTGCAACAGCAAGCTGCAAAAGAAATAAGACTGCTACCCTCTATTAAATTCTTACTGATAATTAATGACCGACATATTAACGAAAAATGGCTGAAAGATTAGGACAGCATATTTTACATTCAGAGAACTATCTATATAATACTCAGTACCTATTCAGATAGTACAGACTTTTCAGTGACATGAAGAAAGAGCATCTTAATCTCCCATATTATATAGAAGAAGCACAAGTAATTTTGTACTCAAAAGATACTGTTCAGATTTCAAAGAGGCAGATTTTACAGTAACAAAATTCTACTATAGTCACTAGAAATGTTTTGCTGCATTAATTAACAAAGAAAATGAAATCAGATGAGATGTCAAGAGCAAGGGAGTACTTTATGCCTAATGCATGAATAGGAATTTGCTCATGTTCTGTTAGTAAAGGAAACTCTTTAAAATGTATATTCCACTGAAGCTCATGGTTTAGATCATATTTCAACAGAAACACTTACTAGTAGAATTGTGAAAATAAGAGTGGCTTCTCAGTTTGATACTTTTAATGGAAAAAAACATGCTTTAAGAAATTATTTTGAAATAAATATTTTAATATCTAATAGACTGAAAAGAGAAGATTCATTAGTGCTTTCTGGTTTTAGGCATCTATTTTTAACCACCTCAATCCCTCAAAGTTTATATCAATGTAAAAACAAACAAAAAAAATTAAAAACCAAACCAGCATTTGAGTTGCAACTACAAGCCAAGTATTTCTAGCACTCAGGACTCATGGATTTTCTTCAGCATATTTTCTATTTTCCCAAAACATGCAAAACCCCAGAATGCTAGACCCAAAGCCACAAGAACAGGACCATATCAGTGTTCTTACCTGTGTGCTTTCGGAGATGTTCTTTAAAATGTCCAAAGTGGTCAAACTGCTTATCACAGTACTGGCATATATGTATTTTCTTGCCAGGTCTTTGCTTCTTGCTGGCACCACCTTCATCAAGGTGGTGACAGGTGAGGTGTTGTTTCAAAGCACTCTCTCGTAGGTAGCTTTTATTGCATATGTCACACTTGTAACTCTCAGCAGAGTGTGTTTTCATGTGTTCCTTAAAATGGTAAAACAATTTAAATGAACGATTACATTTTTCACAGTGGAATAAATTCTTCACATGTGACAGCTGAAGTTCCACAATTTCAATATCTTCTACCTGTTTGCATGAGGGATCAGTTGCACTACCACCTTCTTCTTGAATCTGGCATTTTGCCTCTCCTTGACGATACTTACTGGTGATATCTGCCAAAAGAGCCAAAGCAGATTCATCTGATGTACCTGTTGTATGTATGTACTTTATAGATTGTTCTGCAGAAGCTACTTCAACTGTTTCAGTGCTGTCATCTTCAATCGCCCCTTCAGCAATCTCAACCTCAATTTCAACAGACTCTGATTCTGCAGATGGCAGTGTTTCTGTGATAACATTAGATGTTTCAGCAATCTTCCTCTTTTTTGCTTTATTTTTACCTTGCCTTTGATTTGATTCTAAGGGTGATGAATTTTCTTTGTTCCTGCAAAACATTTACGTAAACATAGTTAAGATCCATAAGCACTTACATAATTCCTGCCTGATGTGGAGCTTCTGCATTAAACACTAGCTAGATGTTTCTCAAAGAAGTTGAATGATGAGTGACCACATAACCTGCACCCATTTCAGATGTTAATCTGTCCTTAATCTATACTCCTTAGAGCTGTAGAACAGCACAGTTAAAGCTGTGAAGCCCTAAACATAAGGTTATTAAAGTGTTTTAAATTGCTCCACTTGAATGATACAAAGCACCTATCAAGAAGAAAGGCCAGTTATCCTAATGACATAAGCTTATATAAGAAATGCAAAATTCTGTACTTTAGCCTGCCTACTCAGAAATAAGATTCAAGTTCTTCCTACACTATTTACCTCTCAAGCTCTGGAGTGCATTAAATTGCCTGCAGCACTTACAGCTTTTTACAAAACACTACAGCTGTGACTTCACACAATGATTATTATAACATCTTGTACTTCAGGAAAACACGCAGCTAACAGTTGTAGTAGAAAAAGAAAAAAGCCACTGGAATGTGAAAAGAGTATTTTAATTTAATTTATGTGGGCTAAAGCACAGCTCCCAGCTCTATTTTTCTTTTTCCTTGCACCATAAATACAAAACCCCCTTCCTCCAAGATGTCAGAGATAGCATCCCATATCAAACATAGAGATGACTGGGTGTCTCAGTTTGGAGACAAATTCTAGGAGAAAAACGCTCTAAAATGAGTGTTTTTTCTCTAAAGAGAGAGAGGGCTTCAATAACTCCCTTTTCTTCTGCCAATGAGAGAAATGGATACCAGAGGATGAAAGTGAGAAAAAATAGTAAAACTGTTTATTAACAAAGCAAGATACCCACAAAGCACAGGAAAAAAAATTGAACTTTACACCCTGCCCCCACCTTGCCATGTGGCTGAGAGGCAAAGATGGCCATTGCCCTTTGTCAGGGGAAGAGAAAAGGGTTCACAAAGTAGTTGGGAACCTGTTGGATTTCTGGTGTGGGTCTTCTCCTTGCAGCCGGTAAAGTTGGTGGAGTTTAATGTCCCTTCTTTCTCTGGCTCGGTCTTTCCAGAATTTAGACCAGCCAGAGCCACCCCGCAGGCTCCCCAGGCAGGAGAGAAAAAAAAAAACACAAACTCAAACAAAATCTGCCAAAAGGATTTGCCAGTGAAAAGCTTCCAGGCCAGGGAAAGGGAAAAAAACAGAAAAAAAAACCTCCAGAGGCTTATTGTCTAAATTGGTGAAAATTAATCCAGCAAACAAGTCAATGAAGTAATAATCCATGTAGCCACTGACCACACCAGAGAAAGAGATCTTGAACAGAGCCTGTGCAGGAGCCCTAAGCTCCCCGCCTCACCCCTCAGGTCCATCTTAAAGCTACAGCAGTTGTTTTCTGGGCATAAAGCAGACAGTTAGGGAATAAAGCATCATCCTAAAATCACCCCAAGACACCGGGCCAATGCTTTGAAGTGACACACTCATGATTATTTACAGCTCTTACATGCTGGAGGTTTAACTACTGATTATCAGTTTTGAAAATGGCTATCTTCCCCTCAATTCAGGCTGTAATCAGAGTAATTTGTACCTTTACCTTCCTTGGCAGCCTGATAAATCCCTATCACTTTCAGGTTTTCTAGCAATAGGGGTGATAAGGTTTCTCTCCAGTATCAGTATGTCATACAGCAGAGATGTGTAGCTAATTACCAAATGCAGGATGCATCTTATTAAACTGCACCTTACTATATTCAGACACAGGAAGACACAGCAGCTAAACTTAAGAGGTTCATCTAGGCCATGTTTCTGATGCCTAGAATGTGCCTGTTACTTTGCACATTACTGCAAGGAGCTCCAGGACCATGTACGAAAATAATAATCTGCTCAGCAAAGAGTAGACTACTGTCCTTGAGTACATTGTGTGGCTCAGGTGTGAAAATGAATGAGGATACACACATACAGTACACTGTACCTCAAGGAATAACAGCTAGTTGTTTTCTTTCAAGTCTAGATTATGTGTTGCACAACTCTTTGATGCATTACACAAATGGTTAGTTCTATAATAACCTCTACTTTAGCTGTAGTTTCTGATGCTTGCTCCTTTTAGTCAAAGCTCAGCTACAGGTACTGTATTACAATTTGTCCCCTTCCTACTGTGAAGGAGAAAACTGAGACTGACAGTGGTACTCAAGTTTTTTTCTAACCAAAAAACACCCACCCAAAAATCTATGAACAATGGAAATAATTCTAAGAATAGACTGGCTTGCACATGTGTGTGCTAAGCCAAACATTTATTTCCTTGTAACATAAGAATTATAGCATTTACTAGTGCTGCATAACCAACAAACATACATTAGTGGGAATTAATTGCAGACTAGACAATTTAGCTTGACAGATTGATCTGAATCCTGGTTAAACAGCTCTACCAGTGTACAGAGACTCAAAGTGCTACCAATTAGAACATATTTTTTCAATTTAAAGTGTCTTAAATTTCTCAAACAGAAAGCAAAGGTCTGCTTTTTCCTAAAAAAAAAAAAAAAAAAAAAAAGTAAAAAAGTTATTTTTGTGATACCATGTTTAATTTCAATAATGTCAAAAAAGGGTATTGTTGGGGTTGGACAGTAGCACTAGAAATGTACGATCCTATCTTTTCTATTAAAAATACCCAATATAGTTATTCAGCTCTGTTACCAATCAACAGAATAACTTGATTCCATAAAAATAAAAAAAAAAAAACACTGATGTTGAAAACCAAGTTTCCAGGGTACCATGTCATGGAGGTTTTGTGTTTTTGGTTACTAGAGGAACTCAGTGTCAAAGCCACTCTTCCTTAGCTTAGTGTCTATGGGGAGATAAAGAAGAAACAAGTCTTTCCTTAGCCTGAACACAAAGACCTTTCAGTATGTCTAGAAGAGAAAGCAAGGATAACTGTAATGCTGGAAGTTATTTATTGCCCCTCCCCCTGCTTCATGACAGAAGAACAGTATAGCATACAGAAGAAATGAGAACATGACAGCACTTTGTGAAAGAGAAGGAAGGGGAAGAAAAATAGCATGATGGGAATGGCACCTCCTTTTCTCAGGTTGGAGTTTGGTAATGGATTACAGTTCCTTGTACTGGATAAAAGGTACTACTGCAACATTTGATTAAGTACTGATCCCATATAAAACCAATTATAACAACCACATTTGTTTAAGAAGTTTGAGAAACTAAAATTGCCACATGAAGCTTTAAAATCAATGCCTATTATCTTGAAAGCAGAAAGCTGCATGAAATCAAAAGAGCAGTGCAAACTTGTTAATATGGTCTAATTACCTGAGAGATCTCATCACTGTACAGACAGCTGTCAATCAGGTGCAGGCAGTCAGTATAAAGACCTGGTATTAGTTATCACAAAGTCACAAACCTACAATGTCTGCAACATTTACCAGCCATGTCACTTGAGTTCTAGCCCAAAAAATGTGACATTCATTTTTTTAGCTTGTATAATTTTGACCCATATCTTATAGTAGAAGAATATACAATACCACGAGTTTAGGAGGTTTCAGGATAAAGAAGAACACTGCAAAATACTGGCAGTTCTCATACAAAGATTCTTAAGACTGTACATTTCAGTGTTGGGAAGAAAAAGGGGCTTATGTATTTACCTGATTTCAAGTGCTTTGATAGCTTCTAACATCTGTAGATACTCAGCTGCTTTCCAAACATCATTTGCTTCTTCCTCACCTTGGACCATTAGTTTTGCTGTATAGGTGAACTCAATTAGGTGACGAAATGCCATGTTACTTACACCTGTTTACAAGCAGGAAAAACAGCCTCTTTTAACAATTCCTCAGTCTTTCACACTTGCCTGCTCCAATATCCAGTTTCAAGATGCCACCCTTCAAAGGCTCACATTGGAGTAAAAAGTCTACTATAGAAATAGGTGAATGTGGAACAACTACAGAGTCATTCCATGAGAAAGATAAAAAGAAGGATAAGAAGGACAAAAAGCTACTTGTATAAAATAAAAAAGTTCAAATTTAAACATAAAAATATGATCTCTCTCTCTCAAGAGATCTCTGAGCAGCAAGTTATTAGAAGCTGCATTGCTCCAGGAAATTTCTTCTTACCTACCAGGAAGGTACTGCTCCACATCTATCCTGTTCTTGAATCCCAGCAAAGGTATCTTTTTATCTTTAATTTTTCTTCGGGGGGAGTTTTTTCCAGTGGCAGTAGTTACCTATACTAGTTTTCGTTGGAACAGATTTAAATTTCTTCATAGTAGCTAGCATGGGGCTATGTTTTGGACCTATGCTCAATCATAGAATGGTTTGGGTTGGAAGGGATCTTAAAGATCATCTAGTTTCAACCCTCTGCCATGGCCAGGAACACTTTCCATTTGATCAGGATGTTCCAAGCCCCCTCCAACCTGAGCTTGAACACTTCCAGGGATGAAAAATGCACAACTTCTCTGGGCAACCTGTGCAGGGTCTCATTACCCTAACAGTAAAGATTTTTTTCCTAATATCTAATCTAAACCTACTGTCTGTCAGTGTGAAGCCATTCCTCCTTGTCTTGTCACTCCAGACCTTTGTAAATAGTCTCTCTCCATCTTTCCCATAGACTCCTTTCAGGTACTGGAACGCTCCAATTAGGTCACCCTGAAGCTTCTCTTCTCCAGGCTGAACAATCCCAATTCTCCTAGCCTTTCCTCATAGCAGAAGTGCTCCAGACCTCTGATCATCTTGGTGGCCTCCTCTGGACTTGCTCCAAGAGGTCAATGTCCTTCCTGTGCTAAAATAGTGTTGATAACACTCATGTTTCAGTAACTGCTGTGCAGTGCTTACACAGAGCCAACGCCTTTTCTGCTTCTCACACTGCCCTGACAGTGAGTGGGCTGGGGGTGTGTGGACAATTGGTAGGACACAGCCAGGACAGGTGACTCTGTAATATATCTTATAAAATAATTTGTGTTTATGTGAAATTTATGTGGAATAAAACATGCTTGTATGGAAAAAAATAAAAATCTTTAGAACACATACAGCAGTTGGGAAAAAGGGTTGCTCCACAGGATTGTGAAACTACAGATGGTTACAAAGAAAAGAGATCTAAATTAGCAAGTTAATAGACACGGCTCCAGTGGAGATGGGCCCTTTTTCTGGGACAATAGGGAACACCCAAGCAATGAACACTTAATAAGTATCACCAATCAAGATAACCAGAGTCTCAGGAACATACATCTCAATACTGGATTCCTGTAAACCAACATCAGCGTTCATCAACATTCATGCTTCCCAGAAATGGTTTTGTCCAGCCCAGCACAGAGAAAGAAAACGACATGAATATGCGGAAAAGAAAGAAGAACCTCTGCCCCAGGCGGGGAAATAAAACCAACCCGGCTGAAATGACACTCGTGAACACAGGGGGTCCGGTCTGGAGCAACAGAGTTCGGATCAGTGTGTTCACCCAGTGCCAACCTGGGTTCGACGCTGCCCTATTTTGATTGTGGCTATCTAAGACCGTATTTCGGTCGTGAAATAAAAATCTTCTCTTTTGATTATTCTTAATTCAGCTTGATCATTTTATTATCTATAACAACTCCAACTGACCAAAGGAATATTCCAGACCATATGACATCATGCTCAGTATATAAAGTATGTGTGGGAGGCAGGTGGAGGGGCCACTGCTAGGGGACTGGCTGGGCATTGGTCAGTTGGTGGCAACAACCGTTTTAATTTGCATCACTTGTCTTCGTTTTTTTTCCTCTTTCTTTTCTCTTTTACTTATAATTTTTAGAAAATTACTATTTCTTTTTAATCATTAAACTGGTTTTATCTCAACCCATGAGTTCCTTTCTCCCTTTTACACTTTTGATTATCCCCCCCCATCCCACTGGTGGAAAATGAACCAGCCTGGCTCTGTGGTTCTTAGTTGCCACTCAGGGTTAAATCACAACGTTACCTCACAACTCAAGAGCGGATATCTGGAAAGCTAATCAATATGACCAAGCATGCATTTAAGCCCTAACCAGGGATACTACGTTCATTTTGAGCATGGGCACACAACTCTGATGGTTTTAATTTGCATGAATCAGACTACCTTCAATCTCCACCAAGGGCTCCTGAGTGAAATCTTGGAAGAATTTGTAGAAGAACTGGCTACAGGCAGCAAGAACAGCCTTATGAGCTTTGAAATGGTGACCTACAAAAAGAGACAAAAAATTTGGTTTAGAATAACACCTTCTTTGCAGAATAAGTGCAGACACAGAGATGAGGACAGCTGCAGAATCACCCAGTCTACAAATCAGCAGGACATAGTCACTTACCATGTCTTCTTGTAACATGGGATACCACTGCAGCTAGTCTGTCCCATCTTATGCAGATCCTGGCTGACATCAGTGACCTTGTTGAAGCTCTGCAATTCAATCAGCTGAAGGACTCTTTATAAAAGAGTTTCTCTTTTCAAATATTTAAGTCGTGGGAAATTCCTGTTCAATTTTTTCCTGTGTGTCTTGGGCTCAGCTCTCAGATTTTACCCAAGCTTGTCACGGTTTGACACTGGCCAAACACCAGGCACCCATGAAAGCTGTTTGCTTTTCTCTTGCTCTCAGTTGGGCAGAGGAGAGGGAAAAAAATTAAGAAAGGGCTCATGAGTTGAGATGATGTATTGGTTTTGCACAGCCTAGTTTTTGGTAGCAAGAGGGCCACAGGGGTGGCTCCTGTGGGAAGTTGCTGGAAGCTTACACCATGTCCAGCACAGCCAATCCCTGATAGCTCTGAAGATGGACATGCTGCTGGCCAAACCTGGGCCAATTAGAGAGGTTGGTAACACCTCTGTGATGACATATTTAAGAAGAAAATCAAAGTAAAGTCACACAGTTTTTCTTCTAGTCAGAGGAAGAGGTGAGAATATGTGAAGGAAAACAACATGGTGACACTAAGGTCAGTGGAGAAGAATGGGGAGGAGGTGCTCCAGGCACCAGAGCTGAGATTCCTCTGCAGGCTGGGGTGAGTACCATGGTGAAGCAGGTTGCCACCCTGCAGCCCATGGGCATCCATGGGGGATGCAGAGATCCACCCACAGCCTGTGGGGGAGGTGTTCACACCAGAGCAAGTGGATGCCTGGAGGAGCCTGTGATGCAGTGGGAGACCCGGTGGAGAGAGTGGGACCCTGTTTCCAGGGTGGAGCAGCCTGTCCTTGGAGGACTGCACCCTGTGGAAAGAGTGACCCATGTCGCAGCAGTTTTGGGAGGACTGTTTGCCTATGGGGGGAATTCACATTGCAGCAGGTGCGGCAGGACTGCTGCTCGCGAGAGTGGACCCACGCTGGAGAAGTTAATGGAGAACTGTCTCTCATGGGAGGGACACCATGGTCTCACAGGGGAAGGACTCCTCTCCCAGAGCAGCGGGAGAAAGTCTCTGTGATGAACTGACCCAAAAACCCCCATGCCCTGTCTCCCTGCATTGTCGGTGGGAAGGAGGAAGGGGCTGGGGGAAAAAAGGTGTTTTAAGGGCTTATTTTACTTCTCATTATCCTCCTCTGATTCTGTTAGCAATAAATTCATTTTGTACCTCTTAGCTGAGCCTGTTTTGCCCTTGAAGTGTTTTTCTCCTGGTCCTTATCTCAACACATGAACCCGTTGCTAGTTTTTTTTTTCTCTCCTCTGCTCAGCTGTAGCAGTGATGAGTGAGTAGCTTTTGTGGGTGCCTGGCATTGGGCCAGCGTCAAACCATGACAGATGAGGACAGGGAGAAATCATTCCAAGGGCAAAACAGGTTAAAATTAAAAAGTATAAGGTAAATTTATAGAGTCAGAGGATAATGAGAATTATAAAAAGACTTTGAAAAACCTTTTTTTTCCTCCCAGCCCCTCCATCCTTCCCACCAAAAATGCAGGGAGACAGGGCATGAGGTTTTAGTCAGTTCACCACCCAAGTTCTTTTTCTGTTCGCTTGGGGAGAGAAGTCTTTCCTCTGCTATACTGTGGCATCCCTCCCACTGGAGACAGTTCTCTGTGAACTTCTCCAGCTTGGCTCCAATCTCACAAGCAGCAGTCCTGCCAAAATTGCTGCAATGTGAGGCCCTGCCACGGACAGTCTTCCCAAAACTGTGGCATAGGTCACTCATCCATGGGGTTCAGTCCTCTAAGGATAGTCTGCTCTAGTTTGGAAGCAAGAGCCCTCTCTCTCTCTCTATCTCTGGAAGCAGTGGCCCTCTCTCTCTATTCAGGTCTCCCACCAGAACACAGCTTTCTCCAGCATCCACCTGCTCCAGCGTGAGTACTTTTTTCATGGCCTTTGAGTGTATCTCTGTATCCCCCGTGGACTTCATGGGCTGCAGGGGGACAGCTTACTTTATCATAGTCCTCACCATGGCCTGCAGAGGAATCTCGGCTCCAGCACATGGAGCATCTCCTCCCTCTCTTTTTCCACTGACCTTGGTGCCGCCATGTTGTTTTCCCCTCACACGTCCTCACTTCTTCCTCTTCTCTGACTAGAAGAAAAACTGCTGTCCGTAAGTACCATTGCCAAAAAGTTCCACCAACTCAAAGATTCCTGAAGGATCCCCCAGTGCCAAAAGGTCGATCTCGTTTAGGTTCCGCATCGGGAAGTCACTCACCATGTTTGTGACCAGGCGGCCCCACTGCCACCACACGGGCAGTGGCAGCCATCACAGCACTGGCGCTATTTAATTATTCTCTTCATGTGGGGTGCTGGGAAGGAGAAGCGACTGCCACCATCCCTGCCCTTATGCCCGTAGCGCAGCTAGCTACAGGGCAGTCAGCTAGGGGTGGCCAGGTGGGCAAGGCTCACCACAGGCTGCACCAAGATGGCCGTGGCACCTTGCCACCCCTGGAAAAACTGTGCATGCACTGTTTTGATTTTCTTTGTAAATATGTAATCACAGAGGCATTACCAACCTCTCTAATTGGACCGGCAGCATATGTCCATCTGTCCATCTTCAGAGCCATCAGAAATGGGCTCTGTCAGACATGGTGGATGCTTCTAACAGCTTCTAGCAGCTTCTCACAGAAGCTACTTCAGTGGCCCTCCTCCACTACCAAAAATTAGGCCATGCCAAGTCAACACAAAGCTCTCCTAGGATTTTGCTGCTCTTACATATGGATGTATTTAATCATCATTTATGCCAGCATAAAGATCCCTGCAGAACAAAATTGGTTTAGCTCTGTTCTTCCTGTTTTCCAGACTGCGTATTCCCATCACAGTGTTGCCTTTTCCCTGGTGCAGGCATGAACATCCAGAAGGCTCCGTGGGACAGAGGTAAGAGAACCAACATGTATTAGAACTACACAGCTGCACAAGTGTTGGGGGTTGAGTGTTTTCTGTTACTGTGTCAATTGAAAGAATTTTTCCCATTATCATGCCAATGGAGCTGGCCGGGCTACACCCAGGATATCTGATGAGTCCAGACAAAAGGGGGTGGGTGGAAACGGCTCCCGGAGGGGCCTCTGAGGCTTCCAGGAGGGCACTCGCGTTTCCTGCGAGCTGGGAGGAGGACGCCTGGGATCTTCAGCCCACGCAGCCGGAGCACAGGAGAGCCAGACCCTCTGTGATCACCTGCCCTGCATCTGCCCCGTTCCAGCCTCCTGCCTCTGCGGACACAGCTGATCACCCAGACACACACGGTGAGCGAGGAGCCGCCGCTCCAGCCCGTTCCCACCCGAGACCAGCGTGGCCGCTGCCGCCCCTCCCCCCTCCTTCCTACCTCCGTTCCCGTCTGCCCTTCAGCAAATCCGGGCTCTGGACTAAGCACAGAGACAGCGTGCTTGCATCTAAAGGGACTGACACCGAGTTACCTATTTCGTTCTGTTAGCAATATTAACTGTTATTGTTTTCTGTTTGTACAGTTAGATATATTAGTAAAAGAGCTGTTATTCCCACCCCCTTATCTCTGCCTCAGAGTCCTTGATTCAAACAATTATAATACTTGGGGGGGAGCGGAACCAAAGTCTCTATCCCAAAGGGAAACTTCTGCCCATACTGGCAGACACCTGTCCTTTCAAACCAGGACAGATTTTGGTTCCCAACGTGCAGCAGAGGGCACTGAGTTGAGAGTTAAGACAGGAATAACAGCTCTCTTAAGTGGCAATATGTTGTCTGGTTTAATCTGGTTTGTGTTCCATGTGGTCACAGCCATCTCCCTCTCATTTGCAAGCCCTTATTTGAATTTGGGCCCCCTCACCAAAGTTACTGTAGCTATTATCCGATTCATTTGGTGGATTGATTATGTCAGGAATTCATGAGTTTTTAATTTTTTCTGGGAAGCGATTGCATGGATCCGGAGCTACCGTACTCTAACTGCGTGTTTCTGGGGCTATTTCAGTAATGGTACTTACTGTGAGATAACGAGTGCAAGGGAAATTTTCTCCCAACCCATCACCCAGTTTTTTGAGGCTACCCCACCAGTTCTCAAGGATTTCAGATCTGCTTTAATTGCTAGTGTTATTAATCAGTGGCTGGTGTTGCTGATAGGCCTGTTCTACTTAGCATTCAGAAGCAAGGGAATATTGGCTTGGATGACAACTCTGGTACCTGCCCCAGGGACTAGGGATGTTGGCCCAGAACCTGCCTCTGCCCCAGGGACTAGAGATGCTGCCCCAGAACCTGCCTCTGCCCCAGGGACTAGGGATGCTGCCCCAGAGCCTAACCCTGCCCCACAGCCCACCACAGAAATGAGCCACCCACAGTGGGTGGGGGCTCTAGTGAAGGATATAGGCCAAATACTGAAAGAGCAGAGTCAGATGTTGAAGGAGCATAGCCAGATGATGAAGGAGTATTTTTCTCCAGCTGGTGAGAAACCCTCCCCCTGCCCTAAAGAGGGAGAGTCAGATGATGCTGCAGTGAAACCCGTAGATGTTACATCTGTCCAGGTTCCAGCTGGATCACAGGAGCAGCCACAGCCAGCAGCAGTTGCTCCTGTGGAAACTAGGAAATCTAAGATTAAAACGAGGCACTTAGATAATGGGGATCAGCAAGGAGGGTCCTCACAACCAGCAAGGGAGCCAGAGGTTGAGATTGTCACCGAGTCCCTCTCATACGATAGTCTCCGTAACCTGCGTAAAGACATTGCACAGCGGGGCCGTGAGCCCTTTACAACTTGGTTACTCCGGGTCTGGGACCTTACGGGAACAGGTGTTCAACTGGATGGAACTGAGGCCAGGAATTTGGGATCCTTGGCCCAGGATTCAGGTGTGGACCGGATATTCGTAAGGGAGCAAGGCCTCCTTTCCCTCTGGGACCGGCTTTTAATCAGAGTGAGAGAGAAGTTTGTCCACAGAGAGAGAATGCAGGAGCACCACCATAGGATGTGCTGGAAGACCCTTGAGGAAGGGATCCAGCAGCTGAGAGAGACAGCAGTATTAGAGGTACTCTTTGGGAGGGATGGACAGCATGACAATGACCCTGACAAGGTCAAGTGCACAGGGCAGATGTTATGGAATCTGGCAACCTTGGATCCATCTCAATATACCACCTACATAGCAATAATTAATGTCGATAACAATCCAGAGACAGTGTGTTCTGTTGCCAACAAACTCAGAAATTTTGAGAGCATGATGAATGGCCCAATGCAGGCTAATGTCTCTGCCGTGGCCAGGGACCTCCAACAGGTCGAAGATAGGATGAGGGATATGAGGGAGGAGATGATGGAGAAAACTGAGGAGGTGAGGAAGATCAGCGTAGCACCAGTACGAGTCACAGGCCCCCAAGTCAGAGCTTCACGTCCCCCAGCTAGGGAGAGAGGGTACACCTCACGAGCTGACCTGTGGTTTTTCCTGCGAGACCATGGGGAAGACATGGGAAAATGGGATGGGAAACCCACTTCTGTCCTGGCAGCACGGGTGCGTCAGCTCAGGGAGAGAAATGCTAACCGAGGGAGCCGCACTAAAATGAAGGTAGCCTCAACCTCCCACAAGCAAGGTGCAGGGTATTACAGCAAGGAGGATGTTCTGTCAGATCCCCTGGAAGGAACCTCCACTATGTATGCCCAGGAAAGAAATAATAACCAGGGCTAGAGGGGCCCTGCCTCTAGCCAGGGAGAGGCATGGGATGACAGGATCTATTGGATAGTGTGGGTGCGATGGCCTGGCACGTCAAAGCCACAGAAACATAAAGTGTTAGTTGATACTGGTTCACAATGCACCCTGATACCATCAGAACATGTGGGGAAGGTACCTGTTTCCATTGTTGGGGCGACGGGGGAATCACAGGAATTCACTTTGCTGGAAGCTGAGATTAGCCTGACAGGGAAGGGGTGGCAGAAACATCCAATTGTAACTGGCCCAGGGGCACCGTGCATTCTGGGCGTAGACTTCCTCAGGAATGGCTACTACAAAGACCCAAAGGGGTTCAGGTGGGCTTTTGGAATAGTTACTGTAGAGACAGAGAGCATTAAGCAGTTGAACACCTTGCCTGGACTGTCAGAAAACCCCTCTGCAGTAGGACTCCTGAAAGTGACTGAGCAACAGGTGCCAATTGCCACCATGACAGTGCACCGCCGGCAGTACCGGACAAATCGAGATGCTGTGATCCCCATCCACAAGATGATCCGTGATCTAGAGAGCCAAGGGGTGGTCAGCAAGAGCCACTCACCCTTCAACAGTCCAATCTGGCCTGTGCAGAAACCTGATGGAGAATGGAGACTGACTGTGGACTATCGGGCATTGAATGAAGTGACTCCACCGCTGAGCGCTGCCGTGCCAAACATGCTGGAACTCCAGTACGAGCTGGAGTCCAAGGCAGCAAGGTGGTATGCCACCATTGACATTGCAAATGCATTCTTCTCCATTTCTTTGGCAGCAGAGTGCAGGCCTCAGTTTGCTTTCACCTGGAGGGGCGTGCAGTACACCTGGAACCGACTGCTCCAGGGGTGGAACCACAGCCCCACCATCTGCCACGGACTGATCCAGGCTGCACTGGAGAGGGGTGAGGCTCCAGAACATTTGCAGTACATCGATGACATCATTGTGTGGGGGAACACAGCAATGGAGGTGTTTGAGAAAGGAGAGAAGATAATCCAGATTTTGCTGGGAGCCGGTTTCGCCATTAAAAAGAGAAAAGTCAAAGGACCTGCCCGAGAGATCCAGTTCCTGGGAGTGAAGTGGCAGGATGGACGGCGCCAGATCCCCACTGAGGTCATCAATAAGATCACTGCAATGTCCCCACCAACAAGCAAGAAGGAGACACAAGCTTTTCTAGGTGCTATCGGCTTTTGGAGAATGCACATACCTGAGTACAGCGAGATTGTGAGCCCTCTCTACCAGGTCACTCGCAAGAAGAACGATTTCCACTGGGGCCCTGAACAACAGCAAGCCTTTGCCCAGATCAAACAGGAAATCGCTCATGCAGTGGCCCTTGGCCCAGTCAGGACAGGACCAGAGGTAAAGAATGTGCTCTACTCTGCAGCTGGGAACCATGGTCTGTCCTGAAGCCTTTGGCAAAAGGTGCCTGGCGAGACCCAAGGCCGACCCTGGGATTCTGGAGCAGAAGCTACAAAGGATCTGAAGCCAAATACACTCCCACAGAGAAGGAAATCTTGGCTGCCTATGAGGGAGTTCAAGCTGCCTCAGAGGTGATTGGCACAGAAGCACAGCTTCTCCTGGCACCCCGACTGCCAGTGCTGGGGTGGATGTTCAAAGGAAAGGTTCCCTCTACCCACCACGCCACCGACGCCACATGGAGCAAGTGGATTGCCCTCATCACGCAGCGCGCCCGTATTGGTAACCCAAATCGCCCTGGGATTTTGGAGATAATTACAAACTGGCCAGAAGGTGAAGATTTTGGTCTCGCTGATGAAGAGGAGCAGAAGCAAGTGACCCGGGCTGAAGAAGCTCCACCGTACAACCAGCTGCCAGCAGATGAAACACGCTACGCCCTTTTCACCGACGGTTCCTGCCGCATTGTGGGGATGAACCGGAAGTGGAAAGCTGCCGTATGGAGCCCCACACGACAGGTTGCACAAGCTACCGAAGGAGAAGGTGGATCGAGTCAACTTGCTGAACTCAAAGCTGTTCAGCTGGCCTTGGACATTGCTGAGAGAGAGAAATGGCCAAAGCTCTACCTTTACACTGATTCGTGGATGGTAGCCAATGCTCTGTGGGGTTGGCTGGAAAGGTCGAAAAAGGCTGACTGGCAACGTAGAGGAAAACTAATCTGGGCTGCTGATGAGTGGAAAGACATTGCCACTCGGGTAGAGAAGCTCCCCGTGAAAGTCCGTCATGTGGATGCCCATGTTCCCAAGAGTCGGGCTAATGAAGAACACAGGCACAACAAGCAGGTAGATCAGGCTGCACAGATAGAGGTGTCAAAGATAGAGTTAGATTGGGAACACAAGGGAGAATTGTTCCTGGCTCGATGGGTCCAGGATGCCTCAGGTCATCTGGGCAGAGACGCCACTTATAAGTGGGCATGAGACCAAGGGGTGGATCTAACCATGGACAGCATCTCTCAGGTTATTCATGACTGTGACACGTGCGCTGCCATCAAACAGGCCAAGCGGGTGAAGCCCCTCTGGTATGGGGGGCGATGGTCCAAATGTAAGTATGGAGAGGCCTGGCAGATTGACTATATCACACTGCCTCAGACCCGCCAAGGCAAGCGCTACGTGCTGACCATGGTAGAAGCCACCACCGGATGGTTGGAGACCTACCCTATGCCCCATGCCACTGCTCAGAACACCATCCTGGGCCTGGAAAAACAAGTCCTCTGGAGGCATGGTACCCCTGAAAGAATTGAGTCAGACAATGGGAGTCATTTCAAAAATAGCCTTATAAACACCTGGGCTAAAGAACACAGCATCGAGTGGGTGTACCATATTCCCTACCATGCACCAGCCGCTGGGAAAGTCGAATGGTGCAATGGTCTGCTTAAAACCACCTTAAAGGCACTTGGTGGGGGGACTTTCAAGAACTGGGAGATCAATCTACCAAAGGCCACATGGTTAGTGAATACCCGAGGTTCCACTAACCCAGCAGGCCCTGCCCAATTTGAGCCCCTGGGAGCACCAGATGGAGATAAGGTTCCAGTGGTACACCTGAGAGGCATGTTAGGATAAACTGTCTGGGTGAACTCTGCTTCCAGCAAAGACAATCCTGTTCGTGGGGTGGTTTTCGCTCAAGGACCAGGTTGCACTTGGTGGGTGATGCAAAAGGATGGAGAGACCTGATGCATACCCCAAGAGGACCTTGTTCTAGGGTGAACTACCTATGATACTGTGCCTGTAACTGCATGCATGTATATAATTTCAAGTTTTCAAAATGATGTAGCATGTTGGCATGGAAAAAATTCGGGGTGGATAATGTTGGGGGTTGAGTGTTTTTCTGTTACTGTGTCAATTGAAAGAATTTTTCCCATTATCATGCCAATGGAGCTGGCCGGGTTACACCCAGGGTCCCTGATGGCTCCAGACAAAAGGGGTGGGTGGGAACGGCTCCCGGAGGGGCCTCTGAGGCTTCCAGGAGGGCACTCGCGTTTCCTGCGAGCTGGGAGGAGGACGCCTGGGATCGTTCAGCCACGTGGCCGAGCACAGCAGAGCCAGACCCTCTGCGATCACCTGCCCTGCATCTGCCCCGTTCCAGCCTCCTGCCTCTGCAGAAGCAAGAAGGCGACTTTATTTCAAGCTGGTTTTTCTTATTTTTTTTTTTCTTTTTAAATAATCAACCAATACTTGTACAAGTTCAGCCCCTTGTTCGGATGGGGCTCCCTACTCTCCTCTACTCTGCTCTCATGAAACCCCACCCAGAGCACTGCATTCAGGTCTGCAGTCCTCAGCACAAGAATAATATGGACTTGTTATAGTGGATCCAGAGGCCACAAAGATGCTCACAGGGCTGAAACACCTCTCCTATGAAGACAGGCAGAGAGAGTTGGAGCTGTTCATCCTGGAGAAGAAAATGCTCTGAGGAGACCTTAGAGCACCTTCCAGTGCCTAAAGGGGGCTTAAAAAAAAAGAGTGACTTTTTACATGGGCAGATGGTGATAGGACAAGTGGGAATGGTTTTAAACTAAAAGAGGGGAGATTTAGATTAGATGTTAGCAAGAAATTCTTCCCTGTAAGGGTAGTTATGCCCTGGCACAGGTTGACCAGAGAAGCTGTGCCTGCCCCATCCCTGAAGTGTTCAAGGTCAGGTTGGATGGGGCTTGAAGCAACCTAGTCTAATGGAAGGTGTGCCTGCCCATTGCAGGGGGTTAGAACCAGATGAGCTTTAAGGTCCCTTTCAGCCCAGGCCATTCTGGGATTCTATAAAAAGCAGAAACAAAATTATTAATCTCTGCTGGAGACTGTTCAGCCCAAGATTAATAACTGAAACTCTGCAAGCAACTCACACACCAATACAGAGCCAAGAATGTTAGCAGCCAAGTTTGACAGTTGATCTGTGACAAACCAAACAGCTTCCCAGCATAGCTTTCAGAATTCTCTGGGTACCAACTGGTTCTCAGGTGTATACATACCATCAACAATCAGCGTGATGTCTGTAAACTGGTCCTGCTCACGTTGTTCATTCAGTCTATCCAAAATAACTTTATAGTGTTCAGGGAATTCCTGGATACATTCCATAATTTCTTCGGCTTCCATGGCAAAAGGATTAGTCTGCAAAAGATGTGGTAGGACAGTAAGAATACTGTGCCACTTAGAAAGTACTATGCACAGTCAGCTTATTATACAGACATGAACTAACTAGCACTTTTCAGAGACTACATAACCAATGGAAACATCAAACTGTCTTGGTAACAGATTTACCTGATTTTAGCTGTCAGGTAGGAAACATGAGGGTTAATGAAGTATGGCCTTATTTATACACAGTTTATAAACAGGTTTTTTCACTTTCCTCCAAGAAATTATTTTTGGTGGGGGGAGTGCCAAGACCTGCCTTCTTCAGAGGAGAAAATTATTGAATGTTTCCCCCTAACTTGTCTCAAACTGAGACAGCATGAAGGAACAGTCAAAGTTGGTAAATGCATTTCTTTATTCTACAAATTCAGAAAGGACCCACCTCCCTCAAAGCAAATACTGCAGGAGCGTAACATCTCCACAGCTAAATATTCTCCATCTTGGCAACAACATAATGTCCGAATCTTTATAGTTACTTCTTGCAATTCTACCAATCCTCTTTGTGAAAGAATGGTTCTAAAATTTTTCATACTTAAGTCACATTTTGTATCTAGTAAACGCAAGATGTTTACTTCCTTTAAATAAGCATGTAATACAACAGCACTTTTCAGCTTCTGGGTACACAGGAGTTGCCAGGGATTTAACATGTTGTCACACCCAGGAACACAGAGCTTCTTATTTACCCAGGCTTCTTACACTTCTCCCCCTACAAGGTGAAACATTCTTTGCCAACTTTTGAGACATATTGGCTTGTAATCTCATGGCTCTTCCTCTCTTACTTATACAACAAACAGCTGGAGGTGGGAGTTGCAAAGATCCTCAAACTTGAAAAAGTTTAGCAGAAGTCTGTGCCTGTGGATGAGACACAGAGGGTGTGCTGCTGATGCAAAAAAATCTCTGTAGAGAGTTCAAATACTTTAATGAAAGCATTTTACAAATTAATTCTGGGCAAAATTACTTCAGATCTGTGCAGCAGCACTCATCCTCAACTTCCACATTCACATGGCTCACACTGAGAATGCCATAGAAAAAGCAAAGACATTTCACAGTCACATTAATGCAGAAACCTTGTTTCTTGTCATAGTCTAACTCGCTTTGAAGACCATATGGTTTTTGAGAGAAGATGGTCATTAGGCTTGAATTACTTTTATAGTGAAGGGTATGTCAAATTCCTTTATTTTTGTATTTAGTATGGACAAAAGCAAGAAAGTTAGGAGAGCTGCTAGTATCAAAACAAACATTGAATACAGAGATGGAAAATTAAGGTGTGGCTAAGAAGCAATTTTCTTTAGAGTGCTAGAAGGAAATAGATAGCAAGTGTTCCCTAACTTGTGCAGATTTTTTGTATGTGGTTGGAATTGAAAAGTCCTGAGCTGATGCCACCATGCTTGCTAAAACACCTGAGCAGATGTGTAAATTCTACCTTGCTTCCAACAAACATACTGAAGAAGAATTACCAGGTTATGATAAAAGTAGTTATTATCTTATAACTTAGAGACATCAGGTAAAGGAAATTTTGGGATTTCCATTTTTACCACAAAACACACTCTTTCTTGCATTTCAGAAAAACTGTCTCACGGAGAAATTATTTTGCCAAGAGGAGGAAAAGAGCAGAAGCAACTGCTTATGGAAGTCTAGTTCTATCTGCTATCACTGCTTTGCCAAGCAGATGCTGAAATACATATCAGGATCTTGTGAGGGGAAGAGAGAAAGTGAGGTTGAAGGAAAAGAATGCTGCTGCCTTCACCTCATCTGTAATGATGGGTCTAAGACTGATGATCAGCATCTTTCTTCCATCCATCATTCCATAAAGTTTAACGTAGAAAATTTTCAGCCGTTTACTTCACTGTTTAATTTTTCTTGCCAACTTTTGACATATTGTACATTGATAGATGACTTGCAGTTACAAGCGCAATTCCCTAAAAGTTAAACCAAACAAAATTTCAACCTCAAATCTCATTTCCACCTACCCAGAATTTGCTTCCAAATTGTGTTTATAGGGAGATCTTATACCCTCAAAATAACAGAGCAAGCCCCCCAATCCAAGAAATTTTAAAAAGTTTCAGTCTCTCAGAACACTAAAAATCACAAATAAAACACTAACTTATGATAATTTATTGTCCTGAATTATCATAAGACTAGTAAAAAGAAAGTGAATTTATCACCCATTTCAATACAGTTGCAGCATTCATTGAATCTTCTCATTTTAAACTCAGTGGTATTGCAGAAGAAAGCCCAACAGAACAGCCTATGTTCAATGAAAGCATGACTACTTTGGAGTAAGAAGTGAAATGCAGTCCTCAGAGAAAAAACAAGATGCCAAGGAAGGCAGACAGAAGTGATCCAAGTTGACACATATGCAGGCTCATTTATGAGTGATGAAAACTGGATTAATTCAGTTATTTACCTGGATTTTTCAGTAGACCTAGTTGACTACTGACTTAACCTTATCAACTTCTGACACTAGATGCATTTCACAATATGCACACAATTAGCATTTTTTTCTTATAAATCTACCTCAATAGAGCCATCTTATTACTTCCACACCCCTGGACTCAGGAACTCCTCTTATTTCAGGCACAATATATTTGTTTTCTTTGTCTATATGTATTGTACACGAATGCAGGCAGGCAAAGCAGACAACACAGAACAGCACTGAACACTGGCCAAACCCCTGCCGTCTCACTGTAGCCACATCAGGAAAGGAGAATAGTGGGTAACTGCAGTAGTTGCTTCAAAATAATAGACACGAGAATTTCTTGTGCACTTTTCTATTTATTTTTCTTCAAAGATAGCAATCACGGAGCAAAGACACGAGCCAGCCCATCAGTTCCCTCTCAATCACATATAAGGCCTCGCTATCGCTAAGACAGAGGCGACCAAGGCATCCTGAGAAGCAGGACAGGGCCTACATTGGGGTGTCGCAGTTCCACGAGGCAGGAGAGGCCTCACGTTGTCCATAGCAGCTGAGGACGGAACTGCGACCCGCCGCCAAAACCCCTTGTAGTTCCCGCCGGCTCGAGTCTGCGCGGAACTCTCGAAAGCGAGGCCGAGGCCCAGCCCTGTCAAAGCCCCTCATAGCCCCGCGGACAGCCGCAGCCCCACTGGCGGGCGCTGACAGTAGACTGCGGCAAACCCCGCCAATCGTAAGGCGGCAGCAGAGCCCGCCTCAGGCGGAGAAGCAAATGTGCGTCCGCCGAGTCTCAGAAGCGGCAGAAGGCCTAATCAGCGCTAAGTGCCTGCTGAACACGGACACGGGCACGGGCATTCCGAGAGAGGTGTGCGCAACTGCCGGCAGGCGCAAGTATACCACAAGGGCGCCCCTGAGGAAGGGACCCAAGTAGTGCCGGCCCGAACCATACGTTTAGCATACCACCACCTCATTAGTCGTTATTACGTCATCAAAGGGCGCATTAAATCGATTCTTTTTCAATTCCCGGCCGGGTCACACTCTGGAGGCAGTTCTGCTGGGTAACTCACCGTGAGGAGCCCCTCACCCTGCCGCGCTCGCTCTGCTGTTAACGCTTCCTGCTCCCCTGCACGTTGAAAAGCGGGACAGGCGCCGGCCAATCGCTACTCGCATTCCCAGCCTGCACAGCGTGCGGAAGTGACGATTAGGGTCACCTTTCAAATGGCAGGGTGCACCGGTAGTGAGGGGTGTGGTTCCACTACTTGAAGCATTCTGAGAGTTGCAGTCTGGGATTTGTGCGTGTCAGCACCGTATGACTGCGGGTGGGGAATAGCCGTTGGGGGTGGGTGACGATGCCATGAGGCGCCGCAGCCGGCCGGGTTGGACCTGGGAACGGCGAGGGGAGGGGACGGGGGGGGGCTACTTCCCCTAGGATTGGCTCGCCTCCTTGCCGCTAGCTCTCTCCGCAGGGGAGCAGGTAGTGCCCACGCGGGGTGGGGTAGCTGCAGGAACTAGCGGCTCCGACGGTTATTTCACGCAGTCCCGGTCCTGAGCTGTGATGAGAGTCCTAGCGCCGGCGGGTGGCCATTGCGCCTAGCAGGACGGTTGGCTGTGGGGGGGGGGCATTGACTGTTTCACCCCTGGGAGAAACACAGATGCCTTCTGAACATTAAAGAAAAATACAGTTTAATTCATCATTAGGATAAGATTAAACATAGTTGTTTTTTTTCCCGAGACTTAAAGTCTCTACGTGTAATAAACGGAGCGGGGCCAAAGCCTTTATTAAATAGCAGCTCTTTTATTGAAAAATTGGGGGGGGGGGGTCGCCAGGGACCGACACCTGCTGCTGCTTGCCTAGGCAATGCTGGAAGGACGTTCCCGTGCAGTCCTGTCCGAGGGCAGGAAAGGGAGTTCCAACCTCACAGGCACGTCCAGAACTCGATTGGGGCTCGTTGGTCCAGGGGTGTCACTCTTCTCAACAGCTCCTTAGTTCATGGCTAGTTAGGACTTCCACTGAAGAGGTGTTTCTTGGGAACTCTGGAAACTTTGCATATGGGGCAGTGTCTTTTGATTGACAGAGGGCAGCAGCAGGCGGCCGGAAGCAAAGTGAGGGACAGGGCAGAAGTAGGAAGTGATTGAACTAGAACTGGGATTGTTTGGGAAAATACAAACAGATGGCCAACTTGGGGATACAGAACATGCACATCAAGAACAGTAAGTTGCTTAACATTTTAACAGAGGGGACAACTCTTAAAACTATTTGTAACCCTTAATTTTATGGCTGCTGAACCTTTTTATTTACCTCATACGTTTGCCAGCTTCATAAATGAACCAACAAGTACGTGCAAATTACTTGTAACCAAGTGTTGGCAATAATTTACTGCCTTTACTGTGTTATGGAAATTATACATACGAACCACCATAATCGAGTTCAATTCCAGGTTTCTGGAGCAGTCCATTCTCATTGGTCATGGGAGTTCTGACATACAGCGGCAGTGTAGTTTAGCAACCACATATAACCGCATATAACACCATCACCTTGGCAATGTCTCCCTGCTGGAACTGATCGCCCTGGTAAATCCGGTTTGGGCACTCGCTCTTCCACTGTCCTTCTTGTTTTCAATATGCGCACTGATTCAAGCCCAACCCTTGCATAACTGGCCCTCCGCGGCCCTTGCCAAAACCGCTTTTCCCCATGGTTCTGCCTCAGCTGCTTCTAGCACCTCCCCTTGAGTTTCCTTGTACTACTGCCAAGAGATTTCATCCTAGCTGCTTGTTAACCTCTTTTTCCCTATTGTTATAAACCTTCCAAGCTACCTCAAGCAGTTTGTCTAAATTTCTTAACTCCCCCCTCTCCAGTTTTTGTAACTTTTTCCTAATGTCCTCCTGTGATTGGCCAAGAAAGATAAGATCAAGCTGAACTTTTGTTTGTTTTGTATCTATTTGAAGGTCACTATATTTCCTGGACCCTTCCTTAAGTCTTTCTAACAAGGCAGTTGGAGATTCTTTCCTCTCCTGCCTGATCTCATATAATTTGGACCAATTAATAGTTTCAGGTATAGCATTTTGAACTCCTATTTGGATCCACTCTTGATATCTCTTTAGCCTTATCCTATCCATTCCAGATGGGTCATTAGGACCCCACAATGGGTCCTCGGTGGGGAAGTTATGATCCAAAGTCCCTGTTACTAGCCCATTGTAAATGTCTTATCTCGCCCTTTCCCTGGCTGCTCTAAGTACCATTTCCTTTTTGATAGAGTCCATTAGAGTATCTAATATAATTTGGATATCATCCCAATCTGGATTTTGAATTTTCATAATAATTTTCACTACTCTGGCCACTTTATCAAAGTTTTCTCTATAGGTCCCAGCTGACTGTTTCCAAATTACTAAATCTCCTGGGGAAAAGGGTACCTTTACAAAAACCGGTCTGTTAATTCCCACTCCTTGTCTCAAAGGGGCAATTACAGTTCCCTTTGATCTTAATAAACCCTTCCCTGTTTTAGACTTAGTCGGGGCTAATTTTGATCGTGTCCGATGATATATCGGGGTTACTGGTTTATTTTCATTGCTCCCACTACTATCTGCTCCTTCTGCACCCTCCCCATGTCTCTGTATCACAGTTACATCTTGGTCACTTTCTGGGGAAGAAGGGCCGGGCGAAGATGGCCAAGGGGGGTACAGGGAGACAGGAGCACGCGAACGAGGTGTTGGTGGGAGAGGAGGGTATTGTGAGGGAATGGTGACCTTTTTGTTCGTTGTAAGATAGGTTATCTTGAAACCCGGACATGCGGGCTTAAGATAAGTAATCTTGAAGCCTGGGGATGCGGGCTGGTCTGTGGGTATGTGATTACTGATTACTTAGGCTAGCACAATAACCAAACGTCTTAGTAATTTTTTTAGGAAAAAAGGAGCAAGCAGAACGAGCTGGAAAGATGAATCAGCAAGAAGGGAAGAACTTAAAAGGGGGACTTGCGACTCGATCAGGCGTGGCAGTTTTGTGGAGCGGAGACTCCCTGCCACCCAGCGCTGCAATTTGCTTTTGCCGTCTGTACTCAATAAATTTTTCAAATTGGTTTTGAGTATGGCCCTTTGTGCTCATTTATAACAATTTGGTGCTGTGACTCGGATCGAGATTGGGTAAGGGGGATTTCCCGTCTGTGGGAAGGCGCGCCCCACCCTCTTGGTGGTCCCGAGGGACGGGAGCCCCCGCTCCCACCTCGACCGACGAACCTAAAACCAGAAGGCAAAAGCAAAGGAGAAAAGGGCCCGGTTGACCCCTTAAATTTTGTGCACAAAGTCTGGACGAAGACGCGGGACGCGTAAGTAAAAGGGGATCCGTTCGGGCGGGGTCGGGATCCCGGAGTGCGGCGACGTGGTGTGTGACTGAGAGGGGAACTGGCAGCCAGATTCCCCAAGTGAGTGCAGACCCTTTAGTAGTGCGGTTCCCATTGACCCGCGAGGGCTTGGGCCACGAAACAGGGGAAGCGAAAGTGACTTTTTGTGTGAATGAAGGCACTCCGGAGGAATGGGACAGGGGAAGAGTAAGCCTCCTGCAGGGATTAAACTCCCACCTGTACCAAGGGACAGTCCCTTGGGGTTTTATTAGATAATTGGGAACATTTTCTGGACACAGGGGGGAAGGATAAGGCTAGGATGATACACTATTGTGTAGAGATATGGGGTGGAAAGGAAATCTCAAAGGGTGTGTTTTGGCCAGTATTTGGGTCTTCCGAGGAATGGGTGAAGCAAAAACTAAACATTTGGGTAAATACAAAGAAACCTTTTCACCTGGAGGAGAGTGAATATGCTAAGGTGTGGGTGGGCTGCCCAGAGGTGTTTATTTTTAAACTAACAGAAAAATCTAGCGAGAATAAGGAGAAGAAGAAGGGGGGTCGAGCTGAGGAGACTATGATAGCCCCTCCCCCATAGCGGTGCGGGAAAGTAGAGGGCAAGATCAGGGAAAGATGCAAAAAGAGCCTATAAGAGAGTTTGGGGGTCCGAGAGATTAGAGGGAGAGGCAAGACCAGAAGGTGTGCTTTTACTGTGGAAAGAGAGGACATTTCAAGAGGGAATGTCGAGTTCGAATTAGAGATGAGAAAATTCAAAGCAGATTAGAGGGGTCAGGGGCTCTATTTAATGGGGACCCGGAAACAACAAAAAGAGCCCTTGATAAAACTGAGAGTGGGTCCCCATGACCAGGAGATAACCTTTCTGGTCGACACTGGTGCAGAAAGATCTACCATTCAATTTTTGCCCAAGGGATGCACCCTGTCTAAAGAAACCGCCACTGTGGTGGGGGCAAAAGGAGAACCTTTTGAAGTAAGGGTGATAAAAAGGGTGACGGTGGAATCAGAATCAAAGATAGAATAGGGGACTTTTTACTAGTACCAGAATCTGATTATAACCCATTAGGAAGAGACATGATCATAGAATTAGGAATTCAAATAGAAGTAGTGGAAAAGGAATTACAAATTAGGCTTTGCCCCCTTAGACAAGAGGAGGAGGACAGAATAAATCCTGATGTGTGGTACAACCCAGGAAGCGTTGGACAACTGAAAATAGCCCCATTCACGGTAAAAATTAAGAATCCTGAGGTCCCCGTGAGAATAAAACAATACCCCATTTCCCTGGAAGGAAGGAGGGGACTAAAACCTGAGATAGGAAGACTACTAAATAGGGGGCTGCTGGAGCCTTGTATGTCTCCTTACAATACGCCTATACTTCCTGTCAAAAAGACGGATGGGTCGTACCGTCTAGTACATGATTTGAGGGAGATAAACAAACGGACCATAGCGAGGTTTCCTGTAGTAGCAAACCCCTACACCCTTTTGAGCAAACTAGGACCTGATAATTTATGGTATAGTGTAGTAGACTTAAAGGATGCCTTTTGGGCCTGTCCCCTCGATGAAGCAAGCCGGGATTACTTTGCTTTCGAATGGGAAGACCCTGATACAGGAAGAAGACAACAGCTTAGATGGACAGTGTTACCCCAGGGGTTTACGGAATCTCCAAACTTGTTTGGACAGGCACTGGAACAGATCTTACAAGATTATCAAACTAGGCCGGGGGTGACCGTGATACAATATGTGGATGACCTATTGCTGGCAGGGAAATTGGAGGAGGACGTAAGAGAAGAAAGTATCCGGCTATTGAATTTTCTGGGACTTAAAGGCTGAAAGTTTCCAAAGCCAAACTTCAATTTGTGGAGGAGGAAGTCAAGTATTTGGGACATTACTTGAGAAGGGGAGAAAAGAGACTAGATCCCGAAAGGATCCAAGCAATTGTGGCATTGCCAATACCAAAGAATAAAAGACAAATTCGCCAAATTTTAGGACTTACTGGGTATTGTAGACAGTGGATTGAAAACTATAGCAGCAAGGCCAGATTTTTGTATTACAAATTAACACAAGAAGGGTTGTTAAAATTGAGCCAAGAGGATACAGACAAACTCCAGGAGTTAAAAGAGAGCCTGGTCCATGCCCCAGTCCTAAGCCTCCCCGATCTAAGGAGGCCATTCTTTTTATTTGTGAACATAGAAGAAGGTATTGCTTTTGGGGTGCTTACTCAGGACTGGGCGGGGAGGAAGAAGCCAGTGGCATATTTGTCAAAAATTTTAGATCCAGTGAGTAGGGGGTGGCCCACATGCTTGCAAATTGTAGCGAGATGCACTCTATTGGTTGAAGAAGCTAGAAAAATTACCTTTAATAGTAGCCTAAAGGTGATGTCTCCTCATAATATCCGGAGTGTGATGCAACAAAAGGCAGACAAATGGATCTCTGATGCGAGACTTTTAAAGTATGAGGGCATTCTAGTAGAAGCCCCCGATTTAACACTAGAAACTACCACCTTACAGAACCCAGCTGCATTTTTATATGGGGAACTGGAACATCAACCCCTAACCCACGATTGCATAGCAACCGTTGAAGAGCAAACAAAGATTAGGCCTGATTTGGAGGAAGAGGAGTTAGAAGATGGTGAAAGATTATTTGTGGATGGATCCTCTAGGGTGATTGAAGGAAGAAGGAGATCAGGATACGCAGTTGTGGGGGGTTCCGACCTGCAAGTGATAGAGTCAGGTACTTTAGATAAATCTTGGTCTGCACAAGCATGCGAGTTGTATGCCATATTAAGAGCCCTAAAACTCCTCAAGGGAAAAGAAGGGACAATATATACTGACTCCAGATATGGATTTGGGGTGGTACATACCTTTGGAAAATTATGGGAAGAAAGGAAGAAAGGGGCTTGATCAATTCACAGGGGAAAGACCTAGTGCACCAGAAGCTAATAGTTGAAGTATTGCAGGCTTTGAGGGGACCTAGGAGAGTGGCCGTGGTCCATTTAAAAGGACACCAATGAAGGATAGATTTCAAAAGCAGAGGAAATAATGCAGCGGACCAAGAAGCTAAGTAGGCAGCCTTAAGAGAGATGGTCCTAAAAGAAAAAGGGGGGCAAGAAAACCAAGAAGTACATAATGAGGAAAGTGCTAACATAATTTTTACTAATGAGGAAAAGGAAAAATTAAGGAAAATGGGGGTTAAGGAGAAGTCAGGAAAATGGATGCTAGAGGATGGAAAATGTATTCCACTAGCCTTGCTGAACATCCGAACCCAACCCTGAGCGGATGTGGGGCTTTCCCCATTTGAAATGTTATGAAATTTATATCAATAAGTACCTGGTAGCTCTAACACCAGGTACAGCCCGGGAACTGGATATTGATCCGGAGTTGGAAAGAAAATCCCATAACCCCGAAGTGGGAAGGACCATATTTAGTACTCCTCACCACAGACACGGCCATCCGGACGGCAGAGAAAGGGTGGACTCATGCCAGCCGAATAAAGGGACCAGTGGATCCATCGAAGTTCACAAAGGACACTAATAACTCTGAATGGGAGGTGAAAAGAACAACGGGTGACTTAAAATTGACTTTGAAAAAGAAAACGCCTCCATAAATGGACTCGGGGGACATTTGGGTAGGAGATAACTGGATATTGCAAAAAGAATTAATCGGAACCTCAGAGTCACCTGGATATTGCGGATATTTAGAGGAACTTGCACAACAACCTTAGTATCGAGACATTAGGTTAACAAATAAAGGGAAATTTTATAATGGGGAGGGGAATGTAAATCATAAAGATATAAGGGTGGCATGCAGCTGGTTAGACTGTGATTGCTACCCATTTGTATGCTTTTGTTGCAAAATTTGCAGAGTCCTGGTGGGTTCATTGCCAAAGAGGGAGGGCTCCTAAAAGCGTGTGCCAGCCTTGTTGGGAGGGACAGCGTGAGCTGACTACCTTGGTTTTAAGTCAAAAGGTAGCAGCTCGAGAGCTAAAAGTGGGATCCCCATCTTGTTGGCAAATATTTTCCAAAGGTATTAACCCTGAGCTTTATTGTTACCACCCCAATGAGCCTTTGGGACCATTCAATACGGATATTGTAAAAGTGAAGTGCCGGAAACAGGTAAAGAAACTCAGGTGTGATACTCCACCATTGAAAGAAAAGAATTGGCATTCTAAAGGAAGGAAGTGGGAGAGAGGAGCAAATTCCACCCCTGAAGAATATCCTTGCTGCCGCGAAGATGGGTTACCCCGCAACTAGCAGCAACCTAGTTGGCGGGCGAGGCAGAAGGATAAATAGTGGGGAAAAAGGGCTCCCAAATATAATCACCAATAAGGCACTTATCCGTTCAAGAACCCAAGGCCGGGAGGGAAGTGGTAAGAGGGATGAAATGGAAAGAATTGGTAAACAACGAACTAACTTTGGCAGTGAACACCCCCTGACTCTAAAATTGTGTGTGATAGGGGGACTTCTGGGACTTGTTATGGGACCAGCAGCAGCTAGTCACGAACCCTTCAAATGGTCGCTAATAAGGTTCGAGGATCAGAAAGTTCTCTCTACAGTAATAACCTCGGGAAGTCCTTCGTTTGGTTGTCAACCCTGTGACCTTATGCCAACAAAACCCTGCCTAAACAAGATAGGATTTTATTTTTGTCCTGCATCCAACCCGGGAAGGAGTTATTGTAATTACCCAGGGGAGTATTATTGTGGATATTGGGGATGTGAGACGGTGGGTCATGGCTTCGCCCCAGGAGGCTGGAAGGATCAATACATAACTTTAGGGTGGATACCAGAGGGCTGCACTCCCTCTAGGATAGGCTCTGATACAGGAGTGGCGAACATTGGCAACTGTGCAGGAATGAAAATAACCGTCAACCGGAATAAGCTTCAGGACCCAGTGTGGATAATTGGAAAACTTTGGGGAGCCAGGTTATGGGAACCCGGGAAAGATCGAGGGGGGCACTTCCTTATAAAGAAGGAGCCAGTCCCACACGACCCAGAACCCGTAGGGCCAAACCCAGTTATCCATGAAGAAGAAGAGATTGGCACAAAATTAAATAACAATGTAACCCTGGAAACTAACGGGTCAGGAAATGGGACTAGTTTATTCAATCAATCACATGAACTTCAGGCCACCCAAGAATATGGTGCCTTATGGAAAGTAATGCAGGCCACATTTGAGGTTTTAAATAATTCTCACCCTAATTTAACAAAGGAATGCTGGTTATGTTACATGATAAGACCACCCTTTTACGAGGCTCTGGGGTCATCTGCGAAATCTAAACGAGTCAATGGAACAAACCCTAGAGAGTGCTTATGGAAAAAGGGGAAAGAAAATACCCCTGGGTTATCACTGGCTCAGGTAAGGGGAAAGGGGAGATGTGTAGGGAATATACCCGCAGAGAAAGACCATCTCTGTCAGGTTAAGATGTCCATTTCCGACTCACAGAGACCTGCTCAGTGGCTTATTCCCGCAGCCAATACAAAATGAATTTGTAATAATCTAGGAATCACCCCATGCCTAGATACTAAAAACTTTAATGAAACATCGGAATATTGCATACAGGTTCTCATCATCCCCCGAATATCATATCACCCAAAGGATTATGTGTCTGAACATCAGGTGACCCCTGAATATCACTTAATGAAAAGAGAACCATTTACAGCACTCACAGTGGCAGTGTTGCTGAGTGTTGGGGGGGCCGGGATCGGTACCGGAGTAGCGTCCCTAGTAAACCAGCAGCAAGGGATGAGGGATCTGAGAATGTCAGTGAATGAAGACCTAAGTAGAATTGAAAAGGCTATTGATGGCTTGGTAAAATCAGTAAGGTCTTTATCAGAAGTAGTGTTGCAAAATCGTAGAGGGTTGGACCTGTTGTTCTTACAACAAGGGGGATTATGTGTAGCCTTACGGGAAGAGTGCTGCACGTATGCAGATCATACCGGCATAGTCATAGACACTATGGCTGAGCTCCAAAAACAGCTAGAGCAATGAAAAAGGGAACGAGAGGCTCAACAAAGTTGGTATGAATCATGGTTCAATCATTCCCCTTGGCTAACCAGCCTTTTATCTACTATAGCAGGACCTATAGTTTTACTGGTAATCGGATTGACATTCGGCCCCTGTATTTTTAACAAACTAATTAATATTGTAAAGGGGAGATTAGAAGCTGCCCACCTTATGCTGATACGGGCGAAATATGAGCCTCTAGATGGTGTCGAAACTGAGGATTGCTTAGAACTTAGCAGAAAAGAGCTCCAGAGATACAACAAACAAAAATAGGTAAATAGAAAAAAGGGGGGATTGTGAGGGAATGGTGACCTTTTTGTTCGTTGTAAGATAGGTTATCTTGAAACCCGGACATGCAGGCTTAAGATAAGTAATCTTGAAGCCCGGGGATGCGGGCTGGTCTGTGGGTATGTGATTACTGATTACTTAGGCTAGCACAATAACCAAACGTCTTAGTAATTTTTTTAGGAAAAAAGGAGCAAGCAGAACGAGCTGGAAAGATGAATCAGCAAGAACTTAAAAGGGGGACTTGCAACTCGATCAGGCGTGGCAGTTTTGTGGAGCGGAGTCTCCCTGCCACCCAGCGCTGCAATTTGCTTTTGCCGTCTGTACTCAATAAATTTTTCAAATTGGCTTTGAGTATGGCCCTTTGTGCTCATTTATAACAGGTATCATTGAGCAGGAGTCAGTGGGGGAGGAGGGTACCTTTCAGCAGGGAGGGTAAGTGGGTCAGGTGAAATAGGGCCAAGTGGGGTAGAGTCAGATTCCCCTGATGCCATGGGGGCTACCAGCAATTCTCCATCCATATCATCTTTCCAATATAAACTTTCATCCAATGCCAGATGTTCTAAACAATGCTTCCTTTGAACACAAGCCATGCACTTATTGTTTAGAGGTACTTTAACAATAATTAACCCACACTCAGCCAGCCACTCTGGCTTTTCCCACAAATAGAAAAACAAATCGAAGTACAGAACTTCACCCAGTTTGCCCTCCTGTTTACAAAACATCAGTAACTGTGAAATCCTGTCAGATTGCAAAGACCCGTTTTCTAGCCACGTTTTCCCATTCTGCAAGACATATTTTTGCCACCAAGTGTTACAATAATCAATCAACTTAAACTTACGTAACTCTTGCCCAAAATTACCCTCCTTACAATGTGATAATAAGCACCCCAAAGGAGAAGTGTGCGGTCTGGGGGCATTGCTGGCCAAAATTCCTTTGAACTTCTCTATGTTACAGCCACAATAGACCACTGATGCCGAACTTGCAACACTTTTGCAATTGTCTAATAAACGGCACCTAGGCAACAACAGGAATTTCTTTAAAGATGATCCCCCCATCCACAAAGTGCTGATCACATGGCTGAAATCCAAGATGGCGCCAGCCACATGGCTGACCTCAGAAGGCTGTTGGCCATGTGGCAAGGACCCAAGATGGTGCTAACCACATGGCAGGGCCTCCATCCTACCCTTCTTCTTCCCACAATCCCTTTTACCCACTTGTCCCCACCCCCAATCCTTTCCCATCCCTTAACCCTTTCCTCCTCTCAGACGCCCCTCCCTCTCTCTCCTCCATGTTCCCACCCTGCATGACGTCATCCTGCAAACCCGCCCCCATGTGTTGCAATCCTGGTTCCCAAGGTTGGCCCTCCCACCCCATTGGCTCTGCCCCCTCTCCAGTTCAGGCTTCCCACGCCCCGCCCTTGGGTTGCAACTGGGGTGGGGGTGGAGGGAGCGGTGCCCAACCTCAAGTTCCCACGGGGCTGGGGGTAGAGGGAAGGGGTGGCCTGCCTTTCGGTCCCTGCGGGGGTGGGGGGGAGGTGGTCTCCCTACTGGGTTTCTGCGGGCGCGGGGGGGAAGGTTTTCCCCCTCCGGGTTCCTGCAGGGATGGAGGGGGACGTGGCTCCCCTCTGGGTTGCAACAGGTGTAGGGACAGGGGAGGAGGTGCTCCCCCCTCCCAGTTCCTGGAGAGGGGGAGGTGTCCCCCCTACCAATTCTTGCAGGGGAGCTGGCCCACCTTCTGGTTCCCACGGGGGGGGACCCTAGGGATAAAGAACCCAGAGGTCAGAACCAGGAAAAGGAAGCCATACCCTCAACAGCTCCTGTCATATATTCTGGTAGAAGAAATGGAAATAGAAGCTATCAGCCTTTCTCCTACCAAAATAAAAAAGGAAATTTGCAAAATTCAAAGGGAGTCTTGCCAAGACAGTGAGATCTTTAAAGGGATGATGATGAACTCACATGAGTTAGTGCCAGCCGATGTCTGAGATCTTTTCCAGTGCCTTTTAACCCCCTCAGAATTTGATCTGTGGGAAAGCATGTGGAAAAGATCTCTGAAGGGACTCCTAGGAGAGCTTCAGCAAAGCTCCCAGGGAGACAAAGACACTGATAGGAATGATAATACATATGAACATTTATGCGGTGAGGGGGACTGGACTAGCCCCGAGAACCAAACTCAGGTTTTATCCAAAGTCGTTTTAGATAATATCTGTAAAGCTTAAAAAAATATTTAACCAGTTACCAACAGTTGAAGCCAAGGGTATCTATATTAATATTAAACAGTGTGCCTCAGAGAATTTCTTGCAGTTTGTTGACCAGCTTCGTGCACAGATAGAGAGGCAAGTGGAAGTCCCAGTGGTATAGGCAGTATTGATTAAGGAGGTGGCTCAGAGGAATGCCAACGAAACCTGCTGCATGGTGATCCTAGGACTGCCCATTGATCCTCCGCCTACACTAGCATAGATGATAAAGCATGTGCCAAGAAAGCAGAGCTGTTCTGTGAGCAAGAGAGGAAACTGGGACTGGCAAACCCAAAGACTGCAGCAGTTGTAACACCAGGACTAAAGAAGCAACTGATGTCACCAGAGCAGCTTCAACAGGTCATCTGCTTCCAGTGCAAGAAGCCAGAAAACTTCGCTAGAGACTGTCCTCAAAGCCAGCAGCAGAAGAAGAAAAACCAGAAAGAAGGAGCAACCAACAAACAAAAAAACTGAGACCAGAGCGTGGACCCACCTGTGAGATAAATGCACACCATAATAAAAATACAGTGGGCTCCAGAGTGGGGAAAGTCTCTCTCTTAACAAAAAAGAGGGAGGAAGGAAAGCAGGGTGCGGGACAGCTGGAAAATAAAAATGACAAATGCTTACTTAGCAAAGTTTGGCAGACTCACAGGCGTTTCAGGCTCGTGACTACCAAAGCCTTTCTTTTCAGGTCTACTGGTTGGACAGTCATTGGAGTGGACCTGCCAGACAACTCAGAGGATGTGGCAATAAAAAACACAGGATTGGAAAGTGAGTATTTTGTTATTGGGGACACGGCACACACACCCCTGGAGATTGAGGTGGCTCCCATGATCATCAAGGGAGACATAACTCACCTCATTCTCCTGGTGTGCTGCCCTCAGCCACCCTTCTATTTGGCCAAGGGGCAAATCCTCACCCAGGCCATTCCTGTTCCAGCTGAGGTCCCAGTAGATGAAAAAGCACCAGTTGTCTACTGGGCAGAAGTGGTTGGCGAGGACAAACCCTCTCTGGCATGTAACATAACACGTGGATCAGACCATCTCTATCTCCACGTGGAAGGGGTGCTTGACACAGGGGCAGATGTGACGATCATGCCTGAGAGGATGTGGCTGTCACATTGGGAGTTGCAACCCGTGGCTGGCAAAATCCAAGGTGTAGGAGAGGTCAAATTGGCAAAGATCTCAAAAAGCATCGTACAAATTGAAGGGCCGGTGTGAGGTTCTCGGACCTCCAGTGCTCTAGGCACCTACTCCGGAGCTCTTTGGCTCCTACTCGGAGCTCTTAGGCTCTTATTTCATCAGGTTGTCTTAAATAAACAAAGCAGCTAATAGTTAAGAAGGTTATTTATTACAAAACACATCTTATTGCATAGCACATCATTCTCAACAGGCAAGCAGACAAGCAATAGCAAAAGCAGTGGCAATGGCAAATGCAGTGGCAATAAGCGAATGGCTAAAAGCCCTGGCAGAAGCCAATGGCTAAAAGCAAGTGGCTAAAAGCCACAATGGCTAAAATCAACAACTCTCCCCAATACATACTCTTATATAGAATTTTTCCAACAAGCTAAGACACAAACTTGGACCACCACTCCTTAACCTATTAGAATTCTAGTTTCTTGGCACACCAGGTTACGTATAGAACTACGCATACAACCTATCTTGTTCTAAGAAATGTAAGCAATATTCTTACTGTAGCTCTAATGTCTAAGCACTGTCGACCACTGTGGGCCTGGAGCCTCTTCCTGAAGATATCACTATGTTTCAACCTTCACTAGAACTCGCTCTGCTGCTATGGCATTTAAAATTTTTCACTTAGTAAAAGCATTAGAACTCACCCTAAAATTACTAACTTACTTCTACTTAAACGTCTATTTTATGTGTGAGTGGCTTCATATACTTCAATCCATCCAAAGGCTTTAATTCAATCCCTTCACTCTGATTTCTCTCTGAAGAATTCAGAGAGACCCCTGACTCACTGACTACAACAGGCCAGAGGAAAAACTGGCCAGTGTTCATACGTTTGTCACCAACTACAAGTGCCCCGTGGTGGGGAGAGAGACCATGTCCCAGAGGGGAGTCAAATTATTTATCCCTAAGAGTCCCCAGGATTTTTAGAGACAGCCACTGTAGAGCACCCTATCCACAAGTTAACATGGATAGATGACACTCAAATTTGGCTAGGACAGTGACCACTAAGTAAAGAAAAGCTTAAGGCACTCAAAAAGCTCGTGGAGGAGCAATTGCCCAAAGACTATATAGAAGAGATGACAAGCCCTTGGAACTCCCCGGTCTTTGTAATAAAGAAGCCGGGGAAGGATAAATGGTGGGTCCTCCACGACCTCCGGGAAATAAACAAAGTAATTGTGGACATGGGGTCACTCCAACCTGGGATTCCTTCCCCAACGATGCTCCCCGAAACTGGCAATTGGCTGTCCTGGACATCAAGATTGTTTCTTCCAAATTCCCCTACACCCAGAAGATGCCCCACGGTTTGCCTTCTCGAATCCTACTATCAATCAAGAAGCCACAATGAAGCACTACCACTGGAAAGTACTCCCAAAGGGGATGAAGTGCAGTCCTTCCATGTGCCAGTTGTATGTGGCCTCATTGCTATACCCGGTGAGCACCCAAAAAAGGGAAGCTGTCATCCTTCACTACATGGATGATGTGCTTGTGTGTGCCCTCGATGACTCTATACTCCAACATACACTTGACCTAGTGGTTAAAGTTTTAACCTCTGCGGGATTCCAACTACAGGAAGTCCAAAGGATGCCACCTTGGAAATACCTGGGCTTGGAGATCACTGCATGGACTGTTGTGCCGCAGAAATTAGAAGTCCATAGTGATCCCAAAGCCCTAGCAGATCTCCATTCCTTGTGTTGATCTTTGAACTGGGTCAGGCCCTGGCTAGGCCTCACCAATGAGGACCTAGAGCCCCTCTCCAATTTATTGAAGGGGAAGAGAGAGCTGGTTGCTCCCAGGGAACTGACCCCAGAGGAAAAAGCTGAATTTGGAAACGCACAAAAGGCTTTGGCCAAGAGGCAGGCTCATCTTTATTAGCCTGAGCTGCCTTTCGAATTCATTGTCCTGGGAAAACTGCCACACCTGCACCGTTTGATATTCCAATGAATAGAAGGGAAGAAAGATTCACTCTTAATCATAGAGTGGGTCATCCTCTCCCACCAACGATCCAAGACCATCACCAAGCCACAAGAGCTGATGGCTCAGCTGATTCGGAAAGCTACGATAAGGCTGCATGAGCTGGCTGCTTGTGACTTTGTGTGTATTCACTTCCCAGTCAAACATTCTGAGGAGGGAAGGAACTGTCCGGAGAGGTTGATCAAAGAGATGTTCGAGCACTGTTGGGGGTTGAGTGTTTTTCTATTACTGTGTCAATTTAAAGAAGTTTTCCCATTATCATGCTAATGGAGCTTGCCGGGTTATACCTAGGATCTTTGATGACTCCAGACAAAAGGGGTAGGTGGCAGCGGCTTCCGGACGGGTTGCTCATGTTTCCGGTGAAAGGAGCTGAGAGGAGGACACCCCCCCTCCTCCAGCCACGTGGCCAAACACAGGAAAGCCAGATGGTCAGCGATCACCTGCCCTGCATCTGCCCCGTTCCAGCCTCCTACCTCTGAGGACACAGCTGACCACCAGAAACTAAACGGTGAGTGAGGAGCTGCCCTCTCCAGCCCACTCCCACCTGAGACCGGTGTGGCCGCTGCCGCCCCCTCCTGCCTCTGCTCCCGCCTGCTCTCTGCAGCTTCGGGCTTTGCTCTGTCTGCAGCACCGGGACCGAGCACAGAGAGAGTGTGCCTGCAGCTAAAGAAGGGACTGGAACCGAGTTATCTGTTCTGTTTTGTTGGTAATTTTAACAACTGCTGTTGTTTTTCTGCTTGTACGGTTAGATATTAGTAAAAGAGCTGTTATTCCTACCCCCTTACCTCTACCTCAGAGTTCTTGATTCAAACAATTATAATACTTGGAGGGAGTGGAATTAAAGTCTCTATTTCAATGGAAAACTTCTGCCTTTATCGGCAGACACCTGTTCTTGAAACCAGGACAAGCACCTGCCCCAGAGCAATGCCAACCTCCAATTATCTCTGGACAGCTACAGTGGACAAATATCAGTCCACGTCCCATCACACAAATGGTTTAATGAGGAATTCCACCTCATTCCTCGTGAGAAGAAGAGCTGTAGGCCACTCAAAGCTCTCACAGTGTTCACGTCTGGGCCTTCACACAAGTCGGTGATGACTTGGAGAAATCCCCAGACTCAGCATTGGGAAGCTGATGTTGAGCATGTGGAGGGGTCGCCCCAGGTAGCTGAACTGGCCGCAGTCATAAGAACCTTTGTGTAGTTGTTGGGACAAATTAATTTAGTAGCCGACTCTACCTATGTGGCAGGGTGTCCAGGGCGAAGCAGGCAGTTCTCAAAGACATTGATAATGAGCATTTCTTAAGGTTGCTCTCAAAACTAATTTATTTAGTTTCACATTGAGAGCATCCATTCCATATGATGCACGTAAGGTCAGATGCCCATCAGATGCTCAATCAAGTCCTGGCTAGACAGAGCAGTTCAACGGTGTGGATGTTGCCACAAGAAAATCTTTGAAAAGCCAAATTTACAATTAATTTTCTAAATTGTTCATTTGAAAATTAAGAGTCCTCCAGTGGTACGTCACTTTAACAGCAGTAATCAGTTTAAATTGTCCCAGCATCCAACTGTCTTATTAAGGGCCCAGAAACTTGGGAGGCCAAGGGCCCTTATGAACTTGTTACCTGGGGGCGTGGCTATTTGTAAGTATCCACCCCCTCAGGCCCGCAATGGATACCACAAAAGTAGGCAAAACCTTTCGTCCCCAAAAATCCAGCTCCAGCAGAAAGGGGTTGAGAAACAAGCAGCCATTGCTTCAAAAAGAAGATGCCGCCAGAAAGAGGAGACAAAACCTTCCTAAGATCTGGCTACATTCCAGCAGACTCGCTGGCTTTTAATATGTTTATAAAGGTTTGTTTATCTTTTTAGGAAAAATCCTACCTCCCCATCAAGCTCGCGATGAGCCCCATCCAAGTTGTCATCCTGTTCGCACTGAGCAGTCTTACAGCTGTGTGGATCGTCCCTCAGCCATGCCAAAACATCAGGGTGACCCTGGCACAGACGTTCCAGCAGGAAAATACATGCTTGTCCACTGCAGCAGCAAGACACCCTATGTCCACTTGCCTTGTAGGGATTCCATTGCAGGTTGGAGAATATCCAGCCATCTTTGACACACCTATGCCTAACCCAGGTCCTGAGCCAAACAGCATCCAACCACGCCAAAATCGTCAGCGGTGGGCTATAATGATTAAGAACCCTGTAGAGGAGTGGCTGCCAAATTTGCCCAAAACAGCTCAGGAACCCCAAGAATTAGAGCTATTGGGTTCCTCCTCGGCACCATACTGTGTTCACTTTACCTACAGCCCATTATCTAGCACCAAAGCATTTCACAACATACTGCAATATTGAGAGAAGTTCACCACCAAAAGGAGGTGTAATATTCTGAGCCATGTTGCAGCAGACAATCCATACCATTCAAGTTACAAAAGTCTCCCTAGGAGTCTGTTCTTAATTTGCAGAGATTGGGCATGGGCAGAGATCCCTTCTCGCCTATTAGGAGGGCCAGGTACCTTTTGGCAGTTGTCCCTGTTGGCGCCCAACCAAACCTTAATTGGCGAATGGACTCATAAAAACAATTCAGCCAACAAAATTCAAGAGAAGTGCTGGCCATTTGGACCCAAATTGTAATTCTGAAATTTTTCATTGGTCCATGTCAAAATGGATTGCTGTGTCCCTGTTCCTTCCATGGGTGGCAGCAGCCAAGGTTCTAGGTGAATTGGGCCACCTAGAGTGCTGGGTGATCAAACAGGCAAATTTAACATCAACTGCCATCAGCTCCCTCCTAGAAGACAAGAAAATTACCAGGCAGGCCACACTCCAAAATCGTGCAGTCATAGACTTCCTCCTGCTACTGCATGGACACAAATGTGAGGAATTTGAAGGTCTTTTTTGCATGAAACAAACCTCCAAAGCTCCCAACATCCATGCAGCCCTCTGAGAAATGAAAAGCTTGATCAGACAAGTGAAACAAGAATCTGAGGATTGATTCAGTGGACTCTTCAAAGGCTGGAAACTCATGGGGTTGTGGACTCCAATAGTTAAAACAATTTTATTGTGTTTTGTTGTTCTTTTTCTTATAGTGTTGGCATTCAGAATTCTACGTTGCTTAATTTTCAAAGCCATTAACAGTCTAATTCCTACTACCTCAGAAGTCAGCTGCATAGAGTTGGCAAACCAAAAGCAATCTAATTTGCCTGCAAATCATAAGTGATGGGCAAATCCATAATCTAAATCAGAATAAACCAGCCTTCCTTTTAACTTTATTTAAGAAAAAAGGGGAGACGTTGTCTTGCACTAAGTTATGGGTTTGTATATTGCACTGAAAATAGTTTGTTTTGTGTTTCCCCCAAGGTCTGTGGAATTGGTTCAGCCCTCCCTTCTCCCCTCCCCACCACCATGATCCCATTGGTTGTGATTCAGTTTTCCTCCTCCCCTCATCCTGGGTTTAAACTTCCCCCACCATGTTCTCTCGGGCTCTCTTTTCCTTGGAATCTGTTTGGGAATAAACTGCTGGACAATATCCCAGGAAAAGGAGCCTCCTTTGTCTTTTGCCTTTGTCCGCATGGGTCCTCATCCTCCTCTGGTCTGGAGCTAGCCAGAGGGCCAGAGAGAAGAGAAAATCCAACAACCAGCAGCATGTCCATCTTCAAAGCCATCAGAGATTGGCTCTGCTAAACATGGTGGAAGCTTCCAACACCTTTTCACAGGAGCCATCTTTTTGGCCCTCCTGCTACCAAAAACCAGGCTGTGAAAAACCAATACAGAGGGCCTGCAGAGATACCTAGACAAATTAGAGGACTGGTGTTGGGGGTTGAGTGTTTTTCTATTACTGTGTCAGTTGAAAGAATTTTTGCCATTATCATGCCAATGGAGCTGGCCTGGTTAAACCCAGGATCTCTGATGACTCTAGACAAAAGGTGTCAATTGCCGCGGCTCCCGGAGGGGCCTCTGAGGCTTCCGGGGGCGGGACGGGGCGGGGACGACTTGTGTCTCGTGTTTCCAACCAGCGGGGGAGGAGGACGCCCAGATCTTCAGCCACGCGGCCGGAGCACAGGAGAGCCAGACCCTCTGTGATCATCTGCCCTGCATCTGCCCCGTTCCAGCCTCCTGCCTCTGCGGACACAGCTGATCCCCCGGACACACACGGTGAGCGAGGAGCCGCCGCTCCAGCCCGTTCCCACCCGAGACCGGCGTGGCCGCTGCCGCCCCCTACCGCCTATGCCCCCTGCCTGCCCCTCAGCAGCTCCGAGCTGGAACTAGGCACAGAGACAGCGTGCTTGCATCTAAAGGGGCTGACACCGAGTTATCTATTCTGTTCTGTTAGCAATTTTAACAACTGCTGTTGTTTTCTGCTTGTACAGTTAGATATATCAGTAAAAGAGCTGTTATTCCCACTCCCTTATCTCTGCCTCAGGGTCCTTGATTCAAACAATTATAATATTTGGGGGGAGTGGAACCAAAGTCTCTATTTCAAAGGGAAACTTCTGCCCTTACTGGCAGACACCTGTCCTTTCAAACTAAAACAGATTTTGGCGCCCAGATGTGGGACAGAGGGCACTGAGTTGAGAGTTAAGACAGGAATAACAGCTCTCTTAAGTGGCAATATGTTGTCTGGTTTAATCTGGTTTGGGCTGCATGTGGTCACAGCCATCTCCCTCTTATTTGCAAGCCCTTATTTGAATATGGGCCCCCTCACCAAAGTTACTGTAGCTATTATCCGATTCGTTTGGTGGATTGATTATGTCAGGAATTCATGGGTTTTTAATTTTTTCTGGGAAGCGGTTGCATGGATCCGGAGCTATCGTACTCTAACTGCGTGTTTCTGGGGCTATTTCAGTAATGGTACTTACTGTGAGATAACGAGTGCAAGGGAAATTTTCTCCCAACCCATCACCCAGATTTTGAGGCTACCCCACCGGTTCTCAAGGATTTCAGATCTGCTTTAATTGCTAGTGTTATTAATCAGTGGCTGGTGTTGCTGATAGGCATGTTCCCTTAGCATTCAGAAACAAGGGAATATTGGCTTGGACAACAACTCTGATACCTGCCCCAGGGATTAGAGATGTTGCCCCAGAACCTGCCTCTGCCCCAGGGACTAGGGATGTTGCCCCAGAGCCTGCCCCTGGGACTAGGGATGTTGTCCCAGAACCTGCCTAGGCCCCTGGGACTAGGGAAGTTGCCCCAGAACCTGCCTCTGCCCGAGGGACTAGGAATGCTGCCCCAGAGCCTAATCCTGCCCCACAGCCCACCACAGAAATGAGCCACCCACAGTGGGTGGGGGCTCTAGTGAAGGATATAGGCCAAATGTTGAAGGGGCAAAGCCAGATGTTGAAGGAGCATAGCCAGATGATGAAGGAGTATTTTTCTCCAGCTGGTGAGAAACCCTCCCCCTGCCCTAAAGAGGGAGAGTCAGATGATGCTGCAGTAAAACCCGTAGATGTTGTATCTGTCCAGGTTCCAGCTGGATCACAGGAACAGCCACAGCCAACAGCAGTTGCTCCTGTGGAAACTAGGAAATCTAAGATTAAAATGAGGCACCTAGATAATGGGGATCAGCAAGGAGGGTCCTCACAACCAGCAAGGGAGCCAGAGGTTGAGATTGTCACCGAGTCCCTCTCATACGATAGTCTCTGTAACCTGCGTAAAGACATTGCACAGCGGGGCCGTGAGCCCTTTACAACTTGGTTACTCCGGGTCTGGGACCTTACGGGAACAGGTGTACAACTGGATAGAACTGAGGCCAGGAATTTGGGATCCTTCGCCCAGGATTCAGGTGTGGACCAGATATTCATAAGGGAGCAAGGCCTCCTTTCCCTCTGGGACCGGCTTTTAATCAGAGTGAGAGAGAAGTTTGTACACAGAGAGAGAATGCAGGAGCACCACCGTAGGATGCGCTGGAAGACCCTTGAGGAAGGGATCCAGCAGCTTAGAGAGACAGCAGTATTAGAGGTACTCTTTGGGAGGGATGGACAGCATGACAATGACCCTGACAAGGTCAAGTGCACAGGGCAGATGTTGTGGAATCTGGCAACCCTGGGGCCATCTCAATATACCACCTACATAGCAATGATTAATGCTGATAACCACCCAGAGAAGGTGTGTTCTATTGCCAACAAACTCAGAAATTTTGAGAGCATGATGAATGGCCCAATGCAGGCTAATGTCTCTGCCGTGGCCAGGGACCTCCAACAGGTCAAAGATAGGATGAGGGATATGAGGGAGGAGATGATGGAGAGAATTGAGGAGGTGAGGAAGATCAGCGTAGCACCAGTAAGAGTCACAGGCCCCCAAGTCAGAGCTTCACGTCCCCCAGCAAGGGAGAGAGGGTACACCTCACGAGCTGACCTGTGGTGTTTCCTGCGAGACCATGGGGAAGACATGGGAAAATGGGATGGGAAACCCACTTCTGTCCTGGCAGCACGGGTGCGTCAGCTCAGGGAGGGAAATGCTAACCGAGGGAGCCACACTAAAATGAAGGTAGCCTCAACCTCCCACAAGCAAGGTACAGGGTATTACAGCAAGGAGGATGTTCTGTCAGATCCCCAGGAAGGAACCTCCACTATGTATGCCCAGGAAAGAAATAATAACCAGGGCTAGAGGGGCCCTGCCTCTAGCCAGGGAGAGGCATGGAATGACACAATTTATTGGATAGTGTGGGTGCGATGGCCTGGTACATCAAAGCCACAGAAACATAAAGTGCTAGTTGATACTGGTTCCCAATGCACCCTGATACCATCAGAACATGTGGGGAAGGTACCTGTTTCCATTGTTGGGGTGACGGGGGGATCACAGGAATTCACTTTGCTGGAAGCTGAGATTAGCCTGACAGGGAAGGGGTGGCAGAAACATCCAATTGTAACTGGCCCAGGGACACTGTGCATTCTAGGCATAGACTTCCTCAGGAATGGCTACTACAAAGACCCAAAGGGGTTCAGGTGGGCTTTTGGAATAGCTGCTGTAGCGACAGAGAGCATTAAGCAGTTGAACACCTTGCCTGGACTGTCAGAAAACCCCTCTGCAGTAGGACTCCTGAAAGTGACAGAGCAACAGGTGCCAATTGCCACCATGACAGTGCACCGCCGGCAGTACCAGACAAATCGAGATGCTGTGATCCCTATCCACAAGGTGATCCGTGATCTAGAGAGCCAAGGGGTGGTCAGCAAGAGCCACTCACCCTTCAACAGTCCTATCTGGCCTGTGCAGAAATCTGATGGAGAATGGAGACTGACTGTGGACTCTCGGGCATTGAATGAAGTGACTCCACTGCTGAGCGCTGCCATGCTGGACATGCTGGACCTCCAGTACGAGCTGGAGTCCAAGGCAGCAAGGTGGTATGCCACCACTGACATTGCAAATGCATTCTTCTCCATTCCTTTGTCAGCAGAGTGCAGGCCTCAGTTTGCTTTCACCTGGAGGGGCGTGCAGTACGCCTGGAACCGACTGCTCCAGGGGTGGAAGCACAGCCCCACCATCTGCCATGGACTGATCCAGGCTGCACTGCAGAAGGGTGAGGCTCCAGAACATTTGCAGTACATCGATGACATCATTGTGTGGGGGAACACAGCAATGGAGGTATTTGAGAAAGGAGAGAAGATCATCCAGATTTTGCTGGGAGCCGGTTTCGTCATTAAAAAGAACAAAGACGAAGGACCTGCCCGAGAGATCCAGTTCCTGGGAGTGAAGTGGCAGGATGGACGGCGCCAGATCCGCACTGAGGTCATCAATAAGATCACTGCAATGTCTCCACCAACAAGCAAGAAGGAAACACAAGCTTTCCTAGGTGCCATAGGCTTTTAGAGAATGCATATGCCCGAGTACAGTCAGATTGTCAGCCCTCTCTACCAGGTCACTCGCAAGAAGAACGATTTCCACTGGGGCCCTGAACAACAGCAAGCCTTTGCCCAGATCAAACAGGAAATCGCTCATGCAGTGGCCCTTGGCCCAGTCAGGACAGGACCAGAGGTAAAGAATGTGCTCTACTCTGCAGCTGGGAACCATGGTCTGTCCTGAAGCCTTTGGCAGAAGGTGCCTGGCGAGACCCAAGGCCGACCCCTGGGATTCTGGAGCAGAAGTTACAAAGGGTCTGAAGCCAAATACATTCCCACAGAGAAGGAAATCTTGGCTGCCTCTGAGGGAGTTCAAGCTGCCTCAGAGGTGATTGGCACAGAAGCACAGCTTCTCCTGGCACCCCAACTGCCAGTGCTGGGGTGGATGTTCAAAGGAAAGGTTCCCTCTACTCACCACGCCACCGACGCCACATGGAGCAAGTGGATTGCCCTCATCACGCAGCGCGCCCGTATTGGTAACCCGAATCGCCCTGGTATTTTGGAGATAATTACAAACTGGCCAGAAGGTGAAGATTTTGGTCTCGCTGATGAAGAGGAGCAGAAGCAAGTGACCCGGGCTGAAGAAGCTCCACCATACAACCAGCTGCCAGCAGAAGAAACACGCTACGCCCTTTTCATCAACGGTTCCTGCCGCATTGTGGGGATGAACCGGAAGTGGAAAGCTGCCGTATGGAGCCCCACACGACAGGTTGCACAAGCTACCGAAGGAGAAGGTGGATCGAGTCAACTTGCTGAACTCAAAGCTGTTCAGCTAGCCTTGGACATTGCTGAGAGAGAGAAATGGCCAAAGCTCTACCTTTACACTGATTCGTGGATGGTAGCCAATGCTCTGTGGGGTTGGCTGGAAAGGTGGAAAAAGGCTGACTGGCAACGTAGAGGAAAACCAATCTGGGCTGCTGATGAGTGGAAAGACATTGCCACTCGGGTAGAGAAGCTACCTTTGAAAGTCTGTCATGTGGATGCCCATGTTCCCAAGAGTTGGGCTAATGAAGAACACAGGCACAACAAGCAGGTAGATCAGGCTGCACAGATAGAGGTCTCAAAGATAGAGTTAGATTGGGAACAGAAGGGAGAACTGTTCCTGGCTCGATGGGTCCACGATGCCTCAGGCCATCAGGGCAGAGACGCCACCTATAAGCGGGCACGAGACCGAGGGGTGGATTTAACCATGGACAGCATCTCTCAGGTTATTCATGACTGTAACACGTGCGCTGCCATCAATCAGGCCAAGTGGATGAAGTCCCTCTGGTATGGGGCGCGATGGTCCAAATATAAGTATGGAGAGGCCTGGCAGATTGACTATATCACACTGCCTCAGACCCGCCAAGGCAAGCGCTACGTGCTGACCATGGTAGAAGCCACCACCGGATGGTTGAAGACCTACCCTGTGCCCCACGCCACTGCTCGGAACACCATCCTGGGCCTGGAAAAACAAGTCCTCTGGAGGCATGGTACCCCTGAAAGAATTGAGTCAGACAATGGGAGTCATTTCAAAAATAGCCTTATAAACACCTGGGCTAAAGAACACAGCATCGAGTGGGTGTACCATATTCCCTACCATGCACCAGCGGCTGGGAAAGTCGAACGGTGCAATGGTCTGCTTAAAACCACCTTAAAGGCACTTGGTGGGGGGACTTTCAAGAACTGGGAGATCAATCTACCAAAGGCCACATGGTTAGTGAATACCCGAGGTTCCACTAACCCAGCAGGCCCTGCCCAGTCAGAGCCCTTGGGAGCAGCAGATGGAGCTAAGGTTCCAGTGGTACACCTGAGAGGCATGTTAGGGAAAACTGTCTGGGTGAACTCTGCTTCCATCAAAGACAATCCTGTTCGTGGGGTGGTTTTCGCTCAAGGACCAGGTTGCACTTGGTGGGTGATGCAAAAGGATGGAGAGACCCGATGCATACCCCAAGGGGACCTTGTTCTAGGGTGAACTATATATGATACTGTGCCTGTAACTACATGTATGTATATAATTTAAAGATTTCAATATGATGTAGCATGTTGGCATGGAAAAAATTCGGGGTGGATAATGTTGGGGGTTGAGTGTTTTTCTGTTACTGTGTCAATTGAAAGAATTTTTCCCATTATCATGCCAATGGAGCTGGCCGGGCTACACCCAGGGTCCCTGATGGGTCCAGACAAAGGGGTGGGTGGGGACGGCCCCTGGAGGGGCCTCTGAGGCTTCCGGGAGGGCACTCGGGAGGGCACTCGAGTTTCCAGCGAGCTGGGAGGAGGACGCCTGGGATCGTTCAGCCACGCGGCCGAGCACAGCAGAGCCAGACCCTCTGCGATCACCTGCCCTGCATCTGCCCCGTTCCAGCCTCCTGCCTCTGCGGACACAGCTGATCCCCCAGACACACACAGTGAGCGAGGAGCCGCCGCTCCAGCCCGTTCCCGCCCGGGACCGGCGTGGCCGTTGCCGCCCCTCCCCCCTCCCTCCTGCCTTCGTTCCCGTCTGCCATTGGCACATCCGGGCTGTGGACTAAGTACAGAGACAGCGTGCTTGCATCTAAAGGGACTGACACCGAGTTATCTATTTCGTTCTGTTAGCAATTTTAACTGTTATTGTTTTCTGTTTGTATAGTTAGATATATTAGTAAAAGAGCTGTTATTCCCACCCCCCTTATCTCTGCCTCAGAGTCTTTGATTCAAACAATTATAATACTTGGCGGGGGGGAGTGGAACCAAAGTCTAATCCAAAAAGGGAAACTTCTGCCCTTATTGGCAGACACCTGTCCTTTCAAACCAGGACAACACCCCATCCCTGGAAGTATTCAAGGCCAGGTTGGAAGGGGTTACAAGTAACCTGGTCTAGTGGAAGGGAGGTAGAAGCAGATAATCCTTAAGGTCCTTCGCAACCCAAACCATTCTATGATTATATGATAAGCTGTCATGATCAGTTTTAAATGTCCAACTGAAAAGTTGGACTATTAATGCCACAATTTAAATGGTAGAGTTCACTATAAAAGCAGCTTTGAAAAACCTAAATGTATATATGTATTTTCAACTGCAATGTGAATTCTACAAAATATATGGTAAGATAGCATATGATATAAACAGCTGTATCAAAATATGAGCATATTTTTAAAAGTGAACATTTTAAATTCTGGAATAGCATGCAAGAGGCCATATTAACAACATGCATGTGTTTATAAGGAACAGGATTCTCAGCCTGCAGTAGCAGTGGGGAACTGCTGTGTTGCTACCACACTAAGATATGAGCTACTAAATCTGCACAGATCAGGAACCTGCTGACAGTTCTCCTTCACAGTACCACATTTTGTTTCCGCTGACAGGGTGCCAAGTCTTCTCAGCATTAAGCCTCTCATCACTGCTGTGGCCTGAATTGTTCTACTTACAGCCCACAGAATTTCACCCTTAGTACATTGCAAAGTCCCTACATATTTTCACCCGGTTGGATTTGCATGCATTTAATCAAATTTATCTGTTATTAAAAGTAGTATATTATAATGCATTAAACTATTCTTTATCATTTACTGTCAAATAAGAGGGAAGAAACAACAGTTTTAACATATTACTGTTAGATGATGACAATTTTGATCAACTAAGGCACAACTATTGATGATGATCAAGTCATATTTAAGTCACTGAACTACATTTATTTACAGTGCATTAGATGTATGTATTATCAGTGGAAAAAAAGTGAGAAGGCCAGTATAACTTAAATATTTGAATTCTAATGTGCAATCAATGTAAAGTGTTATGAACACTGCCCCAAGGGCATGTGACTTCCTATACCTGTATTATGCTATTGGACAGTGGACAATCAGAATTCACTCCAGCTTCAAAATAATATACATAATGGCCTATAATCATTCCAATCCCCCTGAAAATTGCATTCTGTGGCTAGTTTTTTCAGCACCTTAGTTAATTTAACTTGATTATAACTGGAAGCATCTGACTATGATTTAGGCATGCTTATTGCTTATTGTGCAAGTATTTTAATAAGATTTGCACACATCTCAAAGAATTCTATTGTATGACTCCCTGGTCTTGGAGTTAATTCAGCCTTAGAAGAATCAATCAAAGAGGTCACTGATGGTGTAAGGGATATATCTGCAGATTTTCCCTGTGCGTCACCACGTGAATCTTTTTGACAGGATCTACAGTTGCTCACAGAACCTGATCTCTGTGGAGTTGCAGTCCCAGATTTTGCTTCAGTAATTTCATCTGGGGAACAATTGGAAAGAAGAGGAAAATTAATCATAAGAACAGCAAACTTCCTCTTCTCACACTTCCAATCTTGATTGTCTAAAATGCTGATTAATACATAAACAGCTTTTGCAACTGTATGTAGTTGATACAAAAGAAAAGCTTATACATATAGCAGCAGAATTAAATGTCCTCATGCAAATTATTATTGTGCTTTGAACTGTGCTCCAGGACTATCTGATCTAGTTTAGACCAGCACTCACCACATTTTTCATTAAGTAGTTTCAGCAGCTAATAGTTAAATAAATTTCCCTTAAACAGAAACATGACAGCGTCATAAGGTTAAGTCAAATAACAATTGGAACATTGTGTAGATGCTTTTTGATAGTATTTTATTTGCTTTCTTTCTATTTGGTTATTAATACTTTGTTATTTGTATTTCCTTATAATTCATTGATGTATTAAAATGCTAGCATCTACATCATTCATTTTTGGAAGTTTTTCCCTTTAATATGTATTTGGGCTGCAACAGTTTAAGTTTACTTCTAAGATGGAAGTATTTCTACCTCATACTGAAGGTAATTATCTGCTGAAGTATCTCTATTCTTACTTTAAATACTCAACATTAGTTTTGATTTGCACCTGTCACCAGAAAAAGTTATTTCTAAGAGAAGTTAGGGAACACAGAAGAGATTGGGTTTTTACATCAAAGCTACTTTAAACTACAGTTTGTAAGAGGGATAGAGAATGGCTAGCTGTAGTGGAGGGAAAGTCAGATCAGCTTCACTGTTGGAAGAGATGCCAAATCCATGCCCTAGGCTTGCATTTCCTCAAGAGTTGAGGCCAGGACTGCAGCTGCTCCAGTTGCATGGCTCTAAGCAGTCATCTCCCCTTCAACAGGAATGGCATTTGTCTTATACTACATTAGAGGTCAGTGTAGGAAAGTGATTAATGCCCTGTATCAAATACTACTAGATCTAAGCAAGCACTTGTATGGTTAGAAGGGACAAGGCAAGAATTGCATTGCCAAGTCAGATCAGGTTAAACTGTCATGAGACTCAGCCTTAGCCACCCTATACTGTAATCCAGCCATACTCCAGTCAATCCTTTTTCATGACACATTTTCCTAGGCATATCATGTACACTTATTGGCTAGAAATAATTTGCTTTAATCTACTATGCTCTTAAACAAGCATTATTGCCAGTCTGTATTTGCTCGTCCATTTTCAAGAAGGTATGACTTGCAGTTTGTGCTGGTTTTCACTGGAATAGTTAATTTTTTTCCTAGTAGTTAGCACGGGGCTATGGTTTGGATTTGTGCTGAAACAGCATGTGAAAATACAGGGATGTTTTTGTTATTGCTGGGCAGAGCTTGCACAGCATCAAGGCCTTTTCTGCTTCTTGTACTGCTCTGCCAGCAAGTAGGCTGGGGGTGGACAAGAGGTTGGGAGGGAACACAGCTGAGACAGCTGACCCCAACTGACCAAAGGAATATTCCAGACAATATGACATCATGCTCAGCATATAAAGCTGAGGGAAGAAGAAGGAAGTGAGGGATGTTTGGAGTGATGGCATTTGTCTTCCCAAGTAACTGTTATGCATGATGGAAATGGGTGAACACCTGCCTGCACATGGGAAGGAGTGACCAAATTCCTTGTTTTGCTTTGCTTGCACATGTAGCTTTTGCATTTTGTATTAAACTGTCTCTATCTAAATCCACAAGTTTTCTCAGTTTTACCCTTTTGATTTTCTCCCCCATTCTACCAGGAGAAAGTGAAGGAGCAGCTGTGTGAGGCTTAGTTCCCAGTTGGGCTTAAACCACAACAGTTGCATGCTGTGATACCGCCAACTCTATAAAAGCTTTTTCTACAGATCTGTACAACTGCTTTCAAGACTTCACTTACTGCAAGCATATGCCCATCTTAAATTTTGTCTACTCCTGGCATCGGTGAGTTGGACCTGGCTGGCAGCTAAATCCCCAGCCAGCCCTTTGCTCACTCCACCCTACCCTTAGTGCAATTAAAAGAACTGGAAAGAGAAGAGCAAGAAAACTCATAGATTGAGATAAACATCTTACTAAGATGAAGGAAGAAAGAAAAAAAAAAAGTGATGTAAAGGCAACCACGTGCCACCTCCTATAAGCATACTAACACACAGCCAATCTCTGATCAGTGGCTACCTTCCCCAAACTCCCATCTACTCAGATTTTTTGGTAAGCATGACATCATATAGTATGACATATCACTTTGATCAATCCAGGTCAGCAGTTCAGATTATATCCCCTCAAAACGTCTTATTCACCCCCAGCCTACTCATTGGGTGCACCACGGCAAGAAAACAGAAAGACTAGATACTATGCAAGTACTGTTCAGCAATAGCCAGAACACTGTTTAAGTCACAGATAAAAAACACAGCACCATACCAGCTACAATGAAGAAAGTTAACTCCATCCCAGCCAGATGCAGTATAGCAATGTACAGCTAAAGTCAAATTTGCATGCCTAAATGCAAAGCTTTATCTTCACTAGGAAAATATGTTCCCATACTTACTTCAGATCTAAATTAGTGTTTAAATTTGGGGGTGAGGCCACAAAACCAGTTTAGGTTGATTCAAAACTCACCTCCAACAATCCTTCCCCTTTTGCACTATCAATATTAGTGCTGGTGCAGACACAAAACTGAGCAGTTTGAGAGTTGATATAGCTAAAAAGTGATTATTTAAGGAATGAAACAGCTAACCATCTGATCATAGGAACACTAGACAAAGAAGAAATAAAGAAATATTATTGCAGATCTAGCTTGGCTTCAACTAATAAAGGGCAATACTTACATCACTTATAAACAAGTAAGTTAAGACATGTTTGCATTTAAAATTATTCCCCTTACAAGTCCATTGACTTATGTGAGTCTTTACATACCATCAATGCTACGGAAGTCCAGTAAGTATGTCCTGCTATCCACCTGATACAACTGTAGACTCATTTTGGAATAGGCACTTGTCACTGGATTCTTGCTTCGAACACGCAGATAGTATGGATTTATAACCTAGTACACGAGAGATTTGACTTAGTAACTAGAACTGTTTTAGAAGCACTGTACATTGTTTTTCTTATTTCAACTCATTGGTGCAATCAAGTGATTTTAGGTTTACCTGTCAGAGCTTTTCTGTTTAACCAACAAAAACACACCCCAAACAAAACACCCTACTTAACATATTCCCAGAGAGCCCCAGTAGAAAGATTAAACACATTAGCAAGATTATTCTTATCAGCATAAATAGCCTCCCTGATGCTGGGGGTTGGGGTTTTTTTTCTTCTACTTGTTGCCTGTGGAATTTTTCCCATTGACTTGCTAAGAAACACCGATGACTGGGAACTTGAGATGGGGGAGGTGGAACCTCTCTGTTTTTTGGGAGTTTCTCTTGAAGGGGGGGGCACATGACGAAATTAAGAAGAGGGAAAAGGAAAGCGGGGAGGGGGGGCAGTTGCTCTCTCTCACTCTCTCCTGGCTTCGGAGAAAAAGGTTCTCTGCTACCACTGCCATAGCCCAGTCAGGAGCTGCCTTCTTCTTCTGCTGCTGAACCCTGCACCCTTGACCTGCTAGGACGCCCTGCCATTTCAGCTTGCTGTTTCCGAGAGTTCTGCTGAAGCACTGGAACCAACAGTGCCCCAGGGTTCGTGAATCAAAGCCTCTCTTTTCCATCCCTTCCTGTCTCAGACACAGCCACCATTACTGCATGCTCCCCGAGCTCATGCCACAGCGCCCCCTGCAGCTGTGCAGGGATCATCACACCTGCCCTGACCAGCGGAAGCCTGCCAGCGCTCCTTGCCGGCTGCGATGGTAACTGCACCAAAGGGGAAAGTGTCCACAGCCAAAAGAACTGTTACCAGCTTCCTGGTTCTGTTTGTTATTAATTCCATAGTTGTTGTTTTGTTTGACTTGCCATACATGCTAGTAAAAAAACATTATTCCTATCTCCATATATTTGTCTAAAAGCCCGTTAATTTCAAAATTATACTAATTCAGAACGGAGAGAGTTACATTCTCCATTTCAAGGGAGGGCCCTGCTTTCCCTAGCAGATACCTGTCTTTCAAACCAAGACATCCCCCCAAACCCTTCCTGCGGAGCAAACACAAGTTATCAGTACAGGCACACAAGACTATTTTCCACAGCACAGGAGAGTGCAGTTTCATACTTCAAGGCTATGTAATTACACAGCTCAAACAAAAATTTACTGTTTCTACTGTAAAAAGCCTTTATTCTTTACCTTCCATTCGTAATCCAGTTGTTTAATTGCTCGACAAACTTCAGCCATGATATCATTTGGTCTACTCTGACTCCGTATTCCCAAGTGCCACTTGGCTCTTCTTACACCTTGGTGTTTTGACTTCTGTGGATTCAGCTCATCAAGAGTATGGCGGGGCCGTGGTGCTTCAGCTACTAAGAATGGCACTCTTTCAGGATGAGATCGAGACAGATTGTGATCATCAAGAAAAGAATCCGGTGAGCTTGTAGCCAAGTAGAAGTCTTTGGCCTCGTTCATTATTCTTCTATTATCTATAATGAGGTGATAAGCAACCACTAAAGGGTCCTGATGATTTTGGCTGTACAGACAACTTAGCACTTCTTCTTCGGTGCATTCAAACTTCTCACATACTTCTTTTAAGGCTTCATCATCAATCATGGTAGAACTATATGATGGGTCTTCAGGAAACAGGTACTTGGGAAGGTCCTGCTTAAACCATTCATGTTCTCTAGATTTAAAAATAAAATCTGAGTATATATATATGCAAAGCGAGCCTTTTTATTATGAATTGTTTTTTAAAAAAATATTCTTAGTCTATAGCAAAAAGATCAACAGTTGTCACTACAAGTCCCCTTCTGTGCAGCACAACAGTACATAATGAAAAGTACTCATCTCCTTCAAAAGATTTTGCTAGACATTTTGCAGGAGACTGAAAAATGCCTCTTACCTCTAAGGGTTTCAACTACATGATCACGGATAATATATTTGTATAAGTCAACCACCTTTTTATAGAAACAGTTGTGGTTTTGGCATTGGGTTTGTAGATGGTGGCAGCAAAAAGAAAAACAATTTTCCTTTTGAGATATTTCAACTGAAATTTGTATGCTATCCAATCAAAGCTGTCTGTCCCCAAGTACATACAAAAGACCTAATAAATTAAAGAAATACCGATACTGAATAGTTTTCTTGGTAGATGTTTGAATAATGAAGTCATATGCTCCCCACTCCCAACAAGCTGCCTATGACTTTTCCATTCAGAAAACCCCCTTGCTGTCTCTTCAAGCCTTAAAGAGTTGAGGGAAGGCTATGGAAGAGTTGATCTGTACCTCTTTACTAGTGTATCCATAGGCTAAGAGTGAAAAGGAAATATATAGAATGTTGGGGGTTGGTTTTTTCCCTTTTCTCTCTGTGGAATTTTCCCCATTGTCATGCTAAGAAATTGTTGGCTAGGCCCTAGCATGGATGACTAGCGACAGGGGGAGGGAAGAGACTCCCTGACCCTTTTTAGGAGTTTTCTCTTGCAGGGCAGGGGAGGGGGGGGGGGGGGGGGGGGGAGTTTGCACTCTCCATCTCAGGGAGGGGCTCCTGCCTTTCTTGGCAAATACCTGTCTTTCAAACCAGGACAGATTTTGGTGCCCAGCACGTGGGCCCTGAGGGCATTGAGAGGAAAGGGTGAAAAAGGAATAACAGTTATTGAGTTACCTAAGTTTTTGTGTTAGGTGTCATCATGTTGTCCAGCCTACCTTGGTTCGGGCTCCACATGGTCACAGCTATATCTCTCCCATTTGCATGCCCTTATTTGAACATGGGTCCCATCACTAAGGTTACTGTGGCTATTATCCAGTTCATTTTGTGGGTTGATAAGGTGAGGAATTAATGGATTTTTAACTTCCTCTGGAAGGCGGATACATGCATTCAGGGCTATCACACTCTAGCTCTGTTTTTGGGGTTACTTTAATAATGGGACCTACTGTGAGGGAATGACACCAGGGAAAATTTTCTCCCAAGCCTTTATCCAGTTTCTTGGGTCTACTCCACCAGTTTTTAAAGGGTTCAAATCTCTAAATGCTAATGATATCATACAGTGGCTGGTGTTGCTGATAGGCCTGTTCTATTTAGCATCCAGAGATAAGGGGAGACTGACTTGGATAAAAACCCTGATACCTACTCCAGGAAACAGGGATGTTGCTACAGAACCTGACCCTGCCCCACAGCCCACAGCAGAAAGGAACCAGCCAGAGTGGATGGGGGTTCTAGTGAAGGAGATACATGAGATGGGCCAGATGCTAAAGGAGTACCTTTCCCCAGCTGGTGAGAAACCCTCCCCTCCCCCTCCCTTAAAGAGGGAGAGTCTGATGGTGCTGCAGTGGACCCTACAGACGTTACAACCATCCAGGTTCCAGCTGGATCACAGGAGCAGCCACAGCCAGAAGCAGTTGCCCCTGTGGAAACTAGAAAATCTAAGATTAAAACAAGGCACCTAGATAATGGGGATCAGCAAGGAGGGTCCTCACAACCAGCAAGGGAGCCAGAGGTTGAGATTGTCACCGAGTCCCTCTCATACGATAGTCTCTGTAACCTGCGCAAAGACATTGCTCGGCGGGGCCGTGAGCCTTTTACAACTTGGTTACTCCGGGTCTGGGACCTTACGGGAACAGGTGTACAACTGGATAGAACTGAGGCCAGGAATTTGGGATCCTTGTCCCAGGATTCAGGTGTGGACCAGATATTCGTAAGGGAGCAAGGCCTCCTTTCCCTCTGGGACCGGCTTTTAATGAGTGTGAGAGAGAAGTTTGTACACAGAGAGAGAATGCAGGAGCACCACCGTAGGATGCGCTGGAAGACCCTTGAGGAAGGGATCCAGCAGCTTAGAGAGACAGCAGTATTAGAGGTACTCTTTGGGAGGGATGGACAGCATGACAATGACCCTGACAAGGTCAAGTGCACAGGGCAGATGTTGTGGAATCTGGCAACCCTGGGGCCATATCATACACCACCTTCATTGCAATGATTAATGCTGATAACTGAGAGACAGTGGGTTCTGTTGCTAACAAGCTCAGAAATTTTGAGAGTATGATCAATGGCCCAATGCAGGCTCCTGTCTCTGCTGTGGTTAAGGAACTCAAAGAGGAGTTTAAGGAGGAGATGAGGGAGATAAAGGAAGAGGTGAGGAAGATCAACGCAGCACCATTTCGAGTCACAGACCCCAAAGTTAGAAAACAATGCCCCCCAGCTAGGGACAGAAGCTGACCTGTGGTTCTTTCTGCGTGGCCATGCGGACGACATGAGAAGGTGGGATGGGAAACCCACTTCTGTCCTGGCAGCACGGGTGTGTCAACTCAGGAAGGGAAACAATAACCAAGGGAGCTCTGCTAAAGTGAAGGTAGCCTCAACCTCCCATGACCAGGGTGCAGGGTATTACAGAAAGGGAGGATGATCTATCAGATCCCCTGGAAGGAACCTCTAGTATGCATGCCCAGGAAAGGAATAATAACCAGGGCTAGAGGGGCCCTGCCTCTAGCCAGGGAGAGGCAGTGGAAAACCAGGTCTTTTGGATGGTGTGGATCCAATGACCTGGCACATCAGAGCCACAGAATGATGAGGCATTAGTTGATACTGGTTCAGAGCATACCCTAATACGATCAGGACATGTGGGGGAAGAACCTGTTTCCATTGTTGGGGTGACAGGGGGATTGCGGGAATTGACTCTGCTGGAGGCTGAGATGAGCCTGACAGGGAAGGAGTGTCAGAAACATCCAATTGTGACCAGCCCAAAACCACCATGTATTCTAGGCATAGACTTCCTCAGGAACGGTTACTACAAAGACCCAAAGGGGTTCAGGTGGGCTTTTGGAATAGCTGCTGTAGCAGCAGAGAGCATTAAGCAGTTGAACACCTTGCCTGGACTGTCAGAAAACCCCTCTGCAGTAGGACTCCTGAAAGTGACTGAGCAACAGGTGCCAATTGCAACCTCAATGGTACCAGACAAATCGAGATGCTCTGATCCCTATCCACAAGATGATCTGTGATCTAGAGAGCCAAGGGGTGGTCAGCAAGAGCCACTCACCCTTCAACAGTCCCATCTGGCCTGTGCAGAAATCTGATGGAGAATGGAGACTGACTGTGGACTATTGGGCATTGAATGAAGTGACTCCACCGCTGAGCGCTGCCGTGCCGGACATGCTGGAACTCCAGTACGAGCTGGAGTCCAAGGCAGCAAGGTGGTATGCCACCATTGACATTGCAAATGCATTCTTCTCCATTCCTTTGGCAGCAGAGTGCAGGCCTCAGTTTGCTTTCACCTGGAGGGGCGTGCAGTACACCTGGAACCGACTGCCCCAGGGGTGGAAACACAGCCCCACCATCTGCCACGGACTGATCCAGGCTGCACTGGAGAAGGGTGAAGCTCCAGAACATTTGCAGTACATCGATGACATCATTGTGTGGGGGAACACAGCAATGAAGGTATTTGAGAAAGGAGAGAAGATCATCCAGATTTTGCTGGGAGCCGGTTTTACCATCAAGAAAAGCAAAGACGAAGGACCTGCCCGAGATATCCAGTTCCTGGGAGTAGAGTGGGAAGACAGACAGCTCCAGATCCCCACTGAGGTCATCATTAAGATAGATCACTGCAATGTCTCCACCGGCCAGAAAGAAGGAATCACAGGCTTTCCTAGGTGCCAAAGGATTTTGGAGAATGTGCATTCCTGAGTACAGCCAAATTGTGGGCCTTATCTACCTGGTCACTTGCAAGACAAAAAATTTTCACTGAGGCCCTGAATAACAGCAAGCCTTTGCCCAGATCAAGCAGGACATGCTCATGCGGTAGCCCTTGGCCCAGTCAGGACAGGACCAGAGGTAAAGAATGTGCTTTTCTCTGCAGCTGGGAACCATGGTCTGTCCTGGAGCCTTTGGCAGAAGGTGCCTGGTGAGACCCGAGGCCAACCCCTGGGATTCTGGAGCAGAAGCTACAAAGGATCTGAAGCCAACTACACTCCCACAGAGAAGGAAATCTTGGCTGCCTATGAGGGAGTTCAAGCTGCCTCAGAGGTGATTGGCACAGAAGCACAGCTTCTCCCGGCACCCCGACTGCCAGTGCTGGGGTGGATGTTCAAAGGAAAGGTTCCCTCTACTCACCACACCACTGATGCCACATGGAGCAAGTGGATTGCCCTCATCACGCAGCGCGCCCGTATTGGTAACCCAAATCGCCCTGGGATTTTGGAGATAATTACAAACTGGCCAGAAGGTGAAGATTTTGGTCTCGCTGATGAAGAGGAGCAGAAGCAAGTGACCCGGGCTGAAGAAGCTCCACCGTACAACCAGCTGCCAGCAGATGAAACACGCTACGCCCTTTTCACCGACGGTTCCTGCCGCATTGTGGGGATGAACCGGAAGTGGAAAGCAGCCATATGGAGCCCCACACGACAGGTTGCACAAGCAACCGAAGGAGAAGGTGGATCGAGTCAACTTGCAGAACTCAAAGCTGTTCAGCTGGCCTTGGACATTGCTGAGAGAGAGAAATGGCCAAAGCTCTACCTTTACACTGATTCGTGGATGGTAGCCAATGCTCTGTGGGGTTGGCTGGAAAGGTGGAAAAAGGCTGACTGGCAACGTAGAGGAAAACCAATCTGGGCTGCTGATGAGTGGAAAGACATTGCCACTCGGGTAGAGAAGCTCCCCGTGAAAGTCCGTCATGTGGATGCCCATGTTCCCAAGAGTCGGGCTAATGAAGAACACAGGCACAACAAGCAGGTAGATCAGGCTGCACAGATAGAGGTGTCAAAGATAGACTTAGATTGGGAACACAAGGGAGAATTGTTCCTGGCTCGATGGGCCCACGATGCCTCAGGCCATCAGGGCAGAGATGCCACCTATAACTGGGCATGAGACCAAGGGGTGGATCTAACCATGGACAGCATCTCTCAGGTTATTCATGACTGTGACACGTGCGCTGCCATCAAACAGGCCAAGCGGGTGAAGCCCCTCTGGTATGGGGGGCGATGGTCCAAATATAAGTATGGAGAGGCCTGGCAGATTGACTATATCACACTGCCTCAGACCCGCCAAGGCAAGCGCTGCGTGCTGACCATGGTAGAAGCCACCACTGGATGGTTGGAGACCTAACCTGTGCCTCACACCACTGCTCGGAACACCATCCTGGGCCTGGAAAAGCAAGTCCTCTGGAGGCATGGTACCCCTGAAAGAATTGAGTCAGACAACGGGACTCATTTCAAAAATAGCCTTATAAACACCTGGGCTAAAGAACATGGCATCGAGTGGGTGTACCATATTCCCTACCATGCACCAGCAGCTGGGAAAATTGAATGGTGCAATGGTCTGCTTAAAACCTGTTGTAATCCGATACCAGAGGTATAAGGAATGTCTTACCTGTCCCTCCTGTCCATATCCTATTGGCAGACAACCAGAAATCCCCTCCCTGACCGTTTCGTAGAAAAAGCCAAGACCTGAGATGCGCTTCCTCTTTTGCCCTGGGACCACCATGCAATAAAGAAAAGGCAAAGAGCCACTCTTTTGATCCTCGTGCTTGTCTCATATGCTAGACCTAGCTACTTCTTATTGATACAATAGGAAGAAGTTACAGTTTGTAGCAAAAACCACCTTAAAGGCACTTGGTGGGGAGACTTTCAACAACTGGGAGATTAATTTACTAGAGGCTACATGGTTAGTGAATACCTGAGGTTCTACTAACCGAGCAGGCCCTGCCCAATTTGAGCCCTTGGGAACACCAGATGGAGATAAGGTTCCATTGATACACCTGAGAGGTATGCTAAGAAAAACTGTCTGGGTGAACTCTGCCTCCAGCAAAGCTAATTCCATCCGTGGGGTTGCTTTATCTCAAGGACCAGGTTGTACCTGGTGGGTGATGCAAAAGGATGGAGAGACCTGATGCATATCCCAAGGAGACCTTGTTTTAGGGTGAGCTACCTATGATATTGTGCCTGTATCTGTAACTGCATCTATGTATATAATTTAAAGGTTTTAACTTGATTTAGCATGTTGGTATATGGGAAAAATTCGTAGTGGATAATGTTGGGGGTTGTTTTTTTCCCTTTCTCTCTGTGGGATTTTCCCTATTGTCATGCTAACAAACCATTGGCTAGGCCCTAGCACGGATTACTAGTCATAGGGGCAGTGGAGAGATTCCCTGTCCCTCTTTAGGAGTTTTCTCTTTCAGGGTGGGGAGGAGGGGGGGGAGGAAGAGGGAGAACACCCAGAGATCAGAAGGGTAGATAAAAGAGAGGTGGGGGAAGCTGAGCTCTCTCTCTCTCTCTTTCGCTTGTGGAGTCGGAGGAAGACAGTTGGTGCTGCTACCTACCGCCGCCCCACACCCCCCAGCATCTCAGCGCCAGGAGCCATGTTCTCTGCTGTTGGACACCACACTGCTGCCTTCTCACATCAGCCTGCTATCTCCAAGCACCCTTCTGAGCACCATGACCGATCTCGTGGGCAGAGAAGTCTCTCCTCCATCCCTCTCCCACTTGGGACGCTGCCGCCATCGCCCCAGCCCTCACGCAGCTGCGCAGAACCTGTCCTGTCCCCACCACCTGTAACTGAGTGCAGGGAAAGGGTGTCTGCAGCCAAAGAAGGACTGGAACTGAGTTACTGTTTGTTGTTAATTTCATAGCTGTTTTTGTTTGTCATGTTAGATATATTAGTAAAGAACTGCTATTCCTATCTCCATATCTTTGCCTGAGAGCTCCCTCATTCTAAAATTATAATAATTTGGAGGGAGGGGAGATTGCAATCTCCATCTCAGGGAGGGGCTCCTGCTTTTATTGGCAAATATCTGTCTTTCAAACCAGGACATAGAAGGAACCAAATATTTAGGTTGCCCAATCATACGAAAAAAATATAGTTTTGTGTGTCTAGAGTAAGCTGTTTAACTAGTCAAAGGATACAGCATGATGCTAATTTTATAAGTATCCTATTATATAGCATAAAGCTTACTATAGGTTTAAGAGCAGTTATATTGATCAAGCTCTAGTCAGTATGAGCCGGAGAACATGCCTCAGCACAACTGCATTGAGCAAAATGTACTTTCATCATAGGAAAGCAATTAACTTAGAAGTAGAAAAGGTTTTTCCTATATGACTGTAAAGCACAGCTGTAGCTGAATAACTGAATATTTTGTTATTATTTGTTACAGTTAGCCTTTTATTTGTATGCACATACCACTAGAGAAATTAAGGTAGTTAATTAAACTCAAAAGTTTATCCTTTAAACTGAGATGGTGTCTCATAGCTAACAGGACAGAATTGTTTAGGATTCAAAACTCTATCCATGCTCTGTAGTCAACATTTCTCAACATCTTTGTTCATATAACTTCTTTCAGACTTATTTAACATGACTTAGATTAATGGATAGGAACTTAAGCTAAGTTTTACAATGTTTAGTTCTCAGTGCTTTGATTTCTGCAAGTCTTCTCAATGACTTCTATACCTCAGTTTTCAACAGCAAGTGCTCTGGCCACACCCCCCAAGTTAATAAAGGGAGTGGGAGAATGAAGACCCTAAGCCCGCTGTAGAAAAATATCAGGTTCGAGACCATGTAAGGAACCTGAATGCGCACAAGTACATGGGACCCAATGAGATTCATCCGTGGGTCCTGAAGGAGCTGGCAGAGAAAGTTGCTAAGCCACTATCCATCATTTTTAAAAAGTCGTGGCAGTCAGGTGAACTTCCCAAGGACTGGACAAAAGGAAATATAACCCTCATTTTTAAAAAGGGGAAAGCAGAAGACCCAGTGATCTACAGCCCAGTCCATCTCACCTCTGTGCCAGGCAAGATCATGGAGCAGATTCTCATGGAAATTATGCTAAGGCACATGGAAAACAGAGGTGATTGTTAACAGTCATCATGGCTTTATAAAGGGGAAATCATGCCTGAAAAATTTGGTGACCTTCTGTGACAGGGCTACAGCATTGGTGGATGAGGCAGAGCAACTGACATGGTCTGCCTGAACTTGTGCAAATTGTTTGACACTGTCTTGCATGACATCCTTGACTCCAAATTGGAGAGGCATGGATTTGATGGATGAAATACTCACTGGATAAAGAACTGGCTGGCTGGTCGCATGCAAAGAGTTGTGGTCAACAGTTCATTGTCCACATGGAGACCAGTGATAAGTGGTGTCCCTCAGTGATGGGTACTGGGATGGGTACCAATATTGTTCAACATCTTTGTCAACAACACGGACAGTGGGATTGAGGACATGCGCAGCAAATTTGCTGACAACACCGAGCTGTCTGGTGCAGTTAACACAATGGAGGGAAAGGATGCCACCCAGAGGGACCTTGACACACTTGAGAAGTGGGCCTGTGCAAACTTCATCAAGTTCAACAAAACAAAGTGCTAAGTCCTACACCTGGGTCAAAGCAATCCCAGGCACACCTACAAGTTGGGCAGAGAAGTGATTGAGAGCTGCCCTGCAGAGAAGGACTTGGGGGTGATGGGTAATGAAAAACTCACCATGAGCCAGCAGTGAGCGAACACAGCCCAGAAAGCCAATGTAATCCTGGGCTGCATCTAAAGGAGTGTGGCCAGCAGGGTGAAGAAGGTGATTCTGCCCCTCTATTCTGCTCTTGTGAGACCCTACCTGGAGTACTGCATTCAGGTCTAGTGTCCCCAACATAAGAAGGACATGGATTTGTTGGAGCAAGTCCAGAGGAGGGAGACTAACTTGATAAGAGGACTGGAGCACCTTCCCTATGGAGACAGGCCGGGTAAGTTGGGGCTGTTCAGTCTGGAGACCTCACAGAACCTTCCAGAATCTGAGGGTGCCTACACGGAAGCCAGAGAGAGACTTCATTAAGAGCTGTAGTGATAGGACAAGGAGTAATGGGTACAAATTGAAAGAGGGGAAACTTAGGTTAGATATTAGGAAGAAATTCTTTACTGTGAAGGTGGTCAGGCACTGGGACAGATTGCCCAGGGAGGTTGTGGATGCCCCATCCCTGGAAGTGTTCAAGGCCAGGTTGGATAAGGCTTTGAGCAACCTGGTCTAGTGGAAGGTATCCCTGCCTATGGCAGGGGCTTGAAATTAGATAATCTTTAAGGTCCCTTCCAACCCTTTAACATTCTATGATTCTATGAAAGTACTTCCCATTTTAATGAAGTAGTAAGGGATATATGTAACACATTTTTTGTTTTACTGAAAGAACACAAACATTGCTAACTTGCTAACTTCCATCCCTAATAGAGGAAGCATTTTCACTAAGGTAGTATTTCAGAGCTCTCTTCTTAGAGCTTCTTACAAATAAAACAGGAATACCTAACTATGCTAGTGCATGAAACTGTCTCTTTTTTTTAATTCTACCCACTGTCCACTTGTCAAAGTGGTCACCCTCTCCATAATTCTATCTTGAAATCTGGAGTCCATGATGGCTATCTCTAACTTCAAGCTTAAACTTATCGGTATTCTATGTAGCAACTGTCACTCATACACAGGTTCATGTCAAGGTTTTCAAGCTAGAATAGTGAGTGCCATCTTATACACGGAATATTCAACCTCAATAGATAATTTTGCTGAATCTGCAGAAATATGAATAAAATCAATAGTTATCATGTTAAAGAGTCATAACTTCCCCTCAGGCATTTACAATATAAAACAGCAGTTCATACCAGCAAATATTTTTCTTGCCCAGAGAAGTCAATATAGTACAGTTTTTGCAAACCATTCTGCAGGTAAACAGGCTTGCTTTAGCAGTCTTAAATCTAGAATTTTTCAGAATTTTTATATGCAACATATATATTTGTTTTACTCTGACCGCCAGTAGATACTTCATTGGCCACAGGAGATCAGAGCCAGAGCTAAAGCCAAAAAATCCAGAAGTTGAATTTTTCATCTCAGACTATAAAACAAGGGACAAACTATATAAATTATTTCTTTGTTCTGCATATTTTCATTAAAATTATCATTCCATCCTCCTCTGATCAGATATCAGTTAACACTTTACCTAATGTTTCTGATTGTTGCTCTCTTCATTGGATCTACTTGCAGCATGTGTTTCAGAAGACTAGATACAGATGGATTCAGGTATTGAGGGGTATAAAAGATACCATCACATATCTTCTTAAAAAGGGTTGGTACGTGATCATCATCAAATGGAAGTGTTCCACATAACAAAGCATAGAGAATAACTCCACTGCTCCAAATATCTACTTCTGGACCTGCATATAATCTGGGAAAAAAGTTAAATATTAGCAATTTGTGCTTAATACATTTAAATAGATTTTTTGTTCCAACATTCTTAAATTGCATGATAATCAAGAGTATATGAACTTTGGTCATCTAATCTGCAATTACTATACCATTCAGTGCTATGCCTCGAACTCTAGTGTCTTTCCTCTTCACATACGTAACAGAAACTTGAAAAGCACTTAGTTTTCCTCTCTATTGTATAAAAATAATCCACAGATACAATCTAAGATAATGGCAAACAAAGAAACTTGCATCTACTACCAAGAAAGCCCATGTTATACATTGCTATCACTGTTTGAGTGCAATCTATGTAGTCATCTAGCCTCCAAGTCTTGGGGGCTAAGAAGTTTAAGACAAGTCCACATAACAGAACTTGTCACATCTTATATGCTACTGCATGAATAAAACATACATTTGGCCTCTAATCAGCAAAAGATATTAGGGTGGGTAGCTGAAAGCAGCATATTTGACAATCGCTGAGTAAATTCAGACTGAATATAGATTCTACAGCAGATATTTCACTGCTACTCAACTTCACAGTAGACTTTGCCTGTATTTCTATCTGTACTTCTACTTCCAAGATCTGAGCTGCAAATAAGATTTTTAAAACCATTCAGGAACACTGTACACACTGGATTTGGGGCATCAGACATCACCTCCACCTTACAAAAACTACTCAAAGCTAGGTCAAAGTCTTAAACATTTATGAAAAATTATTAAGGTGATTAAGAGTTCAGCCCAAAATTTCTTAGTATAAAGCTTGTGAATTACACTATTTTGTAGCCTTTAGAATTAAGCAGCAAAATAACTGAAGTACATGCACACATGCATCGAACAGAAAAGAAGCTCATACATGCATACAATAGAAAAGAAACTACCTTCCTGAAATTACTTCTGGTGCAGCATAGTTAGGGGAACCACAGCTCGTTCGTAAAAATTCTCCATCTGACATCATATTTGATAGACCTGAAAGTATATAAGAGTAACTACTAAAGATTCACAGAGCAAAGTGATACCACCTAGAAAAAAATCACTGGTAATTCAATTTAGAAAGTTAATTAATTTATCTCAGTAAGGAGGCAAAATTGTTTGCAGTGATTGAAATTTTTATGAGAATGACACACGATCCTGCATTTAGTTTACCAGAAACTTGAGTAACATCAATCCATTATTGCACACAACCTAGGAATGTTCAAAAATATATTAATTCCAAGACAAAAACTAATCCATTCTGGATTACACAAGCATGATAGAGAACAAAGCTGCTCTAAAGGAGAGAACAACATAGTAATATAGGATTTTGGTCATTAATAAGAAAGTGTCTTAAAAACCATATTCGCGTCTAAATGCCAAAGTGAAAGATGCTACCACAGAATTGCCTAAAATTCTTTAAGAGGTTATATAGAATAAAGGAACTGAGGAGTGCACACAGCCTTGCCACAATTTAGACACCAACACTGCTTCAACTGGTTTCTGAAACACTGCAGTTTAAAAATCAAGCTATACTAAATACTGTTAGTGTTTTAAGTGCACTTTAGAACTAAGCCATCCTCATTCACCAGCCTCTGGCAATACCCTATGATCAGTAAAGAATTACCACTTCTAGAATAGCTGCGCAAAATATCTTCTAGTTTCCTCAGTGAGGGCTGCATAACCAAAATCAGTACAGGCCAGAGAACTCAGCCAGAAATTATGCCCTTACTGGAGGGGTGGAATATGAAAAGATACAGCAAGGCTAGTTTTCATACTTGCACCCCATGCTTTTAAGTTATACTTAGAATGCTCAGCATTACCTAGTGTGCTGGTTTTGCATTGAAGGCAACCTGGGGGAAGGGCACGCTCAGAAGTTTTTTCCATTAGAACTTCCTCTGTGAATTGATAGAACCATTTGAAGGCTGATTTAGTAGTTTGACAGCCGGGGAAACCAATTAGAGAAGCTTGTTCGCTCCATGAAACACATTAGTAAAGCAAGAAAATGTTGGAAAAGCTCTCTTTCATTTCCGGCCTTTCACCAGGTAACATCGGCCTGGCCTGAGCCCCCCCCCCCCCGCCTTCCATGCAGCGCGGGCCGGGCGAGGGTGGGCTCGGGAAGCCGCCGGGCGGGCCCCATTCTCAGCGGGGAGGAAAGGCCTGTTGCTAAAATCCTAGCCCTCCCTCCCCCCCTAGTGTAGCTGCAGCTTGGCGGAGCCTTGCCGCCGACTCGAAGCAGCCGTTATGTGGCCAAAGCCCGCCCAGCCACCCACGCGGCTTGGGGGAAGGCAGTTGAGCTCAGTTTTAGTGGAGGCCCCCCTACACATGCTTGCTGAACTTTGCAGTTTCGTCCAAGCCCCCCCCCCCCCCCCCCCCCCCCAGCGCGGCCTGCGCGGCCTGAGATCGGCTCCAGCATGGCCTGACCCAGCCCCCTGCATCTTCTGTGTAAAATTTTAACGCTTCCAATGCTCAAATAAGAATTGCAGACCTCCCATCCTCCCTTGAATAAAATACAATAAAGCAGAAAAAAATACACCAAAATTAGTAAAGTAAAAGCCAAGTTTCCAAATAAAAAAAAAAAATTAAAAACGCTGTGAAAGTTGGCTAAAAAATCTTTTTGTAAGCTATGGGGGGTGGATTGGACTACACTGAAAATTCCTATAAATCATAACAAAAACATGAAAAAGAGTAAGTGTTTTAAAAAAATCCATTGCCCCGAAGAAGAAAAAAGACCTCTGTTCCTAAAAACAAATTATAAACAGAAGAATTTTAAAAAAGAAAATTAAACTCCTGCCTTTAAACAGCTTACCCTTAAAAGTAATACCCCATGAGTTTAACATAACCCACAAACACAGCTCTGGGAAGGCTGTGAAAATGAAGAGTTTCACAATTTTACAAATTCCTGGGTGGCTTCTATTCATATAAATAAAAACACAAAAAACCCTTTCTTTTTCTCTTAAAAAAAAATCCCTATAGCCAAACAAAAAAACCAATCTCCTCTCCCTGAAGTAAACGGAAACAATTATTTAAATAAAAGACTGACCAAAGTGTCTCTATGTTGTTGTTAAAAAAATGCAAAAAGTTTAAAAAAAAAGAGTAGTCTGAAGATCTTATCCTAAATTTCTTATTTTCTCTGTGTTGTTAATAAAGTTCTTCTTTATACCCTTTTAAATTTTAAGCCTACCTTGTTTTTGCTCCTAATCCTATCTCACAACAGAAATTAAGTATATTAAAATTAACAAACCTAAACTAAACCAAGACACCTAGCATCTTTCTGAGACCTCCAAGTGTTTTACAAGAGCAAGTATTTTCTACTACACCAAGACTATGAATACCTTACTATGCTTATGTGGTTAGGTTTCCCAATACAGACAGTTCCAAGAACTAGCTACCAGTCCTCATAGCAGCTGTATTAAACAGCTAGTATAAACAATTAAGCTTTCTGATTAGTTAGGCAGCTATATAGCTAAAAGCACAGGAATTTGCAAAACTGTTCTTCTTTTACCTTTTATGCTTTAATTACATTTTTCAATCACATCTGTAGAGCTTTTAAAGTGAAATTAGAGCAGTTTCCTAGAAGTAGTGTATTTTACTAGAGCAATGTAGTTCTTAAATATGAACTTTCCCTGCACTGTACTTACAAGAGAGCTAAGCATCTGCATTTTACAGATAAAGAAAAAGACAATAAGAGAGTCACTTTTGAAGTGGTGAGGTGGGGAACTAAGTCTATTTAGCATTATCAGAGAAAATATTAAGTAAGACCAAACAAGACAGTTCACAATTGCACACAGTCACAGAAAATACCTGACTTAAAGAGAAAGTTTTAAAGGAAAATAAATTCTACACACATGCAAGAACACCATTTTGGATTACATTCAGATTTTCTTGTATTATGTCTTACCATCAGGATATTCAAGTATACACATTTAATTATTTCCCACCACATATCCTGAGGTAATGTTATTTTATTCCATATCTACCTGTGCCCAAAACCTGTTACTGTGTCTTTAAGAACCGGCAATGCAGCCAGGAACAGAAACTGATTTGGGGGGGGGGGGGGGGGGGGGCGGGGAGGCGAGCGAGGCGAGGGGGAAGGATGTGTTTTGAGGGAGCTTTTAAAGTCTGCTGGAATGAGCAGGTGGCCTCCTTTTGCCCCATGGTTTTTGCTTTGCTGGCTGTTTGGGCTTTGCTTAAGTGGAGTTTTTTTCCGGTTTGGGTTTTGTTTTCATTTTGTTTTTCCTTGTCTCAGAGACACTGCAGTTAGCAGTTTTGAGCTGCCTTAGGGTCAATTCCGCAGCTGCCTGTCTGTAGCCAAGGCATCGCACCGGCAGTAGCGGAGGGACCCCTGCTTCAGTTCAAGACGCTGGTGGCTCATCAGCAGTGCCCAGCCAAGGAGAAAAAACTGTGGAAGTGGAGACTTTAGCAAAAGCTGTCACGAAAGAGAGAAAGGTGGGAGCTCTGCTTCGAAGGTAGTTGTTTTGGGTTTACAACTGTAGCCACTCGTAAAGACTGAATTTCACAATTAGAAACTGTTTCAATGTGAACTTTGCAAACTCTGCGGGCAGCGAGAAAAGCTAGCGAGGTCCTGGAGTTGGGCCAAGATCTAAATTAACAGGATCTAAATAACACCAGAAATGTGATCAGATATAAAATAGTAATGCTTACCAAAATCAGCTATCTTGGCATTCATGTGTGCATCAAGCAGCACATTTTCAGGCTTCAGATCTCTATGTACAACCATATGCCTGTGACAATAATCCACACCAGAAAGGATTTGCTGGAACAGACGTCTACTTTCCTTTTCATCAAGCTAAGACAAACAAAGGTTTTAAACAGTTTTGAGACAGTGGAAGGATAACTTGATTTTCCTCTATATGAATTGAAGGAAACTTTCCAATGACCAAAAGTTATCATTTATAGTTTTGAAACTTTATACAGCAGATGTTATATACTCAGTAATTAGAAATATTAACACCCAAACATTAACTTTGTCTAATTAGAATATCAATGAACTTAGATATTTAAGCATGGTATAAGATTAATGTTGATAAAAGCTGATAACACTCAGTATATAAGTGATAAATTTTGGATGCTGCTTATGCTCCTATTAGCAGCTAGCCCTAAACAGCAGACTTAACTGAGTATTTCCTATAAACACACCCTAATCCGTGTCAAAGTTTGCTCAGTCTAACTAACTAAAAGTATCCTGGCTATCTAAATGGTTTGCCAAAAGTGACTTTAGGACTTTCGGAGAAACCAATCTATTAGTAGAAGAGGGTAATAAGGGCACAATAGTAGCTTTTCAATAAGTTTATACTGAAGAAAGTTTTCAGCTACTCCAACTGGGTAACATCCATCCAGTTTGTACATAGTAATTGTAAATTAACATATCGGTATGATTTATTCCTCAGTAGAGTGGAAAAATGCTACAAAGTCATACATAAAGATCTCAAACATGGTAATATATAACAATTTTTATTTTCAAAACAAAATATAGTCAATAAGGCATATTTTAATTGCTAACCGCAAAATTAATGCTGAATACATAAGAAACAAAGCTTCATTTAACAGGAAGGTTGCAAAAGCAATAACAGAATGCAAGTCATTGATTTGTAGAGTTGGACTACTTCTTACCCTTCCATTTTTACAGATATAATCAAACAGTTCTCCTCCTGAAACATATTCCATCACCATGAAAATGTCAGTTGGTGTACTGATGACCTGGTACCTGATAAGAATAAGTATCTGTTAGTCTATGCACTCAGTAAAAGCAGCTAGTTACATTTAGTTAAAACCAAAGTTGTGCAGAGTTAGATAAAAGTATACAAAAAAAAAAAATTAACAGCCCATTTACAGCTACTGGAATGATAATAGTTTTCAGAATCAATTTCTTCTCCTTTCACTATGTGATACCATGATTGCCAAGACTACCAGGGAATTTGTATTTCCCACGAGGAAGACAGGTCTTTGTACTTTCAGAGGACTATTCTCAGTCTAAATGTTTTATGTGAAGCCATATACAGTGCTGTCTCACAGACAGTTTAGTGTAATGAGGAAGGGATTCAAAAGGACTTTGCTAGTGTCTCAAAAAGCACACACCCTTCAACTTTAACAGGCAAAAACTCCTTGCCTTGTCATAAAGTATACTTAAAGACTTTAAAAAATATTCATGATTGAGAGCAATTATCTTTTACAGACCTAAATTTGTCATTAGTATTTAAGAGTATTAACACCTTGGTTATTATATTTTTTAGCACTATACTTTAAAGTTAGCTTTGAGGTTTTGAAAAAAATTAGTTTATGGTCAAATTCTCCACTTAGGAGATTGATATGTTTTCTACATATCCTTACCTAAAGATTGTTTAATTTTTTTTCTCCTTACACCAGTCAGAGCTCACCAACTTTTAACATAGCAAGAATATGCACACTGATAAACCCTGAGTCAAAAATTCAGATACTATATTAAGAAGACAGGAGGTAGCAATTGCATGAAAACAAATGTTTCAAGGTACTACACTTAAACATACAAATATCCCAACTGTAAAAAAATAACTGAATTCACACATGCTACAGAACTGAAATGTTCTTCCAAATGCTGATTCTAAAACAAGAGGGGAAAACAGACACACTCCAGCTAATAGAGAAGTTTTTCTTGACAGCAATGAGTTCAAACTATCTACGTGAATATATGTGTGCACATATATATGTGTGCATGTATTTAACAGCTTAGCATTGTAGTTTAACATTCCAATAATCTGAATACTATTCTGAAGGAGTTATCTTCAAAGTTAATTTACCTAACATCTTATAGTCCAAGATGTTTTATCTTTATTAATTTTCTCTCAAATACCTTGGTTGAAAGTATGTCATATACTTGAACATTCTGAAGACATCACTAAGACTGCAGAAATAGCATTGCAATCCTTTTAATCCAAAAGCTACAGTGCAATTTCATTTCTACCATGCCTGTTAATGACCTTTTCCATAGTTGAGAAATTACTGATCTCTATGCTTCAGGCAAACGTAAGCAAGTTTATATTTTAGATCTTCACAGTCATTTTCCATCCTCTAGATAGTGAGATAGTGAACAGTGCTGGAAGATAAACCTCTTAGCATCACTGAAAAGAATGAGCCATTCTGCACCTCACATTTTTAGCCTTTTGGAAGATTCAGTCATGCTTCTCTATAGTCAGTTCGTTTTTCTAGTTATGGAAAAAGATATCATGAAATAGTTACATAAGTGAGGTTATCAAACCACATAGCCTAGATGACCAGAATGCACAGAGGCAATTTACATAGGAAAACAAGATGCATTCTATTGCTAGAGGTCAAAAACCACAAAAGAAGATGCTCCAAAGGTTTTTATTTAAAGCATGGTTTAAAAAGAAAATCTTAGTGAGGCAGTTTTGCAACTGCATACATTGGTAAAGCACTGTATGAGAAATTTTAATAAAGCATGCTGTTCCAAATTAGACATTGTCTAATTTGTAATATTCACCTGAAATAATCTCATTACCTTTATGCCAAGTATCTTGAGCTGCTACCTAGTGTTGGGGATAGGTAAAACCTTATAAAATGAAGGCCTTGTAAAATCATGGCTTATTCCTGTTATTTCGGCTAAGTAGAAAAGGACTATGGGAGTGACTCAGCTGAATTAGAAGTAGAAAAACAAGTTATATAACCATTAAATGTTTACGTCATGGTGCATGGTGGTTGGTTGGATTATGTTTGTTGTATTTTAAAAGTGTGTAACTGATAAAAGCTCAACTGCTTAAAAAGGTCTGGTTTTTGCAATGAAGTTATCATTTGCACCTGCCTGGAGAGTCTGCATGCTCTGCTTAGTAACAGCCTAGCAGTTCCCTAATACAGCTAATAGCACAAGCAGCATGATACAAAGTCACCAGCAAGTCTATCTACACAACAGTATCAACTATAGCTCAAATGCTATTTACATTCAGGCTAATAACCCTTTTGTTTTGGAAATGCAAGATGACCAACTGAAAAGCTTGGGACCCATCAAATTTTCCATCATTTTCTTTGTCTTGTCCTTTCTCTCAACATGCAGAAGATAAAATTCTCCCTATAATTCCCCAAGAAAGAAATTGCAACCTGAAACCTGTAAAGATGACTTGAAAGTTTGACAGCAGCAGAAGTACACATTCCTGTTCCAGTCCAAATATTTCAATTGGCACACTTACACTTCCTATTTTGTTTTAGCTACAGTTATGTACTTTGGACTCATTGATGAATTCTAACTGGCAGCACTAGCAGCTCTGCAGCCAAACTAATCAGCTCAATAGTCTTCTGAAAACTGACCCACTGAAGAAGTCAGTGTGATCTGGCACAGTTAAATTTAGCTCCAGTATAAGTGCTGTTGCCAAATGAGTGTATAGGGATGGCATATATCAGTGAAAGCATGATCTAAAGAAAAGACTGCCAATAAAGAAAACCTTAACTCCAAGACCACAATTAACAGTGAAAGTCATCGACATTCTAAATTTGCCGTGCCTGATGTACAGGTTGACTTTATAGGAAAAGTTAAAAAGTCAACAATATTTATAATTTCTTTCCTCAGATCAGATACAAGGTGTCTATTCTGGGATGTAATTGTACTCTGAACTCTGTTCATGAGCTACTGATCAAACAAATGAAAACAGGCACACTGTAAATATCACATTTATTTAGTTAAGTGGTAACAGCTATATTGAAGAACTCTGAAATATGAGATCACATTTAATAGGCTGCACATCTTTCAGAAAAATCTTGTAGAACACCATCTACATAGGAAAACACAGGACACTGACCAACACAACCCTAAAAAAATATTTTGAGTAAAGAAAGCACAACAAATTTACTATAGAAGTACCCTTTACAATCTTGTTCTGAACGCAGTTTCTAAGCAGAAACAAAGTTCAAACATAACCAGAAAAAAGAAAACAAAAGCAGCAGCTAAAAAACTGAGGTGGATGTTACTACAAGCATCCATCATGCCGCTACACCTTCTATATACCTGCCCAAAGAATTTGTAAGTATAGAAGTGTTTTAGGTTGTAGTGCGTGATGCAACCAAAAGTATGCATTCTATTACCATCTGTTAAAAACAGGTGGGACAGTGTTTTTTATCTCTTCCATGACCCATTCTCCCTCCAGAGGGATATCTTCTGTTAATGGACTCAATAGTCTCACTGCATGACCAATAAAATAGCATCATCCCATTGTGAGATGCTCCACCCTGAGGGAGGAGCCAAGCATTCCTACCTGGATATAATATGAGATTTGGAATACCACAGTCATCCTTTTTTCCACTGGATTCCCAGAGGATGACCAGACCCTTCTACATCACCACTGTTTCAACAGAACCACATCTGTCACTCCAGGAGGACAGCAGCCACCATTTAATCAGACTGCTATCAACACCCTGACTGATGGGTGTCAGGTTGTATTCTGACTTGGTCAGTTTTTTTGTAATACTGCATTTTATTTTAATTTTCCTATTAAATTGTAGTTCTGACTTAGGATCTCCCACTGGTTTGCTTTCAAACCAGCACAAGAAGTAATGGAAGCCCTCTGCCCTGCAGAATAATCAGTTTTGTAAAAATGCATTACAAGGTACACCAGAAATGGTTACATAGTTGAAAACTTGCTACTTTCCTAAAAGTATACCATAAATAGTATTGCCCTTTAAACATATTTCAGACCAGTGAGAGCAAGGGACTACTGTTTAAATAGATATGATTATAGCAAGTAAAACTTACAGTTTAATTATATGAGGATGTCTGAAGAGTTTGAGGTTCTGGATCTCCCTGCGGATTTTTCCTACAACATCAAGGCTGCGAATTTTCTGTCGATTTAGGATCTTCACTGCGACTTTATGCCCAGTTAATTCATGTTTACCAACTGCAAGAAACAAAGCCAAGAAATATCACACTTAAGACGTAAGCATTCCACATTATCTCCATTATCTTTGGGGAGGTTGAAAAACAGATGGCACATCATTTCTTCTGCCCTACTCCAATTTCTCCCACAATTCTATCATTAGAAGATGAACTGGATATGTAGGAACAAACCTTAAACCTAATGCTCAGAAGTCTTGCAGCAATACTATGTTTTTGCGCTACTGCAAGCAAAGCATTTTGCATCCCAAAACACTGCCATCCCTTCTAATTAGAGAGACCATTTTCTTTCCCTGTACAAGTCACTCCAAGCTTTTGGCTCACTTGGCAACCTGCTCAGACATGCTCTTCTACTTTATCTGCAAGGATACTCTTACTAAGGACATCACCACTATCTTTTCCTCAAGAAGCCTGTTTCAGCAATTACTCTGAATTACTGCTAAAAGTATCAAATTGGTTTACTTAGTAATTATTTATCTGTCTTGGGAACAGTCTGACCCTATATAACTTCCATATTCTGTGCAGCAAACACCAGGGCTTTATTATATAAGTGACAGAAGTTATATGAAATGCACAAAATAAAATCCAGTAGTAACTATGAGAAGCAATGCAAACATGCAACTTCTTACATTCCTCAGTTTCTTTCCTACTTCTGAAAGAGTTTCATTTATCTTTCAACAGGGGAACTTGAAAATGTAAAACATTTCCTAGACAGGTAATCCTCTTAAATTCCTTAATTTTGCAGGTGCTATTGAAAGTAGGTACAACAGAGTTGCTAAGAATATTTTTCTTAAACCAAACACTGTATCACATAAACCACAAAAGGTCTCTCTTGCACTAGAAGGCTTCGCTATCAGCATTAGTTTCTGCATGCAGTGATTTAACACTACTATCATGGTTCATCCTTGTCCACTTGAATGGACATTAGTAACAGAGCTCTGCTGAACACAAAATTAATTACAAAGATTACAAAAGTAATCTTCACTTTCCTACATAATGTAATAGCAAATACAATTTTTTCCACAAGCATTTAATCACGACAGAAATGTTTGTATTTTTTCTACTGTAAAGCAGCTTTGCAGCTTTGTTATTGTTTGTATGCTATCACATTAGAACTGTTAATCCCAAGGATAAAACATACTGAAATGCTACTGTGCTTTTAAGTGAAGCCTTTATCCATGTTATAACTTATTTATTGTATGATAAAGCAGTTCAAAACATCTGGTATCAGCAAAACAGCAGGCACTAACTGGTAACAGACTGATGACTACTTTTGAATTTGGCATAAAGACAACTGAAAGCAAGACCTCAGATAACATCATGTAGAAAATAAGCCAGTATTATATTTATGAAAGCTACTTTGTATTACCTCTTGACAGAATTTACCAAAGAAGGCAATCAAAATATATTTATACTAATGACTCTAAACCTCAATGAACTATCAGTCCTTCAAAGGAATCACTGCAAAAAGCTCCCTTTACAGACCTAACATTTCCTTCTATTTCTTTATTTTTTGATAATGCCAATTGCCTTCATGTTTCACCATGGCTATGCATAACATGAAGACTTCCAAAGCAGTCTCAAAGCAGCACTGACTTGTTTGAATTGCTCAAGTGCAGGAGCAACAGTGTCTAAACTTAGTTCACCTAGCCTTCAACTGGAAAAGAAAACAGATCACGAGGCCATTCAGAGTAAATACGACATTCTTATGAAATGCAGGTACTAGTCATGAAGGCTATAGAAAAAAGGTGAACAAGCATATGCTGCATTTGAGGCCTTTTTGTCATATGCCAAACAGCCAATCAAAGGCTTAGAGGAAGGTAGTAATTTGTAATACGAGCTAAATGTTTTCACTAATATTAAAAAAAGAGTGAATGCTGTGATGCTGTGCAAAGGCATATTGCTGCACAACAACATTAGATAGCAAGCTGATCTTCATTGTCCATTCTCAGACCTCTTATCACTCTTATCAGGAAGACCAATTTACATCAGTTCTGCAGGCAATACAGACCAGGGGTTTGAACCTGCAGCCTCAAACAGATTCTGAATATTTACAAAGCTAATTTGTATCCTCATTTTCTCAGTACAAATCACTGAGTCTAACTATTAAAAAAAAAAATCTAGAAGTTTGCATTTGCCTGCAGCAGGAATCATCAGTGCTTTTTTTTAAATACAACTGATTTTGGTCCAGTACTCTTTTATGCCACATCTTTTTACTTCTGTGGTGTTTTAGCTTTGCCTGTATATTGGCTAGAAACAGCTTTCTTCTCCATGACTGCCCATCTGAAGGACAGTCGAATGAGATAAGCCTGTCAGTAGTTAAGTCAGGCTAATACAGCTAGATCAAAAGCTAAACTGGTACTAATGTGATGTTTTCCCAGTTATGTGGGAGGGTAAAAGGGTAAATAGCAGAGTGAATTCAACTGACAGCTATCTTGACAGCAGGAGCCCTTTAAGAATTATTAGGCACTGGTTTTCCAACTCATTTTTGGGGCTGACACCACTGTTAAAACTAAAGACCCACTTTCAAGAAGCCATATGCTACATTACACGAGCTCTCAAGAAAAATCCTAACTAAATAAAAAAAATTAAAATCGTTAATTTATCCTTTTATTGTCAGTTAATGAAACTGTATCAAACACCACAAAAGAAAGATGCTGAAGATTACAGGAAAACAATCACAGATATGGTATTAAATGAATGTGTGCTCAAGAAAAAAACTAGTGCATCACAGATAAAATATGCCCTTTTTTTGAAGTACAGCTAGAGCAAAAAGAAAACAACATAGCACATTATTTAGGGACAAGATAACAAAACTTGTTTATGGAAACAGAGCACTAGTCTATGAACACTAACACTTGCTTTCAGTTCCTAAATAAATTCCCCGACCACTTATGGCAGGCAAGTCAGTATGCAGAACGATGATGCATTTTACCACAAGGTGATTTTTCCCTCTACTCTTAAAAAGCGATGTTCATACCTGCATGCATGTACCCTTCACATGATCAATAACAACAAAGCAGCCTAAAACAAAACCCAACTTAAATGAAATAGACAGAGGGGTATTATAGAAATAGAGCAATAATAAAAGTCGCAAGTTTGGGGTTTTTTTAAATTAAGTGTTTCAATAAGACAGATTATTAGTCCTTCAAGCTAATTTTATTTGATGAAATATTAAAAGAAGTCACATTCAAGAACATGTTAAAATTATAACAGTAGCTCCACTACAACAGTCCTTTTTTGAAATCCAATGTAGGCCATGAGGGGTTCGGGATAACAACAGGTTTTTTGGGGATGTGCTAGATCGAATTTGTAGCTGTTATTGCAGTTTAGCTTATAATTGGCAGGCTCCTGTGCTTGCTGTGGGGTTCACTTGCCTATTAGAGTATAGTGCTTGTTAGTGACCACTTTTTGCTTTAATTGCTGCTGTAGTGCTGTGCTGCTCATCACCTTACTCTGCTGTGCCTGGGAGCATTCTGATAACAGTCATGTCTTATGCAGTGATCACAGGATTCAATCCAGACAGGGTGTAGAATCCCAGAAGATAAGGGGTTAATGTGTATATCTCAAACACCAACAGACAGGTGGCGGTGGAGCCAACCAAGGACTGTTGGCAATCTGTGGGAAAGAACATGATGTGGCTGGAAAAGGAGCCATGCAGAGGTAGGGTAGCACTTTTCTGGGACAAACATTTTTGTAGCTCCTGGAGATAAGCACAACACAGCACATCACAAGCACAGAAATGAGGCTGAGTAGTGAGCATGGATTGCAGGGGAGGTGTTGGAGTCAATAAGTCGGGGGATTCTCTAAATCCTTCAGGGAGGAATCAGAGTGCAGGGATTGAATTAAAGCCTTTGGATGGATTGAAGTATATTAAGCCACACACATAAAGTAGAAGTTTAAGTGTAAGTTTTAGTGTAAGTTTAAGTTTTGCTATAAGTAAGTAAGTCAGTAAGTTTTAGTATGACCTCTAATGCTTTTAGTAAGTAAAAGGTTTAGATACCAAAGTAGAAATGCGAGTTCTAGTGAAGGTTGAAAAACATACTCATGTTTTCAGTGGAGGCTCCAGGAACGCAGTTGTAGACAGTGCTTAGACATAATAGAGCTATAGTAAGAATATTGCTTACATTTTTCAGATAGAACAAGATAGGTCGTATGCGTAGTCTATACATAACCTGGTGTGTTAAGAAACTAGAATTTTAATAGGTTAAGAAGTGGCAGTCCAAATTTGTGTCTTAGCTTGTTGGGAAGATTCTATATAACAGTATGTATTGGGAAGAGTTGGTGCTTTTTGCCATCACTTTTTCAGCTTTTCCTGCCATTGCTTTGCTTTTTTGCTTTTGCTCGCCATCATCAGTCAACACCCAAGAAGGAGCTGCCGCAGCAATCTCAGCTTTCCAGGAGCTTTGACAAGAGCAGCTTCTACTTCTGTTTGGGACTTTATACCAAAACTTAGCATGGACTTGGATGTCTGTGACTGTGCCTTTTGAGACTGATGTGCTTCTGCAATAAATAACCTTTTAGCAACTATTAGCTACATTGCTCATTTAAGATAACCGGATGAAGTTGGTGCCTAGAGCACTGGAGGTCTTAACCTCACAATTGGTGCCCCATGTCTGGTACCTCGCTCTTAACCTCACAAGGGGGACCAAGACTACCAAAGACCCCTAAAGCCTCTGACCCATTTCCAGAAAGGTCTGAAAAAACAGACTGCATGTAAGAACTAATTTGCATAGAAAGCAACAAATCTGTCTTCAAGTCAGAGAAACCTCTCTGTAAAAAGGTACTTCCACCAAGCCAAGAAATAAATGGGATTATGACATCAGAAATGTTCCACCAATAGCAAAAGTTAGCACCTATGCAAAAAAGCCAACCACTCCAACCCCAGCCCCAACTGCCATCTCAACGCAAAGCACTACCTGGAAAATGCCCAAATGGCAGAAATTAAAGTTTGGCAGGTCCCCCGAAAATTGTCACCACTGTAGTCTCTTTGAGGGAGAACCAATGCCCCTATGCTCCTTTAACTATAAAGTAGTGGTCTGGGGAGATTTTACATGTGTTAGCTCTGGTGAATACTGTAGCTGAGATTACTGCATTACATAATGATATTGCTAATAAAGAAGCCACATTACAGACCTGTGGATTTAGGGGAATTTAACCCCAACCCTCTGAGTTAAGGTTACCTTAATAGGAAAAGCCACTCCATTTACCACAACTGTGTTAACTGCCCCAATTTTAAAAATAATCTATTGTGGGTATTGATATGTTGGCAGGAAAAACAGTTGAAACTTCAAACAGTCGGTTCTGCTTCAGGACTTCACAACTGGAATTTATAAGAGTCTTAGGCAGATGAGCAAAGTGGGATCCTGTTGTGTTGCCTGTGCCTGACAAGGCTGTAACTGCAAAACAATATCATATTCCTGGGGAAAAGAGAAAATTACTCCAACCATTCAGGCACTTCAACAAGTGGGAGTTGTTAAGGAAACCATGACTGATTTTAACAATCCTATTTGGCAGCCTGTTAAAAAAATAGATGCCACTTGGAAAATGACTGCTGATTATAGAGAATTAAATAAAGTCACCTCTCCCTTGCAGTTACACTACCAGATATGGTTACCCTCATAGAAAAAAAAAAAAAAAAGACAAAAAATTTACAGCCCTGGAAGGTGGCAATAGATCTTGCTAATGCTTTCTGTTCCATTGCCATTACACATTTATAACCATGTGTATGTAATTGTATTGTTTGTACTCAGGTACATTTAAGGACATTATATAGGCCATGGGCAAAGATAAAACAGGGTCAGTGAGTGAAAACGTGGCAGGTCAATTACATTGGCCCCCTGTGCCTGTCAAGAGGGTGGTGATATCTATTTTCCACTGTGGATTCAGCATCAGGACAATTTTTTTTTTTGCTAAACCCACTAAATATTCTAATCAACAAAACAATTAAAGCGCTAGAACAACTCATTCTTCAGTATGGACCTCCTCACCAAATGCAAAGATTGACTGAAAGAACAAATGGAATATTGAAGAAATAATGTTAAAAAGCTAACCAATACTAAAAATTTACAACAATGGTGTTCACATCTTACTAAAACAGGCTTTCTTGTTAAACAGCTGGAGTATTCATAATCAAACACCCTATGATCATAAAAACATGGTGAAGACTGAATTTCTTCCAGATGGTATGTCTCCCAAGTTATTATCTAGAGGGCAAAGGGAATTGTTTACACCAGTAGATTGCATGGTGGGACTGCAACCTATTAGCCTAGACATGAGGATTCATAGAATAACCCTTCAGAATGCCATATGGTTCTGTACCCCAACTTATCTTATTTTACATCCTCTGTTGATATAAATTTCTCAAGTTCTTGTATTTTGGGTATCTTTGATGAATAACTGTGCCTTATCTAGAGGAGACAGTATTTGAACGGTGTTACTGGTGTCACATACCCAACATCAAATTGAAGCTCTTCAACACGTGTGGGCAATTACCCTATATCAGGTTATCAAACTCAGAGCAATAGTAGCTGAAGGAGCTGGAGTAATGTCATATGTATTACTGGAAGGAAATTATATTCCTGTTTTACTCCCTAATCACAGGTTGGCTCATCATGCTTTGTAGTCTTGTACTACAAGCATGTCCTGGATATATTTTCATGAGATTAACATGTAAATACTTGGATTTGGTTGGCCTCTACTATAACTAACTTGTCTGTCTTTTGTGATGAGGGAGGATTAACAGCTGCAGATCTCTTGAAAACATGTTTCATTGGCATGCCATCCCAGTAGATGTATTATAGAATTATACTATGCAAGTGCTTTTGATATCCATGTTCCTCATTGTTATTCTTTCCAAGTAGGTAACAGCTTTATGCCAAGGAACATGTGGTGCCTGGCTAGCTGAGTGGTTTAATTCCCTGGCAGGATAAGTGGGACACCTGATTCAAAGCATTATTGTGACCAACCTAGTGGCCTTTTCTGATGGTGTGACTACACCAGTGGACAAGAGAAGGATTGCAGATGTCATTTATCTGGACTTCTGTAAAGCCTTTGACATGGTTCCCAACAACATCCTTCTCTCTAAATTGAAGAGATGGATTCGATGAATGGACTTATATGGATAATAAAGTGGTTGGATGACCACATCCAGAGGATAGCAGTCAATGGCACAGAATCCTGATGGACATCAGTGACAAGTGGTGTCCCTCTGGGGTCCATATAGGAACCAGTGTTATTTAATATCTTCATCAAGAACACAGACAAAGGGATCAAGTGCACCCTCAGCAAATATTCAGATGACACCGGAGAGGATGTCACCATCATTGCCCGCTCCGAGTGGCCACCAAACTGGGAACTGGAACCTGTGGCCGGAATGATCTTGGGTATCGGAGGGGTTGCGGTCTCGATGAGGAGCAAGCGTAACATCCTAGTGGAAGGTCCTGAAGGCAAAATGGCTATCATCCGGCCATATGTAGTGAGGGCACCTATCACCCTCTGGGGCAGGGACCTTTTCTCTCAATGGGGGGCTTCCAGCCGTATTAACACCCGGGATTTTTAGCTGGGGCCACTGTGTGGCGCGCAACACCTACCACCCCTCAGCTCACCTGGAAACAAGATCATCCTGTGTGAGTGAATCAGTGGTCCCTTTCTAAAGAAAAATTGCGCTCCCTTGAAGCCCTCGTGGAGGAGCAGCTCTCCAAGGGCCACATAGTTGAGACCAATAGCCCTTGGAACTCCCCTGTCTTTATTTTGCGAAAACCTGGCAAGGACAGGTGGAGGCTCCTCCACGACCTCAGAAAAATCAATGAGGTCATTGAAGACATGGGTTCTCTGCAGTCCAGTTTGCCCTCACCTTCCATGTTGCCTTGGGACTGGAAGCTGGCTATCATTGACATTAAGGACTGCTTTTTTAACATCCCCCTCCATCCTCGAGATGGCCCGACGTTTGCGTTCTCAGTTCCCTCCCTCAATTAACAAGCCCCCCTAAAATGTTACCACTGGCTTGTCCTGCCCCAGGGCATGAAAAACTCTCCAACCATATGCCAGTGGTATGTTGTCCACATTTTGTCACCAGTGAGGAGCCTGTTCCCAGAAGCGATTGTCCTCCACTACATGGATGACATCCTTATTTGTGCTCCGGACAAGACTTACTTAAATGTGACTCTCAACAAAACTGTTCAAGCTCTTGAGTCGGCAGGTTTCGAACTCAGCGAAAACAAAATACAACACACAAGCCCCTGGACTTACTTTGGACTCCGGATTCGTGAGCACACCATCATACCCCAGCAGCTGGCCATCCGGGACAACCCAAAGACCCTGCGGGACCTCCACCATCTCTGCGGTTCCATCAACTGGGTACGTCCTCTGCTGGGAGTCACGACGGAAAACCTCGTGACTCTCTTCAACCTCCTCCACGGCAGCGAGGACCTCGACTCACCACGCACACTCACACTTGAAGCCCGAGAATCCATTGGAAAAGTCCAGGAGGCCTTGTCGTCCCGTCAAGCTCACTGGTGTGAACTGAGCTTGCCTTTCATGGTAGCCATCCTAGGTAAGGCCCCCTGGTTCCATGGACTGATCTTCCAGTGGGATGCCCAGTCCAGAGATACTCTATTAATCCTGGAATGGGTGTTCCCACACCATCAGCCCACAAAAACCATCACCACCCCCCAGGAGCTCATAGCAAACCTAATAAAGAAAGCCAGGGCTTGCCTCCACTCTCTTGCAGGGTGTGAGTTCACATGCATCCTTCTGCCATTGGCAACTATTGGAGATTTGGAGCATTTGCTTCAATCCAATGAGAGCCTTCAGTTTGCTCTGGATAGCTACCCAGGCCAAATTTCAATCCATCTACCCAGCCACAAATTATTCAAATCAAATTTTGATTTGTTTCCCAAATTTATTCAAAGTAAAACACCTCTTAAAGCCCTGACAGTTTTTACTGATGTCTCTGGGTCATCCCACAAGTCAGTAATGACATGGAGGGATCCCAAGACACAGAAGTGGGAGTCTAATGTCCAGGTGGTCGAAGGATCACCACAAATTGCAGAACTAGCAGCCATCATCAGAGCTTTTCAGAAATTCCAAGAATCTATTAATGTGGTCACTGATTTGGCTTATGTTGCTGGTGTAGCTATGAGGGCAGAACATTCTCTTTTAAAAGAAGTCTCCAACCCAAATTTATACAAGTTGCTTTCTAAACCAATTCATCTCATCTCCCACAGAAAGCAACCATTCCACATTATGCATGTGAGGTCACACACTGATCTCCCAGGAGCCATCGCAGAAGGGAACAGGAGAGCTGACGCATTGGTCATGTCTGCCAAAACAGCAAATGTGCCGGATATCTTTGCTCAAGCAAAGATGTCCCATGCCTTTTTCCATCAAAACATATCTGCCCTAATAAAAATGTTCCAGCTGACAAGAGAACAGGCCAGAGCCATCGTGGCCACCTGCCCGAACTGCCAAACATACCAACTGCATTCTTCAGGATCTGGGGTCAACCCCCGAGGTTTGAATAGCTGCCAAGTGTGGCAGATGGACATGACACATTACCCTTCTTTTGGACAGGTCAAATATGTTCATGTTTCTGTTAATACCTTTTCCGGCGCAGTGTTTGCCTCGGCCCAGGCAGGAGAAGATGCTGCTCACACCATTAAGCCCTTTCTCGTAGCATTTGCTACCCTGGGAGCACCAAAAGAAATTAAAACAGATAATGGGCCTGCTTACACTTCCCACAGACAAAGGGAGTTTTTTAACCAATGGGGAGCTAAGCACACCACAGGCATTCCTCATAACCCGACAGGACAATCGATTGTAGAGAGGACCCATGGTACCATCAAGCGAGTCTTTGATCAGCAGTGGGGTGGGTCAGAAACTATGTCCCCAGTTGAGACTCCATAAGTCTCTGTATGTTATAAATTTCTTAAACTGCTTTTTCTTTGAGCTGACACCCCCGCACCCTCCGTACTCCGGCACTTCTCAAATTCGGCCCCAGCTAAGCTTGATGAGAAGCCACCGGTGCTGATCAGGGACCCTGAGACCCAACAAATATCAGGGTCTTTCCCTTTGATTACCTAGGGGAGAGGATATGCCTGTGTGTCTGCACCTTCTGGCCCAAAATGGCTCTCAGGGAAATATATCAAACCATATTTAGGGCCGACAAACACTGCCTCTGCCAAGACTAATGAGATCTCTTCTAAGCACTTTCAAGCAGATTCTAAAGACCAAAATCAGGCTGCCTGGAGATGAAGACGGCATCGAAAACTGAACTGGAAGCCTCCAAGTCCTCCCGTCACCAGGTCACAGACAGCAAAGAGTACAAAACCAACTACCACAACACCAAAAGCTCATCAAGCCACAAGCTAGGCATCTCCTAGCTGCTGCTGCTACACCCTTCTCATTGTGACCACTTACCTTTGTACTTGCCTTCCCTTTCCTTCCCTTTCCCCCATTCCTCGGTTCCAATGGTGATTCCTAGGTAATTCACCTTGCTCTGCACCAGCTGTGCCTTATCTCGGTTGGCTTTGGAGCCAGTGCTTTAGGTCTGCCGCAGCATCTGGCAGGTGTGCCATTCCGCCTGCTGTTCCTACCCTTTCCCCCCCTCGGTGGCTTCCAGAGCCTCGTTAATCATCTGGAACATCTCATGGTGCTGCCGGCCCTTCACCTGCCCTTTCCTCCCTTCCTGTACCCTAAAATCTTCCCTTTACCTTGCACCACCACCACCATGGAGCTAGACTGGTAATTTTGGAAGGTGTGAAAAAGGGGGATAGAGGGAAAACTAAAAGGTATAAAAGAATAACCCTCTCGTCTGAATTAATAACTCTGTTTTACACCCCCTAGCAGAGGTCTCCTCCCCACTTGAGATGAGAACCACTCACCTCGCTGCTATCTTTGTAGTCCTCTGGATGCTCCTCACTGTGTGACGCACCCTCGGCTGGATAGTCCCGCAGCCCAATCAGAATGTGTAGGTCACTTTAGCCAAATCCCTGCAGCAACAAGACCTGTGCCTGTCCATGGGCTCAGTAGATAACCCGCTCTCAACATGTCTGGTTGGGATTCCATTCAAACATGGGGAAAACCCCTCCTTGGAGGAGTTGCCCAAACCAGCAAACATCTGGGAAACAGTGGCTCCACCCTTCTGAAGAAGGTAAAAGCTGGTCAGAAGCTCTTCCACCAGCATGTGGGGAGCTACAAGAATTGGACTTATTTGGGTCAGCTAAAGCCAGCTACTGTGTAAGTCTTTACTTTTTCAATCCATCCTCCTGGCCCAATGACGTTACCCCAACAAAAAAAGATCTATAATTCAGCTGATTGGTGTAATTATTCGGAAAAATCACAACCCAAAATGTCTGCTTCCTTTCAACCCAGAAAATGCCCCCAAGGAGTCTTCCTCATTTGTGGAGATCGAGCTTGGCAGGAATCCCTTCCTGCCTTCAAGGTGGTCCATGCACCCTTGGCCAGCTTACTACCCTCACTCCAAACACAACCATCCTTCAAGATTGGAAAAAGAAATTGGCACTCAAAAAGAGAGCACCCACTGAATTCAATGAAAATTGCGATCCAACTGTAACAAATTGGTCTAGAGGCATGAGATTTGCAACATCTCTATTTCTCCCGTGGGTGGCAGCTGCAAAATCTCTGGGTGAACTTCATCACCTGGGGTGCTGGCTTAGTAAGCAGGCCAACACGACATCAAAAGTGCTTAGTGACCTCCTCCAAGACAAGGAAACAACCAGACATGCCACCTCACAAAACCAAGCGGCTATCGACTTCCTTCTTTTAGTCCATGGACACGGCTGCCAGGACTTTGAGGGACTCCATTGCTTCAACCTATCATCGCACACTGAATCAATTTCAAGGAGCATCCAGATGCTGAAAAAACAAGTCCAAAAGGCCCAGACCAAAGAAAAATTTACTGATGGACTTATTGATCTTCTTGGACAATGGGGATTGAGCAGGTGGGGACTTGTGTTACTTAAGAGTATTCTGTGGATTTTTGTTATTATTCTTATTGTGTTAGTCATGTTTTCATGTCAGTTATGTTGCCTCAAAAGAGCAGTTGGAGAAGCCTTTCTAATAAATCAAGGGGAGTTGTGGAGGCTGATGGGCTGACAGGATTGGAGTTAGCCACTCTCCCTTGGAGAGAAGGCTCTTAGTCACCCACCTTTCTGATAATAGAGAAGAATATTTCTCCCATAATTCCTCCCTGCTCTAGGGAAAACATTTATATCCCATTGGTCCTTCCTCCCTTGTTCTTTCCCTGCACCCTCAGTGAATTGGTCTGTTGCTCTACCCCTCCCCTAAGCTTTCCTATATAAACCCTTCTCCCCCGACCCTGTTCGGAGCTTCTTGTCCCTGGATCCCTTTGAGGAGAAGACAAATAAAGCTGCTCTTCGGAACCCCATACAAGGCTCTTGTCCCTTCTCTTCAGCGTCACCGATAGGATTCACAAAAGGGCTAAATCACTTCACCTGGGAGTGAGGACATAGCCTGAGCCACCAGGACATGTTTCTAAAGACTCTTCTCTGGGAGGTCACGGCATGCCACCATCGCCCCACTGCGACAACTTTATACAAGGGCATGAAGTGGCAGGACAAGGGGGAATGGCTTCAAACTGAAAGAGAGTAGGTTTAGATTAGGAAATATTAGAATATTAGGAAAAAAATCTTTACTGTGAGGCTGATAAGACAGTGGCATGGGGTGCCCAGAAAAACTGTGGATGCCTCATCCCTGGAAGTGCTGAAGGCCAAGTTGGATGGGGCTTGGAGCAACCTGGTCTATTGAAAGGTGTCTGTTCACAGCAAGGGGGCTGGAACTAGATGATCTTTAAGGTCCCTTTCAACCCAGGCCATTCTATGACTCTATCATTGTAGGAATATGTTTATTCCTTTTTCTATATGTGTTCATTATGTGCCCCTGTAAATTACCCTGGCCTACACCCCACAAGCCCAAATTGACATCTCGAGCTTTGACAGCCCCACTGAAAATGGTCTCTTGATTGAGAGAGTGGAATGTGGGAAAATAACAGAAGATTGGTGATGAGGATTGTAAAAATGCTTGAATGACCTGCAGCTGGAGAGTAGAAAAATGCATATATCATGTTAATCAGTGTTTAGCCTTGTGTATTTGACAAGTAGAACATCTGTGTTTAGATAAAATAGGCCTGTGATAGATTTAGAGGCACCCTATCAAACATGCTCAAGATTCCTGCCTTGCTGTGTTGAAAGACCAAAGCACAGTAGTAAATGACACCTGATAAACAGGTGAAAATAACAGGTTCATTGATCCTCCAGCCTGGACTGAGCTCTGTGGTGCCTTCACCCCTGCTTGTGTGCCTCTGCCCAGGTGCTGCTTTGGGGATTTGACAGTTGGTGAGGTAACGAAAATAAATACACTGCTTGCATTTCAGCTGTGATTTTGTGGTTGTTCCTGTGTCCTCTCTGTGCTGGCTCACACACTGCTCCCCAATGGCTCGAGGTGGTGGTGTCACTTTATAAGCCAGCCTTGAGAAAAAAAAGAAGTCAACAGGCTTTAGTCTCAAGATATTCTTCCACTGCTTTTCTAGATAGTCTTATAGTCAAATATATCCCTATTTTCTGTAGCATACAAGAAGTTAACAAGTAACTTCCAGTTAGAATTTGGTTCTTCTATTATGCAGAGCGCTGTCCATGTGTCGGGGGTTGAGTGTTTTTCTGTTACTGTGTCAATTGAAAGAATTTTTCCCATTATCATGCCAATGGAGTTGGCCGGGCTACACCCAGGGTCCCTGATGGGTCCAGACAAAGGGGTGGGTGGGGACGGCCCCTGGAGGGGCCTCTGAGGCTTCCGGGAGGGCACTCGTGTTTCCAGCGAGCTGGGAGGAGGACGCCTGGGATCGTTCAGCCACGTGGCCGAGCACAGGAGAGCCAGACCCTCTGCGATCACCTGCCCTGCATCTGCCCCGTTCCAGCCTCCTGCCTCTGCGGACACAGCTGATCCCCCGGACACACACGGTGAGCGAGGAGCCGCCGCTCCAGCCCGTTCCCGCCTGGGACCGGCGTGGCCGTTGCCACCCCTCCCCCCTCCCTCCTGCCTTCGTTCCCGTCTGCCATTGGCACATCCGGGCTGTGGACTAAGTACAGAGACAGCGTGCTTGCATCTAAAGGGACTGACACCGAGTTATCTATTTCGTTCTGTTAGCAATTTTAACTGTTATTGTTTTCTGCTTGTACAGTTAGATATATTAGTAAAAGAGCTGTTATTTCCACCCCCTTATCTCTGCCTCAGAGTCCTTGATTCAAACAATTATAATACTTGGGGGGGGGGAGTGGAACCAAAGTCTATTCCAAAAAGGGAAACTTCTGCCCTTACTGGCAGACACCTGTCCTTTCAAACCAGGACACCATGACATCACTTTCAATTTCTAGAGGATAATCAATGTTCTTCACTCACTTTTTTCAATCATACAAAGTGATGCCCTTAATCTAATGCTACTTCTGAGATGAAGAATTTAAACTAAAAGGAGGCAAATTTGAAATTAAACATGGTAACACTGTTAAAACATCAGTAATTTCTTCAGAACATGCCAATAGTTGAAAGAGATTGTGCAAAGAACATACAATAGAAACATCTACAGTGAAAAAAAGGCTATCATTTAAAAGACAGATAACACATTAAATACAATAGGTTTTTTACTGTTTATACTAGGTGCATGAGCAATCCATTAGGTTAACCATAAAAAACCCCACCAGTTTATTTTAAGAATACAACCTGGATGTAGTCTAATTTGCAAAACAACGTTTTCAATTTGTATACCCAAATATTTCAACAATTCTCACAAACAACACAACAGGAACAGTTTAAGATAATGCAATTTTCTCACCTGTAGTGAATGGCATTGAGGGAAAGTTTAATTTCTATTTTATTTCTACAAGGCTTCAAGCTTACTGCATGGCATCTACACCCCTACTAGGAAAAATTGTTTACATCTGAGCTGAAAAAAACCCCTTTGATAACCACTAGTCAACTGTTTTCAGCAGTCTTTCCAGGTCCGTGTCAGATATGTTGCTAGTTAATCAAATAATCTCAGGACCAACTTTTCATGCTTATTTTTCCCCTTGTAGAGTGAAACAGCTTGTCTTCCTTATAAGAGCAACAAGTATTAATATTTGTGCAGCAAAACATACAGATAGCTCAAGAATTAAGACTGCCTACTTTCATTACATATCTGATGATGTTTAATATAAATGCATCATAAGTGGTTTCCAACAATTATTTCCATAAGTACAGAAAATTTTGCTCTTCCTGCAATTGCTTCCCATTAAAAGTCCCTACCCCTGAGAAGTAAGCTAATACAACTCCCCTTTCCTGAAAGATGTTCACAGTATACCAGACGATATTTCCACACCACCACACCCAGTCAACGTCATTCAGAATGTAGACCCTCACCACCACCCTGTAGCCACCGCATCTGGGGGCGAGGCTCCAGTTAACAGCCCATGAAACGCCCTCTCACGGTGGCCCTGTAAACACGTCAGCCCTACATCGCTTTCCCCGACCCCTTTCCCACCACCCCTGTCGGCCCTCGGTGCTAGGGCGGCCACATCCCAATGATCCACCCAGCTTGGCAGATATGGCCAGGCACTGCTCCCAAGGAAACTCAGACCCACCTCCAACACTCTGAGCAAGAAACAGAGCGGGACCAAGCCCAAACTAAGGCGGCGGCCTAGCCCTGGTCAGGCCTCAACGGTCACTTGACTCCAGCCCCAGAGGACCGGCCACTGTGAGGTGACCGTAGGCGGCTGTGTCCTTCAGCCAGAAATGGAGACTCTATTGCTCAGCCCAACATATCTGCCCAGTGCGCTACCCCCCTGCACCCCAACAGGGGTGTGCCACTCCGTGAAGCAGGCAAGAGCCCCACTCCCTGCAACTCACCTTTGACTTTGCCAAAGGTACCGACGCCAAGCGTGTCGCCCAGGATATAGTGCCCAATCTTCACCCGTCCATGCTCATGCTTCTGTTTATCCGCTGCTGCCACCGCCATCTTGAGCCTAGGACCGAGCCTGCTCATAGAGCACGCCCGTGCCACAGTACTGGGGGGGGGAAGAGCAAACAAATAACACTCATCAACCCAATCCAGAAGTGAACTTAGCACTTACCACTTTCCTGCCCTCCCTGGGGACAAACCCTTGCTGTTGGGTGGGGGAGAGCTGGGTCGGCTCAGTGGCACCCTGAGGGATGAGGCTTCTGCAGGTGGGCCCCACCAGCAGGGCGGGATGGGAGGAACAGCCCCTGGAGACTGTGGGGTGGAATGAGGGGGCCGCAGTGTTTTTACGCCACCTTCTCTGGGAAATACTGGAGATTTGCACAGATTTCGGGACCGAGAGGGAAGGCAGGTGCAGAACGTTTCTCAGGAGTGGTGGTTCCCCTCAGCACTGGCGCAGTGCGAAGAGCTGACCTGGGCCCACCCGCGTCAGAAGTGGCACTGCCTGGAAGCTTAAGCACCTTTGTGTTGCTGGCTAGCACCATTATCATCCACGAGGCCTGTGCCTGCAGGCAGCGGGAAGCTAAGGCTAAGCGCTCCCCACAATATGGGTTGTCTTTCCTGATGCTAAAGTGAGGAGATGTGTTGAACATAGGCATACTTTTAATTGAGAAATTGTGATAGCACAATGAGATTGCTAGGCTGTCTGCATAGTCACAGCCACGGGGTGCCATGCAATGTGCTGCACACTGCAAGACCTGCCTGTGGAGAGCATACAGAAGCTCTTGCTGAGGTGGCAGCTTGTATTGGTTTGCACAGCCTGGTTTTTGGTAGCAGGGGGGGCACAAAGATGGCTCCTGTGAGAAGCTGCTGGAAGCTTCCACCATGTCTGGCAGAACCAATGGCTGATGGCTCTGAAGATGGACATGCTGCTGGCTGAAACTGGGACAATGAGAGAGGTTGGTAACACCTCTGTGATGACATTTAAGAAGAAAATCAAAACAAAAGTCACAAGGTTTTTGCTTCTAGTCAGAGAAAAGGAGGTGAGAATATGTGAGGGAAAACAACATAGCGACACCAAGGTCATTGGAGAAGGAGGGAGAGGAGGTGCTCCAGATGACAGAGCCAAGATTCCTCTGCAGGCCATGGTGAAGACCATGGTGAAGCTGGCTGTCCCCCTGCAGCCCATGGGTCCACAGGGGATACAGAGAGATCAACCTGCAACACATGGGGGAGGTGCCCATGTCGGAGCAGGTGGATGCCTGGAGGAGGCTGTGATCCAGTGGAAGACCTGGTAGAGAGAGGGGGACTCTGCTTCCAGACTGGAGCAACCAGCCTTGGAGGACTGCACCCTGTGGAAGGAGAGAACCACACCACAACAGTTTTGGGAGGACTGTTTGCCCGTGGGGGGGAGTTCACATTGCAGTAGGTGCAGTATGGCTGCTGGTTGTGAGAGTGGACCTACACCAGAAAAGTTCATGGAGAACCATCTCCATGGGCAGGACCCCATGGTCTCACATGGGAAGGACTCCTTTCCCAGAGAAAACATTGGGTGATGAACTGACCAAAACTCCCACACCCTGTCTCCCTGTGCTGTCAGCTGGAAGGAGGGAGGGGCTGGGGTTGAAAAAGGTGTTTTAAGGGCTTATTTTAACCTCACATTATCCTCCTCTGATTCAGTTAGTGATAAATTTCACTTTGCAACCTTAAATTGAGCCTGTTTTGCCCTTGAAGTCTTTTTTCCCGATCCTTATCTTAACCCAGGAACCCTTTGTTAACTTTTTTTCCCTTTTTTCTCCTCTGTCCAGCTATAGCAGGAGAGGCTGAGCAAGCAACTCTTGTGGGTGCCTGACATTGGATCAGTGTCAAAATACAACATAGCTGAACACCCACATGCAGACAGGGTTTCAGGCACTAATAATGCAGTGTGTTGCATATGGTTTAAAAAAGCATTTTTTCTAGTAATAGTCTTAAATATGATTCAGTGAACATTCAGTATTACTTGTTACAGTTATGAATTTAATGGAAAGTTGGAAAACAAATTCTGATCCCTGAAAAGTCTTTATATATTAAAGTATCCCCCTAACCTAATGGGACAAAACATTAAAACCCATCTGTTCATTACTGTGGAAGAAAAATATTAGAGATTTAAGAAGAAATATGGTATGAAAAAACATTTCATAAAACATATTACAGACTGTGTATGGCAATTGTTCTGTACATAGAAACATAGAATTTTAAGGGGTTGAAATGGACCTTAAAGATCATTTACTTCCATCCCCCTGCCATAGGCAGGGATACCTTCCACTAGACCAGGTTGCTCCAAGCTCCATTGAACCTGGCCTTAAACACTTCCAGGGATGAGGCATCCACAGCTTCTCTGGGCAACCTGTTCCAGTTCCTCACCACCCTCACAGTAAAGAATTTTTTTCCTAATATCTAACTTAAATTTCCCCTCTTTCAATTTGTACCCAATTACTCCTTGTCCTGTCACTGCAGTTCCTGATGAAGAGTCCCTCTCCAGTTGCCTGTAGCCCCTTCAGGTACTGGAAGGTGCTGTGAAGTCTCCACAGAACCTTCCCTTCTCCAGACTGAACAGCCCCAACTTTCTCAGCCTGTCTTTGTAAGGGAGGTACTTCAGTCCTCTTACCAACATCGTTGGACCATCTCTGGACTTGCTCTAACAGTTATATGTCCTTCGTATGTTGGGGCACCAGAAATGTACTCAGTACTCCAGGTATGGTCTAATAAGAGCAGAATAGAGGGGCAGAATCACCTCCTTCATTCTACTGGCCATGCTCCTTTGAATGCAGCTCAGGATTCTGTTGGTTTCTGGGCTGTGAGCACTCACTGCCGGCTCATGGTTTTTCATCACTCATCACCCCCAAGTCCTTTTCTGCAGGGCTGCTCTCAATCACTTTTCCCCCCAACCTGTACGTGTGCCTGGGATTGCCACAACCCAGGTATAGGACCTTGGACATAAACGGAGCTGATCTAAAGTACTAGTGAACACTATGCAGAGGTTCAATTCTAACTGATAACCCTCAAGTTAAGGTTATTATAACAAGATCTCAACAAAAGATCATTTATATACTGAAAAATCATGGAGGTAGTCAAGCTTTCAGCATTTAACAAAACACTACAAAGAACTGAAGCACTTCAGAATCTATATCTAGTAAAGCTTTTAGTCCAACAATGACTGACGTAATAGTGAGCTACCTAAGATCTTTTGAATAGGCTTAAAATAACCTGAATTAACTGATCTCTTGCCCCTCACCAAGAAATTTTAAAGGAGATGAAAATACAGCAGCTGTCAAACTCTGTTCATAAAATTCATTCTTGGTATAGGTAAAATTCCCCCTGAAAGGAAGTTTGTAAGTTTTCAAAGTGACTGCAAGCCATTGCAGGTTTCAATCACTATTATTACCTTGATATGCTGTATATTATATAAATGCTCATTTTCTAGCAGTGTGGTACAGCATAATATAATTCAGGCTGAAGAGCTAACAGATAGCAGCAGCAAATAGCTAATCACTTGCCTTTGCAGTATTATGTTTGTGGGTCAGCATAACAGGCTATGGGATGATGACCAAGAATCCAAGCAAGGTCTAAGGCTTACTATATACAGCCCACACTGCATTCCCTCTATGTTATTATTGTGGATGGAGATCTGTATAGCTGACATCAAAAAAGGATGAGTTGGCTGAAGACGGTCCTGTGGAGATAGGATGCTCCTGTTTTGGCTCCAATGAACAACACAGGACAGAACAAAGTCATATGACTAGAACTTAACATCATGGCCAAAAAAGTAACTTTTGCCTGATTAAGGGTCATTAAAATATTAAAATGCACATCCCTGCATATGCTAATAAGCTTAATGAAGTACATGGTACCACATATATGACATTACTACTCAACTCTCAACTTAGGTCATGCTATATGTTACATAGGAGAAGGAAGATAAGATAGGGCTGTATATGAGGGTAGAAATTTCACTTAGTGAGGAAGACCCAAAAAGACTTTAAAGACAGTTGATGGGATACTCTCCTCTTCCCTCCCTCCTCCCAAGCAGGGAAGCCTTCTTGATAAGATTTTGTGTACGATTATTATTATTATTACTCAGGTTAACACAATATTATTATTCTAAACCTGTATTTTTGTTGCTTCAATAAATCCCACTAATCGTGAATCGATCACAATATTCTTATTGAATGCAACCAGACCTATAGCATCAGACTGGCAAACTGCACTATTTATAAATCTGTGCTCATGGAAGTTCATATTGAACAGACTAGACCTATAGAACCAAATTGGTTCTAATCAGAAATTAAACCCAGCCGCACCCAGCCCCTCTGATCTCTCTGACCAGCTAGAATGCAAGGGGAGTTATTTTCTGCCAAATTTCTTACTCTTAATGTAACACGGGTTGCTCAAAACAAAAATTCCATGTTACACAAAGAACATCATATAAGACTGCAAAGCAAAAGCTTTCATTCCCACCCACAGTCAGAACACCTGCCATCCAACAGTACTATTCTTCAAAAAGCCTTTAGTGCCTTGCTGACCTGTTTTAAGATGCTCTGAGGGGTTATTCTTACTCTGAGAGTAACAAAAAGACATTTATGATTACTTCCTCTTACATTTGTTTCCCAGTATATAATCAATAAACACATTTTAGATGCACTCCTGAGCCCTGTGAATACATAGATGTGCAATATGTACAAAATGTATTTTTAAGTTAACAGCTTTGACACCACTTACTTTCAAACTCTCAGAAGGACCAATTAAAAGCAGAGTGAGTACAATACATTTGTAACATGTTAAGAGAACAGCAGGGCAAGATTTCTCTTTTTGTTTAGAAACAGCCTAAGTAGATACACTCAATTATCCAAAACTATTAAATATATTTCATTTAAAATATAAGAAAGTGCAGTCAAGGGAACTCTAACTTCAAACTTGGCTGAAAATTACTTCAGTGATCTGCACAAGCTGATCCATTTGTTGACTGCTAATCCTTCAGTAATGACAAATCAGTATACTACTTCTAGAAATTAATGATGAAACCAAAGGAATAATAGAATAGCCTCAGAAGCTTAAAATATTAAAAGTTTTTGGTGGTGTGTTGTTTTGGTTTTTTTTGGGGAGGGAGGGGAAGAGAGGTGGGTGTGGGTGTGTGTTAAGTATTTTCTCCCCAAAGCATCTGAAATCCCCTAAAGCCTTGCAGGGATTACTATCTTCTAAATTTCCAAAACTTTCACCTTACAATCATTTTTTAAAAAGTTGTTTGAAAGCTAGCTGAGTGACCCAGTAACACACCATATAGGGTGCAAGTTTATCAGGTATCAGTCCATAATTCAAATGTACCCCCAAGTCAGACTTCTGTATTGTACTACCTACCATTTAATGTTTACACGCAGCATAAAAACCTAGAATCATTTAGGTTGGAAAAGACCTTTAAGATCAAGTCACACTTAATCCAGCATTACCAAGTCCACCACTAAACCATGTCCCCATGAAATAGAGAAATTAAGAATTAAGAGTCAAGCAATGCTTTGACTAAAAGGGGGACTGACAAAACTGTATTATTTGCTATATTTTATGGTGCTTACAAGAACAGGAGGAGAGCAAGGCTACAAGGTGGGTTCAAGGGCTAGAATGTGCAAATAGGATGCAAAGACAAAGACACCACAAGGTAAGGGGGTCCTCAGACACCTGAGACCAGGAAAACTGATATCAAAGTCTGGAAAATGACCAAAGGACTAGAGAGAGAGCATGCGCAAAGAGGTGAGGTGAAAAACTCGAACTGAGAGGAAGACTATTTACTTCATCCCAAAGACCCTCAGACAACCACTAGAACAACCTAAAAGGAACAATGTGCAGTCACAAAGAGGCGCGAAACTAATTTCCATATGACCGTGGATAGGCAATGAATATGTATTAGGCGAATTGTGTATTCCTAGTTTGTAGAGAATAAAAGGAGAGGTCACCAAAGGTGTGCATGTTTTTGGAGGAGCTATCCATGCTCCTCAGCGCTGAATAAATACATACCTACTCTTATAACTTATTTTGTGGGTTATAGAGTGTTTTTCTGTGCCTCACCCAAATGCCACATTCACATGTTTTTTGAACACTTCCAGCAGTGGTGACTCCACCACTGCCCCAGGCAGCTTGTTTCAATGCCTGGCCACCCTTTCAGTGAAGAAATTTTTCCTATTATCCAACCTAAACCTACCCTGATGGATCTTGAGGCTATTTTCTCTCATCCTGTCACTTGCTACCTGGGAGAAGATCCCAACCCCCCCACCTAGCTATAACTTCCTTTCAGGTAGTTGTAGAGAGCTATAAGGTCCCCCCGAGCCTCCTTTTCTCCAAACTAAACAACCACAGTTCCCTCAGCTGCTCCTCATAAGACTTGTGCTCTAGTCCTTTCATTAAGTCTGATCTATTTCTGTGTCAACTTTCCACACTGACCTTCCCAGACTATTTGAGTAACTTCTGTCTCAACAATAACAAATCCTTAATGTCTGGCAGTATGTGTGCTTCAGACTTGGCAGTTTTTTTTTTACCCAAGCAATGACCCACTGAATAGGCAATACTTTTGCAGGCCTTTCAGAGCCAGAAAATCATGAACAATGTTTAAGACTGGGAATCCCTCTTAAACTATTCCCTCCCAGAACAGCACTTAAAAACATTATTAAAGTTACCATATTTGCAATAAATTCTGACTCTACATGCTAGGACACAATGAAACTCAGTCCCTAGTGCCAATATTCCATTTCTCTTGCAGGCAAGTTGAGTAATGTACAACCCTCTTTTTAAATTCAGCACAGAGATGATGGCCCTTTTCAAGGTGGAGGTGCTATCAAATGAAAAGTCAGTTAAAGGATTATTTTTAATTAATTGCTTCAGTGTATACCATCAAGAATTTGTATGTGTAAATATATGCATTTTCAGGAATCCCATGTGTTTGCATGGCTAGGTTTTGGTAGCAGGGGTCTACAGGGGTGTTTTCTGTGAGAAGCTGCTGGAAGCTTCCTCCATGTCCAGCAGAGCCAATGCAGGCTGGCTCCAGGATGGATGGGCAGCTGGACAAGGCTGGGCCAATTAGAAATGGTGGTAACGCCTCTGTGATAACATATTTAAAAAGGAAAAGAAAAAAAAGTTCTTGTGCAGATTTAACTTCAGCCAGAGAAGGGTGGAGTGAGAATATGTGAGAGTAACAGCCCTGCAGACACTAAGGTAAGTGGAGAAGGAGGGACAGGAGGTGCTCCAGGCATTGGAGCTGAGATTTCCTTGCAGCCCATGGTGAAGACCATGGACAAAAATTCCCACAAAAACCAAAATAACATCATCATAACAGAATGAAAATGGACAACTTACACAAAATCCACCCCTTGTCCCTTTGCTACAATTAGAACAATTCCCCATGACCATTCTACTCTCTAACATTGTTCAGTACTTGTTTTGCCCATTACCTCTCTCAATTACTATCCTTATCTCAAAATCCTCATGATCTGAGTGATGGCACCAAAAAGACTGTAGTGGGTTGACCCTGGCTGGATGCCAGCCACCTATCAAAGCCTCTGGATCACTCCCGTTCACAGCTGGACAGGGGAGAGAAAATATAACAAAGGATTAATGGGTTGAGATAAGGACAGAGAGAACACCCACCAAATACCATAATGGGCAAAACAGACTCAAATTAGGGAAATTAATTAAATTTATTATTAACAAAATCAGAGCAGGATAATGAGAAGTAAAATAAGAGTTTAAAAACACCTGGATATGAGTAATGGGGGTTATGACTAGTTCATCACACGTAGTTCCTGCTGCTGGTCAGGGAGAAGAGTCCTTCCCCTGCTCTAATGTGGGGTCCCTCCCACAGGAGACAGTTCTCCGCGAACTTCTCCAACATGAGTCCTTTCCACATACAACAATCCTACCCCAAATTGCACCCACGTGGGTCCCTCTCCACGGGGTGCAGTCCTTCAGGCACAGCCTGGTCAGCGTGGGTCCCCCATGGGGTCGCAAGTCCTACGGGGAAACCTGCTTCAGCATGAGCTACTCTCTCCACAGGTCTGCAGGTCCCTGCTCCAGCACGGGACTCCCATGAGTTCACAGCCTCCTCTCAGGCACTCACCTGCTCCAGAGTGGGTCTCCTCCACGGGCTGCAGGGGCACAGCTACTTCACCATGGTCTTCACCATGGGCTGCATAGGAATCAGCTCCAGCGGCTGGAGCACATCCTGCCCCTTGTCTTGGTTTTAAAAACTCATCGGGGAAATTAGGGCCACTCAAGCTGCCCCCTTTTCTATAATGTTGAAGTAAATACTAAGGAAGATTGAAGTCGGAGTCACAATTTACTAAAGAGGCTCGCAATAAACATAGCAATAATAATAAACGATTGTACAAAAAGAAAATGGTCTGACCAACAAAGGCGATATGAAGCTTGACCCTCCAGGAAAAAACAAGATAACTGCTGTTCCCGCACTAGACCACCCCGTAGGCCTAGGCCCCCTGAGAACAAAGGCAGTATGGCCAAAGGTTCTGCGGTGTAACGCTCCCCTCCACCAGAAAAAAAAAACAAAACCAAAATTAAAAAATCAAACAAACAACCCCCCCCCAAAAAAAAACAAAAGCAAAAAAAAAACAAAAACAAAAAACAAAAAAAACCAAAACAAAACAAAACAAAAAAAAACAAAAACAAAACCCCCAAAAAATAAAATTAAAAAAAAAGACCGAAAAGACAACAACTAAACAAACCCCCCAGAAGCTCGGTCGTCCAAGCCGGATCGACTCTCCTTCCGCTGAGTTCACTTCGGCACCAGGTTCCTGCACGGCCGCTACCACCGGTCTGCTGTGCTGAGGGTGCGTGTGGGTCGATTCTGCCGCTTCGCTGCCTCTTCCTAACACCCCGCTGGACCCCTTTTTCGGCTCATCTAGGCTCAGCTGATATCGGCGCCGCTGTCTCTCCTCAGCCCCTTGTCCTGCAAAAACGTCCTGGAAGGACGGGAAGAGAGGGGAGAAACGGCGGAGCGTAGGGGGCCGGGGTCCTCAGGCCCCTTAGCTGAAGCGAGCCAGTCAAAAAATGCCACATCTCTGTTTCCGGCCGTGGCATTTTTCCCTACCGGAACTACTCCCCCCATCAGTGACGTGACTGGTATTGAATACAGTGTTGAAAGCTCCACCCCTCCTTCTCCACTGACCCTTTTCTTCTTCCTCCCTTTCTAATCGATGATATGGACCTGTGGCTCGCCTTGTCAATTTATTCCTTTTCACTACTGGGGCAATTACTGTAGTTGTTTTATGGGTCCCTATTTCAGGCGCTATTATCCTCAAATGCAGTTTGGGTTCCTGCCTCAATTACAGTCGTCTGAGAGTACTGAACTGTGACTCAATAGATACAGGCCAGATCCCAGTAGAGGGTGAGGAGCTGGTTTTCATTGGGGTAGGCAAGGCACCCTTCTATCAGTTGACAGGTCAGTTTGTCAGGGTTGATGACCTGTTCAGGCATAAAGTGCCAGGTAATGGGAGGTGATATCTGCCCCAGGTTGGCAGGAGCCTCCCCAAATCCTTCCACCCACCCTCCCACTCAGGAACTGGATGCCTCAAGGCAGATTTCCATATCTCCTCACCTAAAGTTTGTTTTCTCTTACACCAGGATGACACCAGATTCCATGAACTCCATAGTGTATCAACAGTATTAGTTAATATCATTACCAGTATTAAGTAGCTTACATAAGGATGAGCAATGACCACAGGAGGCTGCATTATAAAAGCCTTCACATCAATCTCAGGCAGGCAGAGGGAAGTGTATTCCCTCACTGACCACAAAAGACAGTTCCCCCAGCATAACAAGGCTGTCAGTGTAAGGGCAAAGCATAGAGCCAGTGTTAACATGTTCCCAAACTCAGCAAAATAGAGATAAGGAGTGCAGCTGACAAACTCCATGTCCCCCACAGAAGCTTGCTACTTGATAACTACTATTTACTATAGCACAACTTATATATTTATATAAATTTAACTGCACCTGTCTCACCCCACACGTTGTGCACCAAAAAAAGGACTGTAGTGGGTTGATCTTGGCTGGACACCAGATACCCACAAAGCTGCTCTATCATTCCCCAGCTGGACAGGGGAGGGAAAATAAGATAGAAAACAACCTGTAGGTTGAGATAAAGCAGTTTACTAAAGCAAAAGTTTTTGCACACATGAGCAAAGAGAAAAAAAAGCTTTATTCTCTACTTTCCATTGGTGAGTGATGTTAAGACACTTCCTGGGAAGCAGGGCTTCAGCACAAAGAGCAGTTGCTCTGGAAGGCAAACACTGTAAAGTAACAAATACTCCTGTTCCTCCTCCCTCCCTTAGCTTTTATATCTGAGCTGATGTCATATGGTATGGAATATCCCTTTGGACCATTTGGTCAGTCGGCCTGGTTGTGTGTCCTCCCAGGATCTTGTCAACTCCCAGCCCCTTGATGGGGGGAATATTGGAGATAGCACTGATGGTGTGCCAGGGCTGCTCAGCAGAAGCCAAAACACTGGTGTGTTACTAGCACCTTTCCAGCTCCCAATGCAAAGCACAGCACTGGGAGGGCTGCTGTGGGGAAACAAATTCCAGCTCAGCCAGACACAATATACCATGTTTCACTGAAGTAAAACGCACAAAAAAAAAGACATTTTCTGGATAAGACTATTTATTTTAACAAATACATGTATCTTTATGATGAACTAGAGGCTGCAACAGCTGCTCTCTTGGGCTTTGGCGTGGTTCCCTCACGGAATCCATTCCTACAAGTAGAAATATGGTTATTTTTCGAAAGGTTGACTTTTGGTCCAATTTATTTTCCAAGAAGCAATGTTTCAGATCAGGTTCACCAGCTTTTTTTAGCTTCTCTCATTAATGCACTGAAATCACTATGGAGTTCATATGTTCGTATATTTTTCTTAAGAAACATACTTCACAAACTGTTTGGAATAAGCAATATGGTTTTCTCTCTCTTCTGCTGAAGTAAATGACTTCTTCAAACAGGAAGATTTCATTAACTGAGTAAACACTGCAAGACTGAATCTGATACAGTAAACTCACTGAAGGCATGCCTTACTTTATGTTCCTACTAAGCAGCTCGGTAAAAGATTTCACATTTGTTAGCACTGAAGTGCAAGCTTGCTTTGGAGATGACATTTCTACTTCAGCAACACTTGGTGGAAATCAGGCTTCAGTTGCACATTGTAAGGTATTTTCTGGCTGCTTCTGGGAAAGACTGCTTAGCAAAAAACCCTCAGATGAATGAATCTCTCAAATACACCTAGGTCTGGGACTTAAGACATACTTTTCACTATTGAATTCAATCTACATTTTAAAGAAAAGACTTTGAATTACTTGGGTTTTTCATCCATCTTTCTGGTGTATCAGGCCAAAAGTTACAGAGCTGTGCTTTAGAATATGGAGGTCATACAGAAAGAATTTCTTAGCAAGTTTAACAGTACAGTACCTTTTAAGTACAACTCAAATCCTTATAACACATTTTAGAAACCTGCAACTCAGAATCAGATGTTACTTAATAATTGAACTCCAAATTAAAGAGCAACCACTGAAGTATTTAAAGCCTTTTTTTGTGGGCAAGAAAGGATTGGAATGCATTTCAAGAATTGTTTCTTAGAAAAATCCAACTTCAGTGCAACCATCAATTTCAGACTCCCAAAAAGAGGTAATGCTACACAAAGTACACCTTTTCAAATGTGAGTGCTTTATTACAATACCCTCTGTGTTCTGTACTATCTACAATTAACAAAAACATCAGTTTGTTATACATCCTGTTTTAACAATGAATGAGCTTTTTATAATTGGCAGTATATTCTTTTGAAGATATGACATCATTTATTTCCACAATATATTAAAAAAAAACCAACACCATACCTCATCAAGCATACTAAATAAGTGTTAACTTTGAATGATGAATTTTATAATTTAGTAAAATCAATTGAAGATGTCAGATTACACTAGTCTGTAATAAAATGCCATACCTGAATCGACGGTAGACCCTTTTGAGGTGCCTCATGCGACCAGTACCAGTGGTGTTGCGTCTTTTAGCCTTTGCACTCCAGTTATCTAGAACACAGAAATTACTGTTACTCATCTACACCAAATAATTAGTTTCATGGTATGTTTGAATAGTACAACTATTCAATTTGACAGAAGAAAAAACCAATTATCAATTAAGTACATTATTATGCAGTAATAGTGCATGTTAGCTGAAATATAGTTAAATCAGTATTAATTTCAAAAAAGCTCCTAACACTTCAAGACAGGATAGTATTCTTTCTTGGTTGGAAAAAAGCCAGATTATTGAAGACGACAAAAAAATACAGGTTTTTAAACTCAACTGTTTTACTTACAATTTCTCTTACGCTTAGCAGGGTAACCACATTTCCCACAGGTAGATTTCTGCAGATGGTACGCCTTGGACCCACACCGACGACACAAGGTGTGTGTCTTATTTCGCCGCTTACCAAATGATGACGTACCCTTCGTCTGAGAAATATTTCAAGACATTGCACATTGTAAATATCACTATCACTCAAAAGTCATTTAACTTAAAACACAGGCTTCTCTAAAAAACTCAAATTCACAAAGTCCACTGAACTCTGAAACACCGACTCAGTTTCTTTTATAGGTATCCTCCATTTTAAGAAATCAGTTTCTTACACTTCTCTTTGCCATTCTTATCCTCCTACCCAGTGCTGAAATAAAATTAAGTCACCGAGTGGTTATCTCCAACTCCTTTCTCATCTCCCTCAAATTTATCGGTGATAAACAGTAAACTGCTTTTTCCTGAGGAAAGGTATTTATTTTCATAGATTAACCATACACTCACAAGAGGCTTTGGCAATCAAATTCTCTCTTGCTACGTTATCTGAAAGGCTTCCTAATCCCTGGGAAGAGTGCTGTCCAGGCCAGGCCCGCAGCAAGCACGGAGGGGACCTCGAAGAAGATCCCGCGGCAGCACAGCCCCATACCCCATACCCCATATCACTGTCTCTTCGCCCAGGACGAGAAGTCCCACGCACCCACACAGGCCAGGAACGGGGCTCGCTGCCAGGCCTTCAGGCTCAGGTCCCAGCTTCGTCTCCCCGCAGCGCAGCCCCACCTCCGAGCCTGGCCACAGCACGGCGCAGGGTCGTCCCGCGCCCCAGATGAGGCCTACGGCCTCACACAGCCCGACACAGCGGCGGATGACGACAGATATCACCGCATCCAGGCGCTAGCACTCACCATCTTCTCCGGGGGTTAGCACCAAAGAGGCTGTGCCCCGCCCCGCTTCCGCTATAGTCCGGCAAGCGCTTCCGGAGACGTGCTGTGACTGTTCTATTGGGAATGGCGGAAGCATCCGGTCCGGTAGCCTGGCTAGATAGGCCCTGCCCGGCTCGGTGCGGTAGAAAGTGAATGCTCGTCTTAGCCTCACCTCAAGTTGTACTCAGGGGTCCCCTCCGCGTAATGTCCCCTTCCCGCCGGGCCCGGCCTACTGGGATAGGCAAGGTCCCTGAAAGCCGTGGTGTGTCGTGGTGGGACCCTCGGGGATCAGACCATGGTGCAACTGGTCCTGAAAAAAATGATTAAGGGGTATCTATGTGTAAATTTAACACACCTAAGATAACTTACAGGTACATTATTTTTAACTCTAACGCATCTTCCCTGCACTAGTACCCATGCTGTTATTCACAGGTGCCTACAGCTCTACTTCAGGCTGCAGAATCAAGTCCTGGCCTTATTTCTACATCAAGTGAAACCTATAAACCTATTTTCATAACTGAAATGAAAATTTCTCCTTCAGGGACAGGATATTTGTGGCTGTAATACATATTTTCAAAGTGAACTGCCTTAAAAAATACGCACACTCTGCTTGTCAGTGTCCCTCCCAAGCCCCACAGATGCAATGTGACAGTCTGCCTAAAGCACTGCAACGGACATCATTAATCTAAAATTGTTTTTTATTCCAATGCACCATCTAAATTCTTACATGTCAGCTGTTGTGGTTTAACCCCAACTGTGAGGGAATGGTGACCTTTTTGTTCGTTGTAAGATAGGTTATCTTCAAACCCGGACATGCGGGCTTAGATAAGCAATCTTGAAGCCCGGATATGCGGGCTGGTCTGTGGGTATGTGATTACTGATTGCTTAGGCTAGCACAATAACCAAACGTCTTAGTAACTTTTTTTAGGAAAACAAAGGGTACTGCAAGGATCAGCGCTGACAACGGAAGAACCCCTAGCAACCGGAGAAACGTGCGCACCCGGAAATCAGGGGACTTAAAAGAGAACGAACTTTGGGGGAAAGTGTGGCAGTTTTGTGGAGCGGAGTCTCCCTGCCACCCAGCGCTGCAATTTTGCCTTTGCCGTCTGTACTCAATAAATTTTTCAAATTGGTTTTGAGTATGGCCCTTTGTGCTCATTTATAACAATTTGGTGCCGTGACTCGGATCGAGATTGGGTAAGGGGGATTTCCCGTCTGTGGGAAGGCGCGCCCCACCCTCTTGGTGGTCCCGAGGGACGGGAGCCCCCGCTCCCACCTCGACCGACGAACCTAAAACCAGAAGGCAAAAGCAAAGGAGAAAAGGGCCCGGTTGACCCCTTAAATTTTGTGCACAAAGTCTGGACGAAGACGCGGGACGCGTAAGTAAAAGGGGATCCGTTCGGGCGGGGTCGGGATCCCGGAGTGCGGCGACGTGGTGTGTGTGAGAGGGGAACTGGCAGCCAGATTCCCCAAGCGAGTGCGGACCCTTTAGTAGTGCGGTTCCCATTGACCCGCGAGGGCTTGGGCCACGAAACAGGGGAAGCGAAAGTGACTTTTTGTGTGAATGAAGGCACTCCGGAGGAATGGGACAGGGGAAGAGTAAGCCTCCTGCAGGGATTAAACTCCCACCTGTACCAAGGGACAGTCCCTTGGGGTTTTTTTTAGATAATTGGGAACATTTTCCGGACACAGGGGGGAAGGATAAGGCTAGGATGATACACTATTGTGTAGAGATATGGGGTGGAAAGGAAATCTCAAAGGGTGTGTTTTGGCCAGTATTTGGGTCTTCCGAGGACTGGGTGAAGCAAAAACTAAACATTTGGGTAAATACAAAGAAACCTTTTCACCTGGAGGAGAGTGAATATGCTAAGGTGTGGGTGGGCCGCCCAGAGGTGTTTATTTTTAAACTAACAGAAAAATCTAGCGAGAATAAGGAGAAGAAGAAGGGGGGTCGAGCTGAGGAGACTATGATAGTCCCTCCCCCATATGTGCCCCCACCCCAAGCGCAAGGAGGGGGTCCCAATGCACCCCCGGAGGAAGATTCGGATTTAGATCAGTCAGAATATACTGGGCCAACAACTCGGAGCAGGGCTCGGAAAGGGCTGTTTCCCTTAAGAGAGATGCCCATGGGGGGACCGCAGGCGGGAATAGGATTTATATCGGTGCCCCTTAGCTCGGGGGATGTGAGAGACTTCAAGAAAGAAATGGGACACTTGTTGGAGGATCCATTGGGAGTGGCTGAAAGGGTAGATCAGTTTTTAGGCCCAAACATGTATACATGGGAGAAATTACAGTCTATTTTAAACATTTTGTTTACGGCAGAGGAAAAGAATATGATCAGGAGGGAGGGGATGCGTATTTGGGATGCCCAACATGCGCAGGGGCCGGCAGCAAATATAAAATGGCCTCTTCAGAACCCGAATTGGGATCATCAGAACCTGGCCCATAGAACCCATATGCAGGACTTAAGAACTATTATAGTTCAGGGAATTAGAGAATCAGTCAGAAGGGGTCAGAATATTAATAAAGCCTTTAATGAGAGACAAAGAAAGGAGGAGACCCCCACGGAATGGTTGGAGAGGTTGCGGAAGAACTTCCAACTTTATTCAGGAATGGACCTGGATGGTCAGATGGGACAGGCAGTGCTGAAGGTGCACTTTGTTTCAAAATCCTGGGAAGACATTAGGAAGAAGATACAAAAGATGGAAGACTGGCAGGATAGAGGCTTGGATGAGTTGTTAAGAGAGGCTCAGAAGGTATATGTTCGAAGGGAAGAGAAGAGTCACAAGCAACAGGTTAGGATGATGGTTGCTGCGGTGCGGGAAAGTAGAGGGTAAGATCAGGGAAAGATGCAAAAACAGCCTATGAGAGAGTTTGGGGGTCCGAGAGATTAGAGGGAGAGGCAAGACCAGAAGGTGTGCTTTTATTGTGGAAAGAGGGGACATTTCAAGAGGGAATGTCGAGTCCGAATTAGAGATGAGAAAGAATTCAAAGCAGATTAGAGGGGTCAGGGGCTCTATTTAATGAGGACCCGGAAACAACAAAAAGAGCCCTTGATAAAACTGAGTGGGTCCCCATGACCAGGAGATAACCTTTCTGGTCGACACGGGTTCAGAAAGATCTACCATTCAATTTTTGCCCAAGGGATGCACCCTGTCTAAAGAAACCGCCACTGTGGTGGGGGCAAAAGGAGAACCTTTTGAAGTAAGGGTGATAAAAAGGATGACGGTGGAATCAGAATCAAAGATAGGAATAGGGGACTTTTTACTAGTACCAGAATCTGATTATAACCTATTAGGAAGAGACATGATCATAGAATTAGGAATTCAAATAGAAGTAGTGGAAAAGGAATTACAAATTAGGCTTTGCCCCCTTAGACAAGAGGATGAGGACAGAATAAGTCCTGATGTGTGGTACAACCCAGGAAGCGTTGGACAACTGAAAATAGCCCCATTCACGGTAAAAATTAAGAATCCTGAGGTCCCCGTGAGAATAAAACAATACCCCATTTCCCTAGAAGGAAGGAGGGGACTAAAAAACCTGAGATAGAAAGACTACTAAATAGGGGGCTGCTGGAGCCTTGTATGTCTCCTTACAATACACCTATACTTCCTGTCAAAAAGACGGATGGGTCGTACCGTCTAGTACATGATTTGAGGGAGATAAACAAACGGACCATAGCGAGGTTTCCTGTAGTAGCAAACCCCTACACCCTTTTGAGCAAGCTAGGACCTGATAATTTATGGTATAGTGTAGTGGACTTAAAGGATGCCTTTTGGGCCTGTCCCCTCGATGAAGCAAGCCGGGATTACTTTGCTTTCGAATGGGAAAACCCTGATACAGGAAGAAGACAACAGCTTAGATGGACAGTGTTACCCCAGGGGTTTACGGAATCTCCAAACTTCTTTGGACAGGCACTGGAACAGATCTTACAAGATTATCAAATTAGGCCGGGGGGCAAGAGAAAAAAAAAAAAAAAAAAAAAAAGGCTCGCGCTGTGTGTCCGAAGCGAAAATAAAAAGCTGCGCAGCGGTCCCGGCTCCTTGCCCGTGGCGGCACGGGAAGGGTCGGCCGTCGCCGAGGGAAGGGGGCATCCCGCCTCCCCGCCGCCCGGCGGGTGGGGGTTAGCTCCGCGCGCGGCGCCGTTCCCCGCCCCAGGCGCTGCGGGGCGGCGATGTCGCCGGCCGCCGCCGCCGGTGTGCCCGTCGCTGCCATGCCGCCACCGTCGCGTCCGCGATGCCGCTCCCGCGGGTCGGAGCCGGTGTTTATGGGGCCGGCCTCGGGGGGTGGGTCAGCCCCAGCTGAGCCCTCGTCCCGCGCGCGCCCAGCCGCGCGTGTGGTGGTGGTTACCGTGCGAACGCGAGGCCTAGTCTCGAAGGGTGCGGGCCCGGAGAGAAGAGAGAGACCGAGAGAGAAAAGCCGCGAGAGAGAGAGAGAGAGAGACCGATAGAGAAGGGGAGAAAAGAGAATAGATCCTGAAAGGATCCAAGCAATTGTGGCATTGCCAATACCAAAGAATAAAAGACAAATTCGCCAAATTTTAGGACTTACTGGGTATTGTAGACAGTGGATTGAAAACTATAGCAGCAAGGCCAGATTTTTGTATTACAAATTAACACAAGAAGGGTTGTTAAAATGGAGCCAAGAGGACACAGACAAACTCCAGGAGTTAAAAGAAAGCCTGGTCCATGCCCCAGTCCTAAGCCTCCCCGATCTAAGGAGGCCATTCTTTTTATTTGTTAACATAGAAGAAGGTATTGCTTTTGGGGTGCTTACTCAGGACTGGGCGGGGAGGAAGAAGCCAGTGGCATATTTGTCAAAAATTTTAGATCCAGTGAGTAGGGGGTGGCCCACATGCTTGCAAATTGTAGCGAGATGCACTCTATTGGTTGAAGAAGCTAGAAAAATTACCTTTAATAGTAGCCTAAAGGTGATGTCTCCTCATAATATCCAGAGTGTGATGCAACAAAAGGCAGACAAATGGATCTCTGATGCGAGACTTTTAAAGTATGAGGGCATTCTAGTAGAAGCCCCCGATTTAACACTAGAAACTACCACCTTACAGAACCCAGCTGCATTTTTATATGGGGAACTGGAACATCAACCCCTAACCCACGGTTGCGTAGCAACCATTGAAGAGCAAACAAAGATTAGGCCTGATTTGGAGGAAGAGGAGTTAGAAGATGGTGAAAGATTATTTGTGGATGGATCCTCTAGGGTGATTGAAGGAAGAAGGAGATCAGGATACGCAATTGTGGGGGGTTCCAACCTGCAAGTGATAGAGTCAGGTACTTTAGATAAATCTTGGTCTGCACAAGCATGCGAGTTGTATGCCATATTAAGAGCTCTAAAACTCCTCAAGGGAAAAGAAGGGACAATATATACTGACTCTAGATATGGATTTGGGGTGGTACATACCTTTGGAAAATTATGGGAAGAAAGGGGCTTGATCAATTCACAGGGGAAAGACCTAGTGCACCAGAAGCTAATAATTGAAGTATTGCAGGCTTTGAGGGGACCTAGGAGAGTGGCCATGGTCCATTTAAAAGGACACCAACGGGGGATAGATTTCAAAAGCAGAGGAAATAATGCAGCGGACCAAGAAGCTAAGCAGGCAGCCTTAAGACAGATGGTCCTAAAAGAAAAAGGGGGGCAAGAAAACCAAAAAGTACATAATGAGGAAAGTACTAACATAATTTTTACTAATGAGGAAAAGGAAAAATTAAGGAAAATGGGGGTTAAGGAGAAGTCAGGAAAATGGATGCTAGAGGATGGACGAGAGGTATTACCCAAGGCAGTGGCCCAAAGAATTTTATACAAACTACATCAGAAAACACACTGGGGAGCTCAAGGATTAGTGGATCATTTTGCGACTAAGTTCATGAGTATGGGAATTCATGATATGGCCAAACATATTACCAAGGGATGCCCCATTTGCTTGCGAGTGAATCGAAGCAATCTTAGAAAACTACCCCATGGGGGAAGGCCATTAGCAAAAAGACCCTTTGCAAATCTTCAAATAGATTTTACTGAATTACCAAAAGTGGGGAGAATTAAGTACCTTCTGGTGATAGTCAATCATCTTACTCACTATGTGGAAGCCTTCCCGACCGCCAGAGAAACGGCACAAACGGTCACAAAAGTCCTGCTGGAAGAGATAGTCCCAAGATACGGGGTACCAGAGACTATCGACTCTGATAAGGGACCACACTTTACATCCAAAGTAACACAGGAGTTGGCAGAAGCGTTAGGAATAAAATGGGAACAGCATACCCCCTGGCATCCCCAAAGCTCAGGCCGAGTGGAGAGAATGAATGGGGAAATAAAGAAGCAGCTTACTAAATTGGTAATGGAAACTAAATTATCTTGGGTAAAATGTATTCCACTAGCCTTGCTGAACATCCGAACCCAACCCTGAGCGGATGTGGGGCTTTCCCCATTTGAAATGTTATGAAATTTATATCAATAAGTGCCTGGTAGCTCTAACACTAGGTACAGCCCGGGAACTGGATATTGATCCGGAGTTGGAAAGAAAATCCCATAACCCCGAAGTGGGAAGGACCATATTTAGTACTCCTCACCACAGACACGGCCATCCGGACGGCAGAGAAAGGGTGGACTCATGCCAGCCGAATAAAGGGACCAGTGGATCCATCGAAGTTCACAAAGGACACTAATAACTCTGAATGGGAGGTGAAAAGAACAACGGGTGACTTAAAATTGACTTTGAAAAAGAAAACGCCTCCATAAATGGACTCGGGGGACATTTGGGTAGGAGATAACTGGATATTGCAAAAAGAATTAATCGGAACCTCAGAGTCACCTGGATATTGCGGATATTTAGAGGAACTTGCACAACAACCTTACTATCGAGACATTAGGTTAACAAATAAAGGGAAATTGTATAATGGGGAGGGGAATGTAAATCATAAAGATATAAGGGTGGCATGCAGCTGGTTAGACTGTGATTGCTACCCATTTGTATGCTTTTGTTGCAAAATTTGCAGAGAGTCCTGGTGGGTTCATTGCCAAAGAGGGAGGGCTCCTAAAAGCGTGTGCCAGCCTTGTTGGGAGGGACAGCGCGAGCTGACTACCTTGGTTTTAAGTCAAAAGGTAGCAGCTCGCGAGCTAAAAGTGGGATCCCCATCTTGGTGGCAAATATTTTCCAAAGGTATTAACCCTGAGCTTTATTGTTACCACCCCAATGAGCCTTTGGGACCATTCAATACGGATATTGTAAAAATGAAGTGCCAGAAACAGGTAAAGAAACTCAGGTGTGATACTCCACCATTGAAAGAAAAGAATTGGCATTCTAAAGGAAGGAAGTGGGAGAGAGGAGCAAATTCCACCCCTGAAGAATATCCTTGCTGCCGCGAAGATGGGTTACCCCGCAACTAGCAGCAACCTAGTTGGCGGGTGAGGCAGAAGGATAAATAGTGGGGAAAAAGGTCTCCCAAATATAATCACCAATAAGGCACTTATCCGTTCAAGAACCCAAGGCCGGGAGGGAAGTGGTAAGAGGGATGAAATGGAAAGAATTGGTAAACAACGAACTAACTTTGGCAGTGAACACCCCCTAACTCTAAAATTGTGTGTGATGGGGGGACTTCTGGGACTTGTTATGGGACCAGCAGCAGCTAGTCACGAACCCTTCAAATGGTCGCTAATAAGGTTCGAGGATCAGAAAGTTCTCTCTACAGTAATAACCTCGGGAAGTCCTTCGTTTGGTTGTCAACCCTGTGACCTTATGCCAACAAAACCCTGCCTAAACAAGATAGGATTTTATTTTTGTCCTGCATCCAACCCGGGAAGGAGTTATTGTAATTACCCAGGGGAGTATTATTGTGGATATTGGGGATGTGAGACAGTGGCTCATGGCTTCGATACTAAAAACTTTAATGAAACATTGGAATATTGCATACAGGTTCTCATCATCCCCCGAATATCATATCACCCAAAGGATTATGTGTCTGAACATCAGGTGACCCCTGAATATCACTTAATGAAAAGAGAACCATTTACAGCACTCACAGTGGCAGTGTTGCTGAGTGTTGGGGGGGCCGGAATCGGTACCGGAGTAGCGTCCCTAGTAAACCAGCAGCAAGGGATGAGGGATCTAAGAATGTCAGTGAATGAAGACCTAAGTAGAATTGAAAAGGCTATTGATGGCTTGGTAAAATCAGTAAGGTCTTTATCAGAAGTAGTGTTGCAAAATCGTAGAGGGTTGGACCTGTTGTTCTTACAACAAGGGGGATTATGTGTAGCCTTACGGGAAGAGTGCTGCACGTATGCAGATCATACCGGCATAGTCATAGACACTATGGCTGAGCTCCGAAAACAACTAGAGCAACGAAAAAGGGAACGAGAGGCTCAACAAAGTTGGTATGAATCATGGTTCAATCATTCCCCTTGGCTAACCACCCTTTTATCTACTATAGCAGGACCTATAGTTTTACTGGTAATCGGATTGACATTCGGCCCCTGTATTTTTAACAAATTAATTAATATTGTAAAGGGGAGATTAGAAGCTGCCCACCTTATGCTGATATGGGCGAAATATGAGCCTCTAGATGGTGTCGAAACTGAGGATTGCTTAGAACTTAGCAGAAAAGAGCTCCAGAGATACAACAAACAAAAATAGGTAAATAGAAAAAGGGGGGATTGTGAGGGAATGGTGACCTTTTTGTTCGTTGTAAGATAGGTTATCTTCAAACCCGGACATGCGGGCTTAGATAAGCAATCTTGAAGCCCGGATATGCGGGCTGGTCTGTGGGTATGTGATTACTGATTACTTAGGCTAGCACAATAACCAAACGTCTTAGTAACTTTTTTTTAGGAAAACAAAGGGTACTGCAAGGATCAGCGCTGACAACGGAAGAACCCCTAGCAACCGGAGAAACGTGCGCACCCGGAAATCAGGGGACTTAAAAGAGAACGAACTTTGGGGGAAAGTGTGGCAGTTTTGTGGAGCGGAGACTCCCTGCCACCCAGCGCTGCAATTTTGCCTTTGCCGTCTGTACTCAATAAATTTTTCAAATTGGTTTTGAGTATGGCCCTTTGTGCTCATTTATAACACCAACCAGCAACCAAGCCTCACACAGCCACTTTCTCGCTCCCCCATCAGTGGGATGGGAGTGAAAATTGGAAGGGTAAAAGCTAGAAAACTCATGGATTGAGATAATGACAGTGTATTAGGGAAATGAAAAGCCACACACACAAGCAAAGCAAAACAAGGAATTAATTCGCCCCTTTCCATGGACAGGCATGTGTTCAGCCACCTCCAGGAGAGCAGGGCCCCTTCACAGCTAAAGGTTACTTGGGAAGGCAAACGTCATCACTACATATGTCCCCTCCTTCCTCCTTCTTCCCCCCACTTTATATGCTGAGCATGATGTCATATGGTCTGGAATATCCCTTTGGTCAGTTGGGGTCACCTGTTCCAGCTGTGTGTTCTCCCAACTTCCCACATGCCCCCCCCCCCCCACACACACACACACAAACACCATGGCCATACAAGGAGCAGCAAAGGCCTTGGCTCTGTGTAAGCCCTGTTCAGCAATAACAAAAACATCTCGGTATTATCAACTCTGTGTTCAGCACAAATCCAAAACAGCCACATACCAGACTCTGGGAAGAAAAATAACTCTACACCAGCAGAAACCAGTAGACCAGCCCACCATGCAGCTTCAGTAAACTCATAGTCTATAAACAATTTGATCTAAGAATAGTTAATTTATCTTCACTTGTTTCCTGAGCATGGCCTCTCACTGAATTCCTTTGGTGCTGATTTATATGCTGGGAGGCTTTTGATTTATGCTAAGGTTGAGGGATGGAGCAAAAAGTTATTTTTATTTTAGCTGCATTGTTTCCAGATGCACAAAGGTGTGGCCCAGGCTATTCACTCAGATCGTTCATTTTGGTTGGCAATTTCTGTCCCTGGAATAACACCTAACAAGTTTTTGCTCATATTCATTTTGACTCATCTGAAAATCCACACATTTAGTCCATCCATGGTCCCACTGTAGTTAAAGGAGAGAGATAAACACTGCCAAAGGGTAAATCATCCTATTTTAAATTAGGTGTCTAAAATAGGCTGGATAAATCATCCTTGGGAGGAACCCTTCTCCTTCCATTAATTCTAACAGGAGCCTAGACAGCCCCCTTAGGCTGGGCTTAGATGGTCGAAGTTAGGTAAAATTAATTTTGCCCTGACTGACTTAATAAAAATATTTTTATAGCAGTTCTGTCTTTCTTACCAAAAACCAAACTATAAAACTCCATGTTTTATAGATGAAATGCCATACAGAAAAACCTCCAATAAATTCAAAGTATAAATGCAAGCTGGACTGGGTCATATTTGTCCCAGCAACCTTGCTGTGTGTCTTAACTGGTGTCTCCTTTCCGCTTTCTTTCTCATTAGATCTCAAAATTCTGAAAGATGATGTGAAGATATTGGATAGATGCCATGGCAACAGCCTCCAAAAGAAGTGTGTTGGTTTGCTACCTGCAAGGACATGCTGACAGAGGAATTATTCTTCTCCTTTGTGGGATAAAAATAGTCTTGCTCATTGACATGCCTTCAAAACTGTTTGGAAAGTGGGGTTTTTTTATATCATCATGCCACTGTCTTTAGTATTCAGGAGCATTGGATACTTCTAAGGTAGGTAATGGGCAGGGATGGGGCTGATCCAATACAATCCCAGAGGCTCTTAGCTGTAGTGCAGGTCATGGGTCACTGCCAATAGTGTTCTCCAGCTTATTCAAACCCTACACTCATATTAGCAACTGCTGAATAGCACCAGCTTAAATTCAGCACTGGCTAATTCACCCTTCTGCTTTAATGTTGAGGAAGTAGTCCAAATGATTTAGAAAGTGACACATTTTGGTTTCAGGACTGTCTTTTCAATGCAGGAAACAGCAGTCTGTTACTGCAGCTTATGTCCCTGTTGTGGGTTGACCCTGGCTGGATACTGGGTACCCACTAAAGCCACTGTATCATTTCCCTCCTCAGATGGAAAGGGGAGAAAGAATATAACAAGAGGCTCATGACTTGAGATAAAGACACGGAGAGATCACTCACCAAATACCATCATGGGCAAAACAGACTTGATTTGGGAATATTAATTGAATTTATTACCAATTAGAATCAGAGTAGGATAATGAGAAGTAAAAAAAAAATCTTGAAAACAACTTCACTCACCCCTCCCTCCTTTCTGGGCTTAACTTTACTCCTGATTCTCTACCTCCTTCCTCCCAGCAGTGCAGGGAGACAGGGAATGGGGGTTTTGGTCAGTTCATCACATGTTGTTGTTTCTGTTGCAGCTTCCTCCTTGGAGAGAGGAGTTCTTCCCCTACTCCAGCGTGGGGTCCCTCCCACAGGAGACAGTCCTCTATTAACTTCTCCAATGCAAGTCTTTCCCAAGGGCTTCGTTTTTTCACATGCAAACCAAATACATTCCCATTGCAGCTTCCACGCAGCACTTTTGGTCCAGCCAGGTCCAGTGAAGGGGAAACTGTTGTACCAGCAAATACTGTGATCCTATTAAGCATTTAGATCAGGGTTTATTTAATACTGTGGAAGTTGGTGCCTTTCTGTATCCCCTAGCACCATGTCCTGCCTTCTGTCCTATCTAGTTGGATGTCTTGGTTTGAAAGACAGGTGTCTGCCAATAAAGGCAGAAGCTTCTCTTTGAAATGGAGAATGTAAACCCCCAATAGTTACTCTAGGACTAAATCATGAAGAGACTGTATTGTATCCTTCTGAACATAGAATGTGGGCTCGAGAAGTTGAAGGAAAATGGCAGACCATTAACCTAGAGCCCTGTTCTATGAGGAGACAATTGAGATATATATGTGAAGGAACTTTGGAAGATGACAAAGATACTTGCCTAGACATGGACCAAAGCATTTGCCACTTTAAAATGCATCTAACCAACCAAACAACTTCACTTGTGTATATAGGAAAAGGTTGTGTCTGTCTCAGAACAGCATGTCCCACCATAATAATAGACAATCAAATTGTGGATGAAACTCAATTCAGTTTATGTCTTTGCAATTTTGCTAAAATCAAAGGATGTGACTTTTCCTATCAGGCACCTGTAATATCACATCAGTACATAAAGGCAAATCTGGTTACTGTGCAAGAAATATTGCCTGTGCCTATCGGAATGAATTTAAGCCTAGTCGCTCAGCTACTGAAACATCAGGAATTAAGAAAAATTTTAAAAAGAGACTCAAGATGCAGGGAAAAGAGTTTAATCATGATACACCATGACGTGGAGACCATAAAAGGGTTTTTTAAACTATTTGAAGAACATGTGTCTCATGATTGGTGGGATGTGCTATTTGGATGGTCACCAATCGCAACCAGTTTGCTTAATGCCTTGATTCACCCAATCACTGTGCTGCTTATTTTAGTCATTATAAGTTTGATTTTGTCTATTGCTGTACTTGTTTAGAATTGGAGGATATTACAACAAGTGGCAGACTTGGCATTGCTATCAAAGGTGTAAAAATGCAACCAGAAACCCATTCTTAAAAAAATTGGACTATCCCCAGAAATCATTTGTATTGTCATTGATAGAAAAGGTCAAGAGTTTAGAGTGAAGAAGACTCACTTCCTCCTTTTAAGACCCCTCACCACAAAAACGACCCCAGACTTAATTTAAGAAGCCAATCACGCATGCTTAATAGCTATTCAAGCTAATTACCATAGGAAGCGGGGGATGGGAGGGGCTGTTATTATGAATATGTATTTGTTTGAATCCTTTGCCAATAAATAGACTTTGTGATCACCTGTGATTTTGCAGATTACCTCACACTGCTGCCCAGCGCTGAATAAACATACACTTTCTAACTTTAAACTGTTAGAGAGTCTTTTGTCCATCATAGTTGAGTATCGGTATTAGACCAATACTCATATTTTAGTAAATCACAGTTATTGCCTCAGAGTTCTCTGATACGTCTCGTCCGCAGCCCGGGATTTTTTGCTCATTCCTGCCGTTCCAGCTTAGTGCTCCTCAAAGTCCTGCAGGGGCACTGGGATTGACTACCCCAGGGCTTTGTGAAGACAAGCCTCTCCTCCATCCTTTCCTGTCTCAGCCAAGAAGGCTGTCACGGGGTCTCTGGTTCTGTTTGTTGTTAATTCCATAGTTATTATTTTGTTTTCCTTGTTATACATACTAGTAAAGAACTGTTATTCTTATCCTCATATATTTGCCTGAGAGCTCCTTAATATCAAAATTATAATTTGGAGGGAAGGGGTTTCCTATCAAACACCTGTCTTTCAAACCAAGACAAGGAGACATTTTTTTCTTTGGTGAACAGCAAGGAAACAGAACAACAACCAACCATAGGGAAAACTTGCTTTCACTAAACCTAATTCAAAAGAAAGGGAAACAAGTGATAGCAAGCCCTGATGATGATGCCTTGAGAGGCTACCTAGAACAGAGGCTAGACAGTGGTAAAGGAATAAAGTAGGTTGTCCAAGTTTGGGACAAATTTTAGGAAAAAGACCTCCAAAGGGCCCCCTCCCCCCCTTACAATTCCTTCCTTCACCAAGCTCGGAAAGAATTTTCTTCAGGGGAAAGTGGAAAAAACTTTTTATTAACAAAATACAAAAGAAACACTTCCCAGCACAGACCCAGATTGAGATGAACTCGGCAGATCTTCGCCGGGAAGGGCAGCAGAGCTTCTTTGGCAGACTTCCAGAGGTTGTTTCTGAAGTTCAGATCCGTTTCCTCTGGAGCCAGTGCAAATCTTAGGGATGGGGGGGTGGGGGGGAAAAGGGAGAGGAGCAATTTAGGCAGCCGGGGGGAAAAGCAGCTGAAGCAGCAAAGGGGAGGGGGGCAGGGGGGCAGCAGCAAGCAGCAGCGAGCAGCAGCGAGCAGCAGCAAAAAGCCCCAAAAGCCGAAAAACACTAGGCTAGATAAAACAGACTGGGGGAGGGGCCGGCAGCTCCATGGTGGGGGGTAGGGAGAGGAGCTAGTCAAAACATAACCCATAACATTCCACCCCTTATCCCATATCGTGATCATTGACACACGATTGGGATACACACTTACTAAGCACAACATGAAAACTTTCTCTGACTTGCTCAAAACCTTCAACACTTACACATTTCCTCCTTCTCACTTGCTCAGGCCTTTGTCACTTACACATTTCCTTCTATTCATAAAATCTGGCATACAATGGTAGTGACACTCAACAATAATATTTGTGTACAACTTTATCCTATAATCAGATCTCCCTGAGGTACACAGCGGGTTGTTCCATCCTTCTGCATTATCCACCAAGTACATCCTGGTCCTTGAGCAAAGGCAATCCCACTAATGGGTTTGCCTGTACTCGAGACAGGATGAATCCATACTGTCTTCCCTAGCAACCCTCTAACATGGGCCACTGGAACTTTATCTCCATCTATTACATTAAGGCCTTCAGACTGGACGGGACCTGCTCGGGTGGTGGAACCTCGAGTGTTGACTAACCAAGTGGCTTTTGCCAGGTGCTGCTCCCAGTTTTTTAGAGATCCCCCACCCAATGCCTTTAAGGTGGTCTTCAACAATCCATTGTACCTCTCCACTTTACCTGCAGCTGGTGCATGGTAAGGGATATGGTACACCCACGCAATACCATGTTCCCTAGCCCAGGTGTTGACAAGCTTATTTTTGAAATTAGTCCCATTGTCTGACTCAATTCTCTCAGGGGTACCATGCCTCCAAAGGACCTGCTTTTCCAGGCCCAGGATGGTGTTCTGAGCAGTGGCATGGGACACAGGGTAGGTCTCCAACCATCCAGTGGTGGCTTCCACCATGGTCAGCACATAACGTTTTCCCTGGCGGGTCTGAGGCAGTGTGATGTAATCAATCTGCCAGGCCTCCCCATACTTGTATTTGGACAACCGTCCACCATACCAGAGGGGTTTTACCCGCTTGGCCTGCTTGATGGCAGCGCAAGTGTCACAGTCGTGAATGACTTGGGTAATGCTGTCCATGGTAAGATCCACCCCTCGGTCTCGTGCCCACTTATAGGTGGCATCCCTACCCTGCTGGCCTGAGGCATCATGGGCCCATCGAGCCAGGAACAACTCTCCCTTATGTTCCCGATCTAAGTCTATCTTTGACACCTCTATCTGTGCAGCCTGATCTACCTGCTCGTTGTGCCTGTGTTCTTCATTAGCCCGACTCTTGGGAACATGGGCATCCACATGACGGACTTTCACAGGGAGCTTCTCTACCCGAGTGGCAATGTCTTTCCACTCATCAGCAGCCCAGATTGGTTTTCCTCTACGTTGCCAGTCAGCCTTTTTCGACCTTTCCAGCCAACCCCACAGAGCATTGGCTACCATCCACGAATCAGTGTAAAGGTAGAGCTTTGGCCATTTCTCTCTCTCAGCAATGTCCAAGGCCAGCTGAACAGCTTTGAGTTCTGCAAGTTGACTCGATCCACCTTCTCCTTCGGTAGCTTGTGCAACCTGTCGTGTGGGGCTCCATACGGCAGCTTTCCACTTCCGGTTCATCCCCACAATGCGGCAGGAACCATCGGTGAAAAGGGCGTAGCGTGTTTCATCTGCTGGCAGCTGGTTGTACGGTGGAGCTTCTTCAGCCCGGGTCACTTGCTTCTGCTCCTCTTCATCAGCGAGACCAAAATCTTCACCTTCTGGCCAGTTTGTAATTATCTCCAAAATCCCAGGGCGATTCGGGTTACCAATACGGGCGCGCTGCGTGATGAGGGCAATCCACTTGCTCCATGTGGCGTCGGTGGTGTGGTGAGTAGAGGGAACCTTTCCTTTAAACATCCACCCCAGCACTGGCAGTCGGGGTGCCAGGAGAAGCTGTGCTTCTGTGCCAATCACCTCTGAGGCAGCTTGAACTCCTTCATAGGCAGCCAAGATTTCCTTCTCTGTGGGAGTGTAGTTGGCTTCGGACCCTCTGTAGCTTCTGCTCCAGAATCCCAGGGGTCGGCCTCGGGTCTCACCAGGCACCTTCTGCCACAGGCTCCAAGACAAACCATGGCTCCCAGCTGCTGAGTAAAGTACGTTCTTCACATCTGGTCCCCTCCTAACTGGGCCAAGGGCTACTGCATGGGCAATCTCCTGTTTAATCTGAGCAAAGGTTTGCTGCTGTTCAGGGCCCCAGTGGAAATCATTCTTCTTGCGGGTAATAAGGTAAAGAGGGCTCACAATCTGGCTGTACTCAGGAATGTGCATTCTCCAAAAACCGATGGCACCTAGAAAAGCTTGTGTCTCCTTCTTGTTAGTAGGTGGGGACATAGCTGTAATCTTGTTAATAACATCAGTAGGAATCTGACGCCGTCCATCTTGCCACTTCACTCCCAGGAACTGAATCTCCTGAGCAGGTCCTTTAACTTTACTCTTCTTGATGGCAAAGCCGGCTTCCAGGAGAATTTGAATAATTTTTTCTCCTTTCTCAAATACTTCCGCTGCTGTGTTTCCCCATACGATGATATCATCAATATATTGTAGATGTTCCGAAGCTTCACCCTTTTCCAGTGCAGCCTGGATCAGTCCATGACAGATGGTAGGACTGTGCTTCCACCCCTGGGGCAGTCGGTTCCAGGTGTACTGCACGCCCCTCCAGGTGAAAGCAAACTGAGGCCTGCACTCTGATGCCAAAGGAATGGAGAAAAATGCATTTGCTATGTCAATGGTGGCATACCACCTTGCTGCCTTGGACTCCAGCTCGTACTGGAGTTCCAGCATGTCCGGCACGGCAGCGCTCAGCGGTGGAGTCACTTCATTCAATGCCCGATAGTCCACAGTCAGTCTCCATTCCCCATCAGATTTACGCACAGGCCAAATGGGGCTGTTAAAGGGTGAGTGGGTTTTACTAACCACCCCTTGGCTCTCCAGCTCTCGGATCATCTTATGAATAGGAATCACAGCATCTCGAGTTGTTCTGTACTGCCGGCGGTGTACTATTGAAGTGGCAATTGGTACTCGTTGTTCTTCTCCCTGCAGAAGTCCTACTGTAATTGGATTCTCAGATAGTCCAGGCAAGGTGTTCAATTGTTGAATACGCTCTGCCATCACAGTTGCAATTCCAAATGCCCATCTTAGTCCTTTTGGGTCCTTAAAATACCCACTCCGAAGGTAATCTATGCCCAAAATACATGGGGCCTCTGGACCAGTCACAATAAGATGTTTCTTCCAATCCTTTCCAGTTAAACTTACTTCCGCTTCCACCAGGGTGAAGTCCTGCGATCCACCTGTCACACCAGCAATTGAAACAGATTCTGCTCCCATGTGTCTTGATGGAAATATCGTACACTCTGCTCCTGTGTCCACTAAAGCTTTATATTTCCGTGGTTTCGAAGTACCAGGCCATCGAATCCACACAGTCCAAAAAATACGATTTTCCCTCGCCTCACCCTGGCTAGAGGCAGGGCCCCTCTAAGCCTGTTTCTCCTTCTTTTCTGGGGCATACATCTTAGAAGTTCCCTCAAGAGGATCAGACATGTCATTATCAGTATCACGTTCAGCACTTTGGCTGCGAGAGACAGGAGCGGCTCTCCTTTTGGTGGAACTTCCTCTTTCAATCTTTCCTTCCTTCAAATCCCGCACTCGTTTTGCCAGAGCAGCCGTAGGCTTCCCATCCCATCTTCTCATGTTCTCTCCAGAATCTCGCAAGAAAAACCACAATTCAGCTTGGGGAGTGTACCTCCTCTCCCAACTGGGGGAACGTCTGCGTTGGGTACCAGGGTTTCTAATCTGTACAGCTGAAATTTGGAGGAGGTCCTCCTTAATCCCCTCCCTGAGTTTCCGATGATTTTTCTCTATTTTATCTTCTAAGTCTCTCAAGTGTGTTTCCACCGCTGTAATTCTAGCATGAGTCGGGCCATGTACTGCATCCGCATATGCCCGAAGCTTCTTTGCCTTATCGAGTACTGTCTCATACACCTCATCTCTCTTCATTATTGCTAGGGCAGACGCATATTCAGGTGGCCCAAGCCGCACGAGTTTTCTCCACATCACCTGTGTGCATGGTACCAGGACTGGATTTCTAGTTGTTACATCATCCGAAAAAATAATTTCTGCTACTGCCATTTCCCTGAGGCGTTGGACCCCCTGCTCTATGGTTTTCCATCGGGTCTGCTGCACATATAGGTCATCTGCACACAGATATCTTTGTGCCACGCTATCCAGGACCCGTGCCCAAAGGCTTTGAGGGTTAGCCCCCCTCATCATGCCTTCGTCGATAACAGCATCATGAGACAGAGACCCCAAATGTCTCGCCTCAAAGCCATCCAAAACTGTGGCCTCACCTGCCGCTTCCCAGAGACTAACTAGCCAGCTAATAATAGATTCATCAGGTCTCCGGGTGTAATCTTTTCTTAAACCACGAAGATCCTTTAGGGAAAGGGATTCATTATTAGTCTCTGATCTTCCATTAGTTGTTTTAACTCCTGATTTTACATCAGGAGGTGTTGAGGGTCCCTCTCCAGCATCATCATCATCATCATCATCATCATCTTCCACTAGCCTATCAGTCTTCTTGGTGCATTTCCCACTTCTTGTACTAGTAGCCACAGCCATTGGTTGGGGCTTATTCTCCAGTTTAGTTGCTGGGTTTCGGCCTAGGGGGTTGGCTGCAACTTGAGTCACTGGGATAGGGGATAATTTGTCTCCCTGTTCCCTCTCCTCTGTCTCCTGCTCTATAGTGCCTAGCAGGGTGCGATATGCATGTGCCAGGGCCCAGCTCACTGCAATAATCCTTTTCTCTTTAGAACCATCCTGACACTTCCCCTTTAAGTACCTTGCAACCTCAATCGGATTTTGAATCTGTTCTGATGGGAATTCCCAAATTATGGGGTCAGAAAACTCCTTTAAAATCTGGCCCATTTTCTCCCATTTGCCATTCCACTCAAGATTCCTCCTGCCCAGCTTGACTCCCAAATCAGGAGTCCTCCCAGCCCCTTTAGAAATCTCGGCCTTAATTTTGTATAAACTGCAAATGGTGCAACAAAGACTTACCAAATTAACTGCCAAAAAGATAATGTCCTTAATATTCAGGGAGATCTGAATATTTTCTAATACAGATGTAACTAATTCAGAGGAGAGGGAAGGAAATAAAGGCAGAAAATCCTCTTTTCCTGCTTCTCCTCTAAGAAATAACACAAGCCATAATTTATATATTCCTGAAGCCAATTCTAACATTCTTATAAATCTCCTATATGCCATTATCACCAAGCCTAGCCCGATGAGTATTTTTGTTAATACCCCTTTAATACAAAAACTTCGTATTAAAGAGAGCACCGGAGCTATCTCCGGATAAATAAACAAGCCCAACGACCACAACGGTATTAACACTTCAAAGAAACTTAATGAGCACCCATACAGGCAGGCTCCCACAACAAAAGACATTCTGGATTCAATAGACGTACCAATACCAACAGTTGAAAACAAAATATTATTAGAATAAAGTTTTTTCCACTTTTTCTGGTTTCCCCGTACGGGCCACCAAAATAATTTTTCCAAGTTTGGGACAAATTTTAGGAAAAAGACCTCCAAAGGGCCCCCTCCCCCCCTTACAATTCCTTCCTTCACCAAGCTCGGAAAGAATTTTCTTCAGGGGAAAGTGGAAAAAAACTTTTTATTAACAAAATACAAAAGAAACACTTCCCAGCACAGACCCAGATTGAGATGAACTCGGCAGATCTTCGCCGGGAAGGGCAGCAGAGCTTCTTTGGCAGACTTCCAGAGGTGGTCTCCGAAGTTCAGATCCGTTTCCTCTGGAGCCGGTGCAAATCTTAGGGATGGGGAGGGGAAAGGGAGAGGGGCAGTTTAGGCAGCCGGGGGAAAGAAGCAGCTGAAGCAGCGGAGGGGAGGAGGGCAGGGGGGCAGCAGAAGCAGCAGCAAGCAGCAGCAAAAAGCCCCAAAAGCCGAAAAACACCCGACTAGATAAAACAGCCCGGGGGATGGGCCGGCAGCTCCATGGTGGGGGGTAGGGAGAGGAGCTAGTCAAAACATAACCCATAACATACGTTAAAAAGGCCTTCAATTAATACACCTTGGGCAGTACTGGAGCCTGGCCAAGGTTACACCCAAGATGGACGATGGGTCACACATTTCCACACTTTTATAAGTTTTGGTCCATTTACATATTGGGGTTAATTGTCCAATTACAGCTTCATGTTATGAAATCCCATCCTCCAAGATTGCTCTCCTCAATTCACTGTTGTTTATACTTTATGGACCTGAAGCTGCAACAGTGTCCTTGGTTCTCGGGCTGGAAAATGATTATTTTGTCTAACTAAACTGTGAGAAGAACTTGCTAACACTTTATATGAAGTTCAGAGTTATATGCTAATGCAGTACAGAATCTGGATAATATGAAAGCTAAAACTTAAGGCATCATTCACACCTCTGAAAACACAACCCTTACTGCTGTCTCCCAGAGGCAGGGGTGTCAGCCCTACACATGCCCTCCAGAAGCTGCTGCCTGTGGGAAAAAGTCCAAAACATACAAATGACCAGGCTGGTGAAACAAAGCTGCCCCCCCCAACAGCCCAAGACAGTATGTTGCTTTAAAAACCCAGCTGGAAAATGAAATCCCTCTTAAACTACTCTCTTCCCCCCCACCCCCCTCACCCCTTCCCAGTGAGAGGGAGACTAAAAGCAGAGATTTTGAGTTAAGAACCTTCTACTTGAAAAAGAAACAGCAATGAAATAAGAAAAGTGATCAGTAACTCTATTAAAGTACACAAAAAGAGTGTGTTTTGCATATAAAAGGATGTTCACTGACCAAGGCCCCAAGCAGCCCCAAACAAAGATTAAAAAAGTATGCCTCCCTGTACTGGGCCATGCAATACCTAGGCAGCTATTTAGTCCAGACAGGATTTGTGCTGCCAAAAAATGCTGTCAGTTTCAGCAGCAGTCCTGATGGAGGGGCTCCCTTGCCTTGGGGCTGCAGTGATCCCAGCAGATACTGCAACTTTCAACAGTGACATCAACAGTAGCAGTGGCAGAAGCAGCAGTTGCCCCTATTTTCCATGACCTCAGAAACAGTAGCAGCAGTTACAGCTTGCCACATGTTAAGGATAACATTTTCCACCCCTTATTCTATACCATCTACATCATGTCCAGATTTTATACCTTTCAATTACATACATATGCATATACATATACATATACATATACATATACATATACATACACATAGCTATAGATAAACGTGGTTATTATTTCAGTAGTCATTGACCATCCCTCCCAAGATGTTGGTTGAATTCATTTAGTCCATGACTGGTGGAACTGGAGTGGGCCTTACTCATTGTCCATTGTATTTATGACATGCAGTGGCAGCATCATTCAGCAACCAGTATTACATATGCAATTCAACATTACAGACTGTTCTCACCCAAAAATCAAAGCCCCTTGAAACACACTGTGTTTCCCCATTCCGCTGCATTATAGAGCAAGTGCACCCAGGTCCTTGAGCAAAAACAGTCCCACGGATGGATTTGCCTTTGCTTGAGACAAGATTAATCCAAACTGTCTTTCCTCACACATTTCTCATGCACCACAGGGATTTTATCCCCTTCTACAGTACCTAGAGGTTTAGATTGAGCAGGATCATCTTGATTGGTAGAACCTCAAGTGTTAACTAACCAGGTGGCCGCTGCTAAATGTAGATCCCAATGTTTGAAGTTCCCCCTGCCCATTGCTTTCAATGTGGTTCTCAACAGTCCATAGTACCATTGGATTTTCCCAGAGGCTGGTGCATGATAGGAAATATGATACTTAATCCCGTGCACTGTGGCTTGGGTGTTTATGAGGCTATTTTTTAAATGAGTCCCATTGTCCAACTCAATACTTTATGGGGTGCCATGTCACAGCAGGACTTGCTTTTCAAGGCCCAAGATGATGTTCCAGGCAGTGGTGACAGGCACACGGTGCGTCTCCAGCCACCCAGTGGCTGTTTCCACTATTGTAAGCATGCAGCACTTGCCATGGTGGGTTTGTGGGAGTGGGATGTAATCAATCTGCCAGACCTTCCAATTTATATTCCAGCCACCATCCCCCATACTTCAGGGTCTTTGCTCCCTTGTCATACTTGATTGCTGCACGTTTCACAGCTATGGATAATCTAGGAGATAGTGCCCATTGTTAAGTCCACTCTTCAATCACAAGCTCATCTTTATCTTGACTCTCTTACCTGATGACCTGAGGTGTCATGGGCCCACTGTGTTGGGTTGATGTGACCAGAAATGTGTATTCTATCACCATCTGTTGAAGCCAGGTGGGGTAGTGATTTCCTTATCTCCGTGGCACATACTATCTGCTAATGGTCCATCTTTAAGACAAGGTGAAGCAATCATCTTTATCTTTTCCACAACCCATCCTCCCTCCAGAAAGATATCATGTGCTGCTGGCCCATTAAGTCCCACTGGATGACTGATAAAATTACATCATCCCATTGGGAGATGCTCCAGCTAGAGGGAGGAGCCAAGCCTTTCCTACCTAGGTAAAAAAATGAGATCTTGAACAGCAAGTTATCCGTCTTTCCACTGGATTCCAGAGGAACACCAGACTTTTCTACATCATCTCTGGAACTTCAGAGGAAAACTGCACTCTTCTACAGGACCACTGCTTCAACTGAGCCACATCTGCCACTGCAGGAGGACTGTAGCCACCATTTAATTGGACTGCTACCAACACCCTGACTGACGGGGTGTCAGGTTGTATTCTGACTCTGTCACGGTTGGGATTGTTCTTTGTAATACTGTATTTCTGTTTTAATTTTCCTAGTAAAGAATTGTTATTCCTAATTCCCCTATCTTTGCCTGAGAGCTCCTTAATTTCAAATTTATAATAATAATTTGGAGGAAGGGGGTTTGCATTCTCCATTTCAAAGAGAAGCTTCTGCCTTTATTGGCAGACACCTGTACTTCAAACCAGGACACCCACTGAGCCATAAATAATTCTCCCTTGTTTTGCCAGTCCAAATCTACCTGCAATACTTTAATCTTGGCAGCTTGGTTCACCTGTTTGTTGTTGTGATGTTCTTCATGAGGTCCGACTCTTAGGTATGTGTGCATCTACATGATGGACTTGTGAGAGTCCGTCCGAGCCTCTCGTCTGTTTCTGCCCAACGACCCTCGCCTGAGGCCTGCACTGCCCAGGGTTGGGAGGAACGCCAAGTGACTGTTCCGCAGGTGATGCCTACCAGGACTGGTTTCTCATGACAACGAGTCACGGAGTGTTTACTCAACAAGCTCCCACAGATGAAAGACAATGGACTGGTCAGTATGGGCTGACCTGCATGTGTTCATGACGACAAAGGTGGTCTGATGTGCTTTGAAGCATCCTGTTTCTACCTGTTCCCCCGCGTAACGAGCTCCACATACAATAGTCCATAAATCTTCCCACCTTTTGGCCAGAAGCCACTCGCTTTGGGAAAGGACTATAAAAGTTACTTTCGCAAAGGAGACCCCTGAGATCTCCCCAGACGGCAACAGACACCTATCGGCCGACTCCACGAGGATTCGTCTGCCCGTCTTGGTAGCTATAATCCCGACCCCCCCTCTCTCTCTCTCTCTCTCTCTCTGTCCCACTATCGCATTTTTGGTTGGCACTAAATAAATTGCATTTCTGTAGAAGTAAACTGGTTTTGTCCCCTGCTGTGTCTTTTGCGCTCTGAGATCCATAAAAGAACCAGTCGCGACTCGCTCTTGAATTGGGCGGACCGTGACAGACTTTTACAGCCAACTTCTTTACCCAGACAGTAATGTCTTGCCACAATTCAACAGCCCAGACTGGTTTTCCTCTGTGCTGTCTATTGGCCTTTTTCCATCAGTCTAGCCACTCCCGCAGAGAATTTGCCACCATCTACTAGTCAGTGTAGAGCGTTAGCCGTTTTTCTCATTCAGCAATATCTAAAGCCAACTGGACAGCTTTCAGCTCTGCAACCTGACTTGATCCACCTTGTCCTCCAATAACTTCTGCAACTCACTGTGTAGGGCTCCATACAGCAGCTTTCCATTTTTTTATTTGTCCCTACAATAAGGCAAGAAGTGTCAGTGAAAGGACCAGATGACCTTTCATTTTCTGGTAGCTGGTTATATATGGTGGGGTGTCCTCAGCATGTCATTTGCTCCTCTTCCTCTTCTGATGATATTCCAAAATTTTCACCTTCAGGCCAATTTATGATGATCTCAAAGATCCCTGGATGATTAGGACTTCCTATGCCAGCTTGCTGTGTGAAGAGTGATCCAATTACTCTATGTGGCATCAGTGGTATGATGTGTGGAAGGGACTTTCCCTTTGAACATCCACCCAACACTGGCAGTTGGAGTGCCAAGAGGAGCTGTGCTTCAGTGCCAATCACTTCTGAAGCAGCTCAAATCCCTTCATAAGCTGCCAGTATATCTTTTTCACTTGGAGTGTAGGAGGTCTCAGATCCTTTGTATCCCTGGCTGCAGAACACCAGGGTTCATCCTTGAGTCTTCCCTGGTACTTCTTCCCAGAGGCTTGAGGAAGGACCATTCTCTCCAGCTGCAGTGTAAAGCACATTTTTTACATACTTTTCTGTTCTGACTGGCCCAAGGGCTACTGCATGAACAATCTCTCGTTTAATTTGCTCAAAAGCTTATTGCTCTTCAGGACCCCACTTGAAATTGTTTTTCTTCCACATCACAAGGTGGAGAGGGCTTACAATCTGACTACTCTGGGATATGCATCTGCTGCAAACTGTAACTTCTTCCTATGTATCCATAAGAAGGAACTAGGCTTAGCATGGAGATAAGCACGAGGTTCAAAAGAGGCTCCTTGCCTTTATTTCATGGTGGTCCCAGGGCAAAAGAGAGAGAGGATCTCAGGTCTTGGCTTTTTATAGGAAAGGGTCAGGGAGGGTATATTTGGCTCTCTGCCAATAGGATAGGGGCAGTAGGGAACAGGTAAGACCTTCCTTGTACCTCTGGTATTGGATTACAACATCTCACCGTTTTCCCTTTAATTAAGTGAGGGCAAGATATTAAATTTATTTTGATTGGAATTATGATTTTGCCCACCATTTGTAATTGGTGGGAGAATCAGATTGTTCTATGTTTTGCATTTCTATGTGATTGACTGCAGAGGTAGAAGGAATGATACCATTAATAGCTTTGAAAACTAAGTGACATAGGATCCCGAATGCCATTATTACAAGGAAAATAATAACAAAGAATAACAAAATTGTTTTAACTATAGAAGTCCACCACCCTGAGAACCCCCAGCCTTTGAACAGTTCATTGAACCGATTTTCTGATTCTTGCTTCACTTGTCTGATCAAGCTGTTCATGTTTTGGAGGGCAGCGTGGATGTTAGGAGCTTTTGAGGTCAGATTCATGCAGCAAAGTCCTTCAAATTCCTGGCATTCTTGTCCATGCAGTAGCAGAAGAAAATCTATAGCAGCACGATTTTGGAGTGTGGCCTGCCTGGTAATTTCCTCATCTTCTAGGAGGGAACTGATGGCGGTTGATGTTAAGTTTGCCTGTTTAACAACCCAACACTCTAGGTGGCCTAATTCACCTAGAATTTTGGCTGCTGCAACCCACAGAAGAAACACGGACACAGCAATTCTTTTTGATTTGGCCCAATGGAAAATATCAGCATTACAGTTTGGATGCAAATTGTCAGCACTTCTCTTTTGCATTTTTCCAGCCGATTTGTTCTTGTGAGTCCAGTCACTAATTAAGGTTTTGTTGGGTGGTAACAGGGACAAGCGCCCGAAGGTACATGGCCCTCCTAGAAGCCGAGAAGGAATCCCTGCCCATGCCCGGTCTCCACAAATTAAAAACAACCCCTTAGGGAGACTTTTGGGACTTGAATACATTGGAGTGCCCATTGAAATATGGTTTAAAATATTACACCAATGTTTGGCAGTAAATTCCTTATGAAATTGTCGTATGAGTTGGAACTCATTATTGTTAGTAGGTTTTGGGACAATATTAAAATGAATGCAGTATTGTGCTGGGTAGGAACCCAATAACTCCAATTCTTGGGGTTCCTGAGCTGCTTTGGGCAACTTTGACAGACTCCTCTATGGGGTTTTTACACATTGCAGCTTGCTGCCTAGGATTTTTATCATTGGGCTTTTGTATTTCAAAGCTGGCTAAATATTCTCCAGCCTTCAATGGGACTCCTACCAGGCAGGTGGACATAGGATCCTTTGCTGCTTCAGTGGACAGACATATGTTTTCCTGTTGGAGCGTCTGTGCCAGGACCACCCAAATGTTTTGACGTGGTTGATGGACGATCCAGGCTGCTGCCAAACTGTTCAGTGTTAACAAGAAGACAACTTGGAAGGGGTTCTTCACAGGGTTGAGTGGAGGGTAGGTTTTCTCTAAAAGGAAAAACAAACATTTTAAAACACATTAAAAGTCTCTGTCTGCCGGAAGGTCCTTCTTTATGAAGATTTTTCCTCTTCTTTCTGGCGGCATCTTCTTTTTGAAGCAATGGCAACTTGCTTGTCGTGTCCTGCTGGAGCTGGATTTTTTGGAACAAAAGGTTTCACCCACTTTTGGGGAATCCACTGAGGGCCTGAGGGAGTGGATATGCACGCATAACCACGTCCCCATGTAACAAGCTTATAGGGACCTTTGGTTTCCCATGTTTCTGGGTCCCTAATCAAAACTGGTGGATGCTGAGACAATTTGAACTGTTTACTGCTGTTAAAGTGACGTACCACAGGAGGACTCATGTTTTCAAATGAACAATTCAAGAAATTGACAGTGAACAGGGCTTTACAGAGCTATTGCTGTGGAGACATCCACACAATGGAACTGCTCTTTGTAGCCAGGACCTGTTTTCGTGTCTGGTGGGCACGCTCAATCACAGCTTACCTGTGGGGGAATGGGGGATGCCAGTTTTATGTTCCACTCCCCACTGCTGGATAAACTCCAGGAACTCCTTGGATATGTATGCTGGGCCATTATCTGTTTTGATTTCCCTAGGGATCCCCAGCACTGAAAAGGCTTGCATGAGGTGTTGTTTGGCATGCACAGTCTTTTCTCCTGCATGGGCAGAAGCATAAATTGCCCCTGAATATGTGTCAATACTCACATGGACATATTTGAGGCGACCAAAACTGGGAATGTGTGTGATGTCTGTTTGCCAAACTTCACAGCTGCCAAGGCCTTGGGGATTAACTCCCATACCCAGTGATGGCATGGCCTGGAGCTGGCAGCTGGGACAGGTGGCCACAATAGCTCGAGCCTGACTCCATGTTAGCTGGAACTGACGGACCAGACCTGGAGCATTCTGGTGGTATTGCTGGTGGCTCAGCTTTGCCTGTTGGAAGATGTCAGGGAGGCATGATTTCTCAGCTGGGGCTGCAAGGGAGTCTGCCACTCGATTCCCTTCTGCAATTTCTTCTGGCAGCTCGGTATGTGACCTTACGTGCATCACATAGAAAGGATGCTCTCTGTGTGAAACCAAATAGATTAGTTTTGAGAGCAGCCCGAAGAGATGCTTGTTATCAATATCTTTGAGAATTGCCTGCTCAGCTCTAGACACTACCCCAGCAACATAAGCTGAGAGTTACCAAGTTAAATGGTTCTGAAAACTTCTCAAAAGCTCTTACAACTGCAGCCAGCTTGGCTATTTGGGGCGAACCCTCCACAAATTCAACATCAGCTTCCCAATGCTGAGTCTGTGGGTTTCTCCAAGTCATCACCAACTTGTGAGAGGCCCCTGATGCATCTATGAACACTGTGAGAGCTTCGAGTGGTCTCCGACTCCTCTTTTCATGAGGAATGAGGTGGAATTCCTCATTGAACAACTTATGAGCTGGGCCGTGGACTGATATCTGTCCACTGTAGCTGTCCAGAGATATTTGGAGACTAGCATTGCTCTGGAGCAAGTGCTCAAACATCTCTTTGGTCAGCCTTTCAGGAGAGTTTCTTCCTTCCTCAGAAAGTTTGACCGGAAGGTGGATGCATGCAAAGTCACAACCAGCCAGCTCACACAGTCTCATCCTTGCATTCTGAATCAGCTGAGCCATCAGCTCCTGTGGCTGAGTGATGGTTTTGGATCTTTGATGGGAAAGGAAGACCCATTCTATGATTAAGAGTGAATCTTTCTGCCCCTCAATCCACTGGAATATTAGACCATGCAGGTGTGGAAGTTTCCCCAAAACAATGAATTTGAAAGGCAACTCAGGCTGATAGCGGTGAGCCTGCCTCTCTGCCAAGGCTTTCTGTACCTTTACAATTGCAGTTTTTGCCTCTGGGATCAGTTCCCTGGGAAAAACCAACTCCCTCTCCCCCTTTAATAAATTAAAAAGGGGTTGTAAGTCCTCATTTGTGAGGCGTAGCCAGGGCCTTACCCAATTCAAAGACCCACACAGGGAGTGGACATCTGCTAGGGTTTTAGGATTACAATTGACTTCCAATTTCTGTGGGACAATAGTCCGTGCAGTAATTTCCAAGCCCAGATACTTCCAAGGTGGCATCCTTTGAACTTTGTCTTCCTGCAATTGAAATCCAGCAGAGGTTAAAACTTTAACCACTAGGTCAAGTATGTGTTGGAGTATTAAGTTATTGTGAGCACACACTAATACATCGTCTAAATACTGTAAGATTATCGCTTCCCTTCTCTGTGCACGCACCGAGGACAGCAATGAGCCTACATACCACTGGCAGATGGAAGGACTGCACCTCATACCTTGTGGAAGCACTTTCCAGTGGTACCGCTTCATTGGGGCTTCTCGATTCATTGAGGGAACTGAGAATGCAAACCTTGGGGCATCCTCAGGGCGTAGGGGGATTTGGAAAAAACAATCTTTAATGTCTATTACAGCCAATTGCCAATCTCAGGGAAGCATTGTTGGGGAGGGCATCCCAGGTTGAGGAGACCCCATGTCCTGAATTACTTTGTTTATTTCTCTGAGGTCATGTAATAATCTCCACTTGTCTTTCCCTGTTTTTTTTTTATTACAAAGACTGGAGAATTCCAAGGGCTTGTTGTCTCTTCAATGTGGTTTTTTTGCTAATTGCTCCACTACTAGCTGCTCAAGCGCCTTAAGCTTTTCCTTTTTCATTGACCACTGTGCTACCCAGATTGGGGTGTCATTTAGCCATGTTAATTTCTGGTCAGGGCGCTCCACAGTGGCCAGTTCTAAAAATCACAAGGAGTTTTAGGGATAATCATTTTAATACCCCACTGGGAAATGGAGTCTCGACCCCATAAGGGACACTTGTAATCTATAAGAAACGGACGGACACTGGCCAGTTTTCCATCCAGCCCCTCAATTTGCACAATGGTTTTTGATATTTTTGCCAATTTACTTCCTCCTATACCCTGAATTTTTCCAGCCACGGGTTGCAGTTCCCAGTATGAAGGCCATATCCTTTCCGGGATAATCGTCACATCTGCACCTGTATCAAGCACACCTTCCACATGGAGATGATCTGATTTATGTGTAAGGATGCATGCTAAAGAATGTTTTTCCTCACCCACTGTTTCTACCCAGTAGGCCTCACGTGATTTTCCATCTGCTGTGACTTCTTTTGGAATGGGAATGGCCTGGGCTAAAATCTGCCCTTCTCCCAGGTAGAATGGCGGCTGAGAACAGCGTGCTAATACTATGAGGCAGTATATTTTTCCTTTCATAATCATAGGAGCTATTTCAATTTCTAAGGGTGTGTGTGCTGTGTCTCCAACAACAAAATACTCACTCTCCATTTCCATGTGAAATACCGTCACGTCTAATAAGCTGCTTGACAGGTCCACTGCAATAATTGTCCAGTCAGTAGACCTGAAATGAAAACCTTTGGTAGTCTCCAGCCTGACACGGCCACAAGGCTGCTGGACCTGGTTAATAGAACATTTGACATTTAATTTTTTTTGTATACCCACACCTTTCATCCCATCCTCCCCCTTTGTTTTTAAGAGAGAGGCTTTTGCCAAAGTAGTGCTCTCTGTATTTATATCTTTGCGCGATATTATGGTAATAGCGAGCGCGCGCTTTCTACTTAGTTTTTTTGTTTGTTTAAATTCTTTTGTTTCTGGTTAAGAGGGCATTCCCTAGCAAAATATCCTTGCTTTTTACACTGGAAGCAGGTGACATTCTGTAGCTGTTCAGGTGGCACTGGGTGCTTTCTCGCTTGTGGTGCTTCAGCTGCTGCAGACTTGGATGGTGCTGGCCTTGGATTCCTTTCTGGTGCACTGAAAAGTTCTGCTTTGCTGGTGCATGCCTCTATGATTTGTGCTAAAGTTGGTTCTGGATACAGAGGAAGGCTTAGAATAATTCTGCGACGCTTCATTGGCATTTCGCTGTGCCATCTCCTTTATTAATTCTGCCTGGATTGCTGGATCATGCACTTGTCTTTCAACCTATCCACAAACTGCAAAAAATTCTCAAAAGCATATTGTTTAACATTAATATAACTACCAGTTACTTCAAGAGTTGGTATTTGATTAAAAGCTTTTTCAGCTATATTGCAAATTTTATCTAAAACAAATTTAGATAACACTCGAGTTTGTTTTTTCAGGGCAATGGAAATTCCCTTCACCACATAAATGATCTAATGTAATTTTATTATCATCAGAATCTTTGGAATTGTCAGGGCTTTGGTGAAGTTCTGTTAAGAGAACCATTAAAGAACGTTTCCAAATATTAAACCATAAATCATATTCTGAAGGAGTTAGCAGACACCTGAAAAGGTCCTTCAATTCATGGGGAACTAATTAATTTGAAGTAAAAGTTGCTCTCATCATGCCTTTAAAAATTTCACTCTGGCGGCCAAATTCTCTTTGCATTTTGCAATTTTCCTTTTTATCCTGGTAAGACAAAGGTTGATAAACTCTTCTACCATTTTTTCTACCAATATAAACTACAGGAGCGACTGAAGGTACATAGTTTTCCAAGTTCTGAGCTGTAGGGCTAGGTGTGTCTTTATCTATCAGCCTGGGAGACAGTGTAGTTTCTCCCTCCAAAGTGACAGAGTCACTGCTGTTAACTGAACTTTTTTTTCCTCCCCCATTGCCTGCAGCCTCTGGGTTATCACTGTCTGTCTGGCATTTGCTGTCATTAGGAGGATTAGAAGCTGTAACCTGAGCCGGGAAGAAGCGACTAGGCAAACCTGTTGGTGTAGAGTTACACGGGAGCAGAAATGGGTTATGAGAGGGGAAAGGGAAGGGGGCAGGGAAGGAGATTGAGGAGAAGAAAGGGTTAAGAGATGAAGAAGCTGAGGTATGGCTTCTACCATGAGCCACGCGGTCCCCCCCCCCCCCCCCCCCCCGTGAGACAAAGGAAAGTTTCCTGTCGAACTATTATTGCAGTGGTCCTGAGGTAAACTGGGTGAAAGAGACGGGAATATAGAGAATTCTGTAGCAGGCTGTTCAAAATTTTCAGAACTTGGGTGTGGGGGGGGGGGGGGGTGGGGGGGGGGGGGGGGTGAAGCTTAGTATTTTCCTGAGGTATTTCTCGTTTTTCATTATTTTCAGGGACAGGGGAGTTTAGAGGGGAGGGGGGCTAGTTTAAAGAATTTGTTTGTGGCTGTCTTTTGTTCTCGGTTTCTAATAAGCATTTGCGTTCTTGTAAAAATATTGGAAGAAACACAGCAGCATTAGAGTCAGATTTTTTCTACTTTAGATGTTAATAAATTTCCCACATTATCCCAAAATAAAACTGAATTTATATTTTGTAATTCGCAGTCTGGAATTTCAGAAAACAGCCAAAAATCAAAATGCTTTAACCGCTTTTTAGAAACCGTAATCTTTTCAGCATGTAAAATTTATTGAATTTGAGAAAACACACTCTTTTGATGTGCAGTTAACCCTGCGCCCATCGTGGTCTTAAAGAGATCTGCACAATACCTCGTACTTTCACGCACCTCACACAAACACACACGACTCTTTTCTGACCCAAAATTAAAAAAAACAAAAACTCCGGGAGAAAGTGATCGTGGGGGTCCTGTGATCGGGAGGATCCAATCCCAACACATGTCCCGACCCTGGGGGAACCCTGCAGCGTTGCACTGCTTTCGGGGGGCTTCCCAGGCACTGCACAATGCCAGAGCTGTGAGCAGCTACACTCCGAGCGGGTTTATTTTTGTGGTTTCCGCGCAGACTGCGGAGGAGCCGCTCCGCTCCAATCGTGGCTGTCGCTGCTGAGGCGCCGCAGGGTGCTAGCCCGCCCTGCTGCCGCGCTCGCCATCGGCCCGCGTGAGGAACCCCCCCTCCCTGCTCCTAGGGGCAAATTCTGGGGTTCCCGCCTCCCACGAGGGACTTTACCTGTCCTGCAGACCTGGCTGTTGTGTGGTTCGTGGAAGCTGTTTATCTTCGAGCCAACTCACTCTGGCGCTAAAGTAAAGCTACCGGCTCAGTCCTCCCTGCCTGGGGCTGTATAAACACAGCTACCAAGCATGGAGGTAGTCGATCGAACGAACGAACGTAAAAATCCTGAAACTGGGATTCCAGCTACCTGTGGGCTCTTAATTTTAAGCCCCAATACGTTGTTCGCCAACTGCTAAATACTGTAACTTCTTCCTATGTATCCATAAGAAGGAGCTAGGCTTAGCATGGAGATAATCACAAGGTTCAAAAGAGGCTCCTTGCCTTTCTTTATTTCATGGTGGTCCCAGGGCAAAAGAGAGAGAGGATCTCAGGTCTTGGCTTTTTCTAGGAAAGGGTCAGGGAGGGGATAGTTTGGCTCTCTGCTGTCCTGGTTTGAAAGGACATGTGTCTGCCAGTAAGGGCAGAAGTTTCCCTTTGGAATAGAGACTTTGGTTCCACTCCCCCCCCAAGTATTATGATTGTTTGAATCAAGGACTCTGAGGCAGAGATAAGGGGGGTGGGAATAACAGCTCTTTTACTAATATATCTAACTGTACAAGCAGAAAACAATAACAGTTAAAATTGCTAACAGAACGAAATAGATAACTCGGTGTCAGTCCCTTTAGATGCAAGCACGCTGTCTCTGTGCTTAGTCCAGAGCCCGGATTTGCCGAAGGGCAGGCGGGAAACGAAGGCAGGAAGGAGGGGGGAGGGGCAGCAGCGGCCACGCCGGTCCCAGGCGGGAACGGGCTGGAGCGGCGGCTCCTCACTCACCGTGTGTGTCCGGGGGATCAGCTGTTTCCGCAGAGGCAGGAGGCTGGAACGGGGCAGATGCAGGGCAGGTGATCACAGAGGGTCTGGCTCTCCTGTGCTCGGCCACGCAGCTGAAGATCCCAGGCGTCCTCCTCCGAGCTCGCTGGAAACACGAGTGCCCTCCTGGAAGCCTCAGAGGCCCCTCCGGGAGCCGTTCCCACCCACCCCTTTGTCTGGACTCATCAGGGACCCTAGGTGTAGCCCGGCCAGCTCCATTGGCATGATAATGGGAAAAAATTCTTTCAATTGACACAGTAACAGAAAAACACTCAACCCCCAACATCTGCCAATAGGATAGGGGCAGTAGGGAACAGGTAAGACCTTCCTTGTACCTCTGGTATCGGATTACAACATGTATCCTCCAAAATCCCACAGTGCCTAAGAAAGCCTGTGTTTCCTTCTTGCTGGTTGATGGGGCATAACTGCTGTTTTTTTAACCACATCCATTTCAATCTGATGGCGTCCATCTTGCCATTTTACACCTTAGAACTGAATTTCCTGGGCAGATCCTTTGACCTTACTTTGTTTTATAGCAAAACCTGCCTTCAGGAAGATCTAGATTATCTTCTCACCTTTCTCAAAATCTTCCTTTGCTGTGTTCCTGTACACAATTATGTCATCAGTGTACCTTAAATGTTCTGGTCTCATGGATAGGAATCATTGAGTGTTGGTTGGTATGGTATTGCTGACATTGAACCATTGCAGTGGTGATCTGTACCTTTTTGTTCTTCAGCTCTTAGCAGTCTCACAGCAGAAGGGTTCTCTGAGAGGCCAGGCAAGGTATTCAGCTGTCTAGTTCCTTCTGTGTCCAGAACACCTATCCCAAAAGCCTAAGGATGTTGTTTTGGGTCTTTGAAATACCCTCTCATAAGGTAATCTATGCCAAGGATTCATGGGGCCTCTGGGCCAGTCACAATGTGGTGTTTTTACCATTTGTTCCCAGTCAGGCTCACTTCAGCTTCCAATACAGTCAACTGTTGGGATCTCTCTGTCACTGCAGAAATGGAGACAGATTCTGCCCTTACATATCTGTCCTGGTTTGGGACAAAATTAGGGGAAAAACTCTCCCAAAGGAGCCCCCAGAAAACAAACCCCCCAGAACACCTCCCCCTCCCCCTACCGGGTTCGGGAAAGAACTTCCTCAGAGGGAAAAGTGGAAAAAACTTATTTATTTTATGAAACACACAAAAAGAAACACTCCTCAACACCAAGGAAAAATCAGCCACGGATGGCAAAGGAATTTGTCACCCGTCTGAGTAGGTGTAACTCTCAGAGCGGCTCTGATGTCGGGGAGGGCAGGAACGCGTATGTCTTTTCATGACTGAGTCCGGGATCTTCTTGGTGTTTTCAGATCGGGTGATGTTTCCTAACTAATAAGGAAAGAAAAATGCAAAAAGCAGCAAAAAAGCCAAGCGAAAGCAGGCAGTAAAAGGAGGGAGGGGGAAGCAGCCGAGAGAGCAGCAGCAGCTACAAGTGGCAAAGCAGCGAAAGCAAGGAGGGGGGGGGAACCAGTAGGGAGGAGCACAGCAGCCCCCAGCCAGCGGCGGCGGCTGATGGGAGAGGGCTCTGGCGAGCCACTAGCCAAAACAAACCTTCTACACGATTTGGGGATAACATCAACCCAGGACAATGTCTCAATGGCAGCAGGGTATATTGGGCACTGGTGTCAATTAAGGACTTATACTCTTGTAGGTCTGATGTGCCAGGCTGTAGAACCCACACAGTCCAGAAGATCGGTTGTAGAAACAACCCTGACACAAGCAAAAGAGTTGGGTTAGGGATAACGAAAACAGGAGATCTCCCGGGAGATGACTGGCAAATAGATTTTGCTGAGATGCTACGTAAAGAGGGATACAGCTATGTATTGGTAATGGTTGACACCTTCAGTGAATGGCCTGAGGCTTAGCCCTGTCGTACCAACACAGCAAAGGAGGTGGTGAAAGTTTTGTTCAATCATATAATTCCAAGTTTTGGGGTTCCTTTGGGGATGTCATCAGATAGGGGTCCACATTTTGTTGCAACAGTTTTTGTGGAATTTAGCAGGATTCTGGGAACTACTTGGGACCTGCACACACCATACAGGCCCCAAGCACATGGCAAAGTTAAATGTATGAATGAAACCCTTAAAACCTAAATTAGCAAGATCTGTCAAGAAATATCCGTGACATGGGTTCAGGCCTTGGCTATAGCCTTACTGATAATCCACATACAACCAAGGCAGAGACACAACATAAATCCCTATGAAATATTATATAGCAGGCCATATCAGGTTCCACATATCTCGGAAGATATTCATATGAAGAATAGAAATGATTTACAGAAGTACTTAGTGGCTTTCAGTTCCACTTTGCAGAAGCTCCAGAGATTCATTGTGTTATCCAGGTCGATAGGACTGCTTGTCCATTCCAGCCTGGAGGCTGGGTCTATGTTGAATGGTGGGACCCCTTGCAAGCTAAGTGGAAGGGGCCATTACAAGTTTTGATGGCTACCTTTACTGCGGTCAAAGTTGCTGGCAAGTGACCATGGACCCACTACTCCAGAGTTAAGAACACTTCTGCTCCTGAAACCATCGGGACAACATAGACTGGTATAAATCAGGATGATGTGGTTTAAACTGTTTTTTTCATGTCTGTTATCTGCACAATTGGTAACCATGACTCAAGGTTGGCCCTACAATTTGCATGGGACCTTCGTCCAAAATGTATCCAAAGCTCTTAATAAGAACAGTTGTTGGATTTGTACTCTGTTGCCACCGATAGATGGGAGTATAAACTGGCCACTGATTGGCATTTTAATGAAAGTGAAATGTGGGAACAAATCAGTAAGACCCTTCTGCCTCCTATACCCCTGAGCAGCCTAATAGATCATGGGAATGATGCAGTTCCCTGCGCAATTGTAAATGTCACAAGAAAGTCCATTCTTCCTTCATATTGCCATAAGACCAAATTCATGGAAAGAATAAGCCTGTGAGAAAGATGGAACTGACATCATGGAGACTTGTTCTACCACACGGGACAGGGTGTTATTGGATATGTGACAATAAGGTCTGGAAAAACCTGCCCATAGATAAAGATTAGGCCTATGTCCTTGGGAGTGTAATTTCAAACATAACAATATTTGATCATATTGAAAATCCAAATGGGAGGATGAAAAGATCTATTAATCCCCTCGCTGAACATCTCACACTTTTCCATAGCATAATCAGAGCTCTCATTCTGTCTTTCAGAAGAGTCCAGCTGGAGAGGGCAGTTGTAAACATCTCGGCCATTATCAAGCATATTAAACAGCATACTGCAGATGCAATTTTGGCCTTACAGGAAGAAGTCCATGGTCTGTCTTGTATGGTTTTGCAGAACAGAATGGCTCTCAATTTCCCTCTGGCTGCACAAGAAGATGTATGTGTGATCATTAACACCACTTGTTCTTATGTGTTCCAGAGTGAAAGAATTAGGAAGGATTTGGCTGAAATTTGGAAGCCGACTCAAATTTTATACAGAGTAGCTTTCAGAAATAACACCTTGAACTCTGACTATATCTTCGACACCCTCACCTCATGGTTACCAAATTGGGCCAGGATAAAAAAAGTGTTCATAGTAGCTGTAATTATAGTTGGCATCTGTATGATAGCCAGTGTGACAGCCTGTTGTGTAAACTGGTGTTGTGGTTAAATATGGAGTAGAGACTAGTCTTGTTAGCCTCTAAAAAAAGGGGGAAATTATGCAGAACTGAATTTTTGCCTTTCTTCTTTTATATATTCTGTGTATTCTTTGCACATATATTTGTAGCTTTATTATTATATTTGTAGCTTAGCTTCAGTATTTTTCCTTACCTTACCCAATAGGCAGAAAGACAAAACACATTCCAAAAGCTTCTAAGGTGAGGGTCTGAGGCTCTTATCTTGGTTTTTCCTAGCAACCAAGGTTGAGACCAGCTCTTCTAGACATATTTTTATAAACAAAGTTTAGTTCTCATCTGAGGGAGGAGGATTTATAATTGGTGATTCTTGTCAGATATGCTAATTTGAAAAACCTCTAAAAATTGTATATACATTATGCAGTGAGTGCATCTTCAGTGTTTTCCACCTGACGAATTGTTCACTTAAGGATCATTATAAAGGTTTATCACCTTTTTTATCACCCTAACTGTGACTCACTCATGATTTTAAGACCAGCAAAAAAGGCATCAATGTACATGCAATCCAGGTTTAGTCTCACTGCTATATCATTAAAACAAAAATATTTTGAGAATAAGACATGAAGTACTCTGAGAGAAGCTGTCTTGGATGTGAATTGCACCTTAGTATCTAAAATCCAAGTCTCCCATATATGCCTTTCTGTCTTTCCTTGTTGAAAAGTTGTACAGTTTTCTCTAATAGGAGAAACTGATGTGTAAATGAAGTAAGTGTTGAAACACCAAAAAGCTAAACAAAGGTAATTTAATTTGGGTAAGAAAAATCTCTGCTGGCTTCTGTTCTGGCAGAATCAACAGAATATAAAGGAATCTGAAAATGAACCTATGAGTACAAGTCAGTTTCTTGGGCAGTCTCATAACACAGAAGTAATATAATATCTTTCAGGATTTCACTCAGTTCACCAAAAGAATGAAGATTTAATAGTAGCCTATGATATGGAAGAATCATGCTCAGTTTCCTTCACAACTGAACAGCAATCTTGGATTTTGAAAAAGTTTTCATTTAAAGGAGTGTTGAAAAGCAGTATAACATTTTGCAATGATAGCAGAGGTGTTCAGTTGCATATCTCAAATATAGGACTCTGAAAAGAAGATAAGGTATTTGCAACATATTTTGACTAGGCTTCCTTATGCTTCAAAATTAATTCAAATCTGCAGTTTTAGAAATATTTGATCAGTTTTTGCTAAAATAGCCCTCAGGCCTCTTTTTCATGAAATGTGTTTCCTGGGCTTTTCCTATCTCCACAAAACAAGAACAGCACTGTGGGAGCTAAGACAGAGAATACTGTGGATTTAATTAGCATATGCAGTTTGATAACCGAGATGCCTTGGCAGGAGCAAACAGAGATTTGAAGATTACAAGATGATTGGATCAAGACTGGGGATAGGAAAGGTTGAATTAAGTAGAAATGTAAAGTTTGTGTGATGTTTAACCCAATGAATGTGGTAAAAAATTACTAGCCTTCCTACAAATGGTATATAAGCATATGTAGCTCACAGTAAATTTGGATTCTGATCATGAGCCAGTAGTCCCCGTCTCTCACTTAATCATTGATACAGTGCATATCTAGACATGCTTGTTAGAGACTCAGGACAATCATCTGTTGACCCATGAGAGTTTTTAACATGGTGTGAACTGCACTCTGCAGCACCACTGCGGATATAAAGAGATTTCAATCAGTCATGAAAACAAGTCAAATAAACTTTGATCAGTTCTGAAAGAAGAATAATCCATTGTGCTTTGTCAAAAGCAGGTGGCAACCATCAAGATCACATTTCATTGTAAAGCCTTTGTCTTTAAATAGGCTTCAGTTTTGCAATCTATATAGTCCAAAATATCTATAATACTGCATTATTTGTAAGAGGCAAAAAAGGCCCAATACCCACACAAATTCTATTACAGAATGGAGCATCCTTCTCGTTCCTTATTGGTTGTAGCAGAAAATTATTCTAAGACAAAGTAATGAAGCAAACATGTAATGTGAATTCAATACTTGGAAGGCATAGAAGTTACAGAAGCTACAGAATGTTAGTACTACCAGGCCAGGACAACTCACCTGTTAGCAAGGCTTGGTAAAGACTCATATATTTACATGACAAGTTGTACAAAGATTTAGGTCTTTTCCTCATTAATCTTCCAGTGACACAAGTCTCACTGTCAGAATTCATGGGTACATTGGCATCTCTGATAGTTGCTTGCTGCTTGCTAATTCTGTTTTCAGCCTAAGATACTAAAAAAAAAAAAAAGTGAAGGTGTTCAGATCATGTAGTCAAATACAACATCATATAACATACCTAAGATGATAAAGATCTTGATAAAGCAGAACACTTCTCTTCAACTTGCAGCCATTCTGTATGGCATGCTTCACTGAGGGTTTGTCTTGGTTTGAAAGACAGGTGTCTGCTAAGGAAGGCAGGAGCCTCTCTTGAAATGGAAAATATAAACCCCCTTCCTCCAAGTTATCATAATTTTGAAATTAAGGAGCTCCCAGGCAAAGATATGGGAATAGGAATAACAGTTCTTTACTAGGAAAATTAAAATAGAAATACAGTAATATAAAAAAGAAACAAAGCACCAAAACATTGACAGAGTCAGAATGCAACCTAACACCCCATCAGTCAGAGTGTTGGTAGCAGTCTGATTAAATGGTGGCTACAGTCCTCCTAGAGTGACAGGTATGTTTCAGTTGAAGAAGGGGTCCTGTAGAAGGGTGCAGTTTTCCGCCAAAGTACAGTGATGATGTGGAAAGGTCTGTTTTTCCTCTGGAATCCAGTGGTTAAAAAGGCTGCTCTGATGTTCCAAATCTCAGATTTTATCTAGGTAGGAAATGCTTGGCTCCTCCTCCTGGGTGGAGCATCTCCCAATGGGATGATGCAATTTATCAGTCATGCAGTGGGACTCAATGGCCCATTAACAGAAGATATCTCCCTGGAGGAAGGATGGGTTGTGGAAAAAATAAAGAACACCGCCCCACCTGGTTGTAACAGATGGCCCATTAGCAGAAGATACCCCTCCCCCCCCTCCCCCCCCAGAAAAAGATCACTGCCCTGACTGGTTTCAAAAGATGGTGATAGAATACATGCTTTTGGTTACATCCTGCTTTGCAAGCCAAGACAGGGCTGGAAAACTTACACACATCTTACAGAGCAAAGACGCCAAAAATGCAGAAATCTTGTTTGTTAGTTGGTGAGCAACAACTCCATGCTGGGTGGAAAGACTTGCACAGTTCAGAATACAAAAAATGCTTTATAAAATCCAAAGAGCAGCAAGAACTGTCCTTGCATATATCTGCAGCACATCTCAACTTTCATGGTCACCCAAATAATCCACTGAGTGGAAACATGCTCCCACACACACTTCCATCCCACCAGGGCAATATGTCAAGGCTTACGGTTTATTATATAGACCACACATCTTTAATTGCAGGCAGCATTTCGTCCCCCTGACACAACAAGTCTTCTTCCATGAGCGAAGGAGCTGTTATAATTGTGAACACTACTGTTCCTCAGCAGCTTTTTGAGGAACAAAACATTTATTTCTTGGTCATATTGCTTATCCCCATAAAGCACCAAAGTTGCCAGCTGGACTTTTAAGATCTATAAACTATCCATACATAATTTAACTCCAGCAACAGACACCATAAAGGAGGCATAATCAACTTTCAAAAAACTAATTTTAATCAAAACAAAAAAAATTTGTTGTCAGTAACAAGTTTATAAAACAGTGATTTAGTTACATAAATAAATTGATATCATTGTATCAAATCTTAAATTCAACTTCATGAGCATGTTTACATGGGTAATGAAATACAACCTTTTTACCAATTATAATAAATAAAATGGAGAGCATGAAATAGTTTTTCTAAGCAAAAATACCTACAAACATACCTCTAGCATGTTCTCTAATGAAGGGAACAAGAGACACTGGACAACTTTTGCACCAAAACAAAAACTGTTTCAAAAAGCACACGAGGATACAGAACCATCAGCTAAAGAAGACACGATACTGTAATCAAAGTTGGTATTTAATAATATAATGAACATTTTGGTAGTTAGATCTCCAGTTTGGTTAATTTAAAGCATTAAGACAAGGCAAGATAGAAGGCTGATTTTGTTTGAGTAATTCTAGAGAAAATAAAATATATTAGAAAAATTAATGGTAAAGTAGAACAGTCACCCACACAACTTTCTGTCCTGCACAAAGTCAAAATATCTATGCAGAATATATATATTATATATATATATTTGTGCACAAAGGTTAGCTTATTATTAGCTCACTGCAAAGGCATAATGTATCACGTCAACCATTTTGCATTTTGTGTCAAAAATGATGTATTTTTAAGTTTCCTAGGCTATGAGGCACAAACCCCAATTCTGGTGTACTGTATTCTTAATGCTAAGGCTTGCTGCTGTGAATGTGTGTTTTTTGTTGTCCCTCTTTACTACAGTGCCTGTTACAAGCATGTGTTTATGTGTGTATACATATATACATGCATATATATATATATATATATATATATATATATATATAAAACTTCCCCAGTAGGTATCAGTCCAACCATGCAATCCAAAAGATGGCTCTGAATAGTTCACCACCTGAGCCAATCCTGAAGCAAGGCGCACTTTAGTTCTTCAGATAGTTTTTCTTTAAAACCAAGCTACTGCAGATTCAAGTATTTTGCATTACATAAATTTGATTTTTTTATAAATTAATGTTAGATTTTTTTCAATATTCAGACATATACTATAATATATATACAGTACAATAGATGCTCTCACACTTAAAAAAATTTATTTTGATAAATCCCTGAGAGTGTATGTTGACACTTGCTAAGTTTCCACATGCACAAGCATTGTGTGCCATGCTTCTGGATGAACAGCACTGCAAAGCCATATGGTCAGCCTTTTAACTACTAGTATTTCATTTGTTGATTTGCTTAAATATGTTGAAATATAATTATGAGTTACAAAGGAATAAAGCTGAATCCATTTGAGGTACTTATCACAGGATGGAGGTGCTTAGTTTGCTTTTTTAAAGCCATTACAATATGTTTTGTTTTTGAGGCTGTGAACATACACAGAAAGAACAGGAGATTGATGTGGGCTTTTGCCACTTGACAACATATACTCAGTGTAAATCAAACTTTTTTTTAACCTCTCTCTCACACAAAACAGAAAAAAGGAAAAAAATTAAACACGTAAACTTTCACAACATGACAGTTTAGTTTTCCAACTCAGTATAACTATACACATATAATACCGGTGTGGCTTTGTTTCTTTAAGTTCAAAAGGGTATAAAGGCAGGCTCAAGTAAAAACAAACCACCTCCTCCCTTCACTCATTTTCATCAACCAAACCTCTCACGAACCAACATCATCAGTTTCTTTTTGCCTTTGTAGATTTGTTTTAGGTTATCAATAAACCGCGTAAACTGTATGTGTCCATCATGAGCCATTAAGAAGGTCTCTCGTGCCTTGCTGAGGAACTCTATAAACTCACTATAGTGTCGTGGGCTGATGTGAGTGAGACGTGAATGAGTTGTACTAATGTAAGCTCCGATCGTGGCATCCAAGAGTTGTCTTAAAGGGGCTTTGTCCAGTGACATGAGCTTACCAGAATTCCTCCTTCCATGGAGTCCCACCATGCCAGGAGTGGTCAAAGTGCACCTGCGCAAAATATCTGACAGTACTGTTGCACACTTGACACTTTTGACCACCAAAGGTATTACAGCTGCTAGCTCATTTTTCCCAAGAGAGTGGCTGAGTGCACATGCCCAGAGAACATCGTTAATGGCAGGGTGTGTGTCCTGATTGTAACTCAGGTTGAGATGTGTCATGGCCAAAGTGGCCAGCTTATAGGCCCGCATAGGGTAACCACGATGTTCCATGTATCGTGCTATAGTAAAAAGCTGTGAGTAGCTCATGCTGGTTGTAGCAGCATCTAGAATGATTTGGTAAGCGGTCTCAAAAGCTATGTGATCCTTTTCACACAGAGTCAGTGCAGAGAGGGCACAGTTTTGAGGATCCTTCATGGCACACTGTAGAGCAAGTGTTCTAGCACTGATGGCCAGCTTCTCCTGCTGCTGACAGTCCATATGCAGACGGACAATGGTGCTATTGGACATCACTGTGGTAGCAACAATACTAGTGGCTTCTGTTGGAGTGAAAAGTGTAAACCAGTTTTGCATTATACTATCCAGTGCATAAACACCTGGGAAGAGAAAGAAAGGATTATGCACAATTGATAAAACCTAGCAGATATAGATGTTCAGCAAAAGATTATATTCAAAGAGGTTGCCAGTACACTGAAAGAGACCAGCTTCAGCAAGAAAAGCTAAACCAGATAACATGTCTGCAAAATGACATTAAAACAAAGGCTAACTGTGTACACTCACTAGCAATCACTGAAATGCAGATAACAAAAAAGTCTGCAATATAAGTTTTTATATCCCAGTGAGACAATTGAGCTGTTTTACTTGTTATCTAAGACAAGTTAGATAACAAGTTCTGGCTCATTTGGTCTTATCATATCACTCAAAAGCAGCCCTCACACCAAACACTTAAAAGGCAGTTTTTACTTCTTTTCTTAATGTGTGTCTCAGGGTACAGCGCATGCAGAAAAGAATATGAAAGCATTCCAAATGTCTCATTTAACAGAACACCATGGCATTTAATACTAAGCACAACTTTAAAAGAAATAAAATAAAAAATCCTAACCTCTACCCTCTCCCAAAAGACTTTTCAGATACATCTCGAATTGATATGCACTTGAACATAAAGATTTTTATTATGGAAATACTGTGAGGAATATCGTAGAAAGGCTTGGGTTGCATTAGTGTTTGGTTTGCTTTCCAGTGCAGACAAGAGTCCTGCACACTGTCATAGCTGCATAACAAAGAAGCATTACACTCTGAGTTTGGATTTACAAAGGGGCTTTAAAAAATGAAACCAAGAAAACAAACAACAATGAGAACCATTTCATGTGCTCGTCTGCCACAAAGTGGGAGGCAACCTCAGCATTGCATTCACCTGTTTTCTGGTTCATCTTCCCCACCACTGACAAGACGGTGCTCTCACCAGTCTTTTGGAGCCTCATCCTTCAGAGCAAGCACAGTTGTAGCATAGTGTAACATCCCATAACCACTACCCTTTTCTCTGCTGCAGCCTCAAACCCAAACCCAACATGGAGGGAAGAAGGGGAAATCTGGGTTATGGACATCCCTACCTTGAAGGGGAAAGAAGTTATGCTGCATTAATCAAGTCTCACTTGTCCTGTGCCTATTTTATTACATGCTCAAAAAACCCACTCATCACTGACATGATTATTGTCTTCTAAAAAAGGGGTTTTAAACAGGAACAGAAGGTGGGAGATATTAGCAGATCCTGAGTGTTGACAAACAAGATAAAGCCCTCTAAGATTAGCTGACAAAAAGGCAGGAGCCCTTGAGAAGCATCTCAGAACATACCTATTTCTGTTGCACATGTTACCAACCACCTCACCATTTCCCGTCGACGCCAATTCAATGTTGACAGTGTCATCCGCATCACCTATTAAAACAACACAAAGTACAGATTCATCCTATTGTAAAACCAAGACAATATACCAACATCAGGGATTTAAGTTACTCAAATACACTGAGGTTCAAAATGGCAGCCTCTTGCCTTCTCTACTCTGTTACCTCTTTTGAGCTGATATGTCAAAAGACTTGACAAATACTACTCAGCTATCTTAGAAGAGCATACAGAGAGTAGTTCCAATTTCAGGTCCTTCTAGGACAGAGGAGAAACTTTTATTTGGGGAGAAGAAAAAAGCAAACAAAACCCCTACCACCCCACAAAATTCCCTCCCATCCCCAACCAACAACAAAGCCCAAATATTCAAATTAAATTATCCTGTGTCATCTCCCTCTATGTATATAAATCTTTAAAGTAGAAACATGTCAACTCCTGTTGGGCAATCTAACCAATGAGATTTTTCCCCCCATCTTCATTTTTCGGTCATTAACTTCAACAATACAGACAGGAGTCAAAGTGTACTGTGATTTGACTGGCTGCTTATGTTGCAAAGATACATATATACACACTTCCAGATATATCCCAGTATTCTGGGGCACAAGTTATATTCTCCTCTATACTTCCAGTTGAAGGCAGCAACACTAGAAGAGACAGAAAGGTCCAGTCTATTATTATGTGGCTGCGCAGCTGGAGTCACCACCATAATTTGTCAAGTTTTTGACAATGGAATGGCCTGTGCAGCACTGGGCATGCTGGTATTAGACAGAACTCACCTTTCTCAGTGAAGGAGGAGAGTCTTTGCTTGGGAACTAGTGGGGCTCATTGGCAGGGCTTTAAACTAGATGTGAGGGGGAAGGGGAACTACATCAGGCTTGTACCTGCGAAGTTGTGGGATGAAAGGCCAAGGTTAGAGGGATGGAGTGCAAGTGAGGGTCCTCTGGCAGTGACACTGAAATGTGCTGGCCACACTGGAGCACACTTGCAGTCTTATGGAGATGAGCCAGGGACTCCTGAAGTAACAGAAGCCAACAGAGAAACACCAGGGAAATATCTCAAAGGAATTAAGGGATGTTCTTCAAGAAAGGATACATGGCCAACAGTCCAGATGAGGTGCCTTTACACCAATGCATGCAGCATGGGCAACAAACAGGAGTTGGAAGCCACTGTGCTGCTAGAAAGTTATGACTTTGTTGCCATTACTGAAACTTGGTGGGATGAATCCCATGACTGGAGTGTGACTATCAATGGCTACTGGCTGTTCATAAGAGACAGGGGAGGAAGTAGAGGCAGACAGGTTGCCCTCTGCATCAAGAGGTGTATTGTAAAGTGTGGGAACAGTGCCAGACACCTAACCAAGATTAGATCAAGAGAATATTAACCCTAAAGGCTCTGCTAATTTGTGGGTTTGCTGAGCATGCTGTGAAAAAATTACTTTGGTGGAAGACCACCATGAGTATGTAACTTAATGTGATTGAAAACAATCCCATGCATGGAATTCTTGAGACATGTTTTGTGTGTTACAAAATTAGCGGAGGCCCTGAGGACCAATCAGAAGGCATTTGTCTATCTGTAACAAAATTAAAATAAAAGGGAGCTTGCATAGAAAAGAGACAGACAAGAAGAGAAAAATGACACCTAGAGCAGAGCTCAAAGCTGTAACACTGCATTAATGTGTGTTCTCATTGCTGCCATCTTGATATTGACATTTTGATTTTTTATATTTAGATTATTTCTTACATTTAGATTTTTCTTTGCATTTGATGCCATCAACAACAGTGGAGAGCTGTCTCTGAAGAACAGCCATGAGCAGGTTGAAAGCCTGTGGGTAAGAACCAGAGATGAAGGCAACAAAGGGAACCTTGTGGTTGGTGTCTACTACAGGCCACCTGAACAAGGGGAGCCTATTGACAAAGCCTTCTTGCTCCAGCTACAGGAGACATTGCACTTGCAAGCTCTCATCCTGCTGAGGGACTTCAACCACCCCAACATCTGCTGGGAAAGTAGCATGGCAAGCTGTGGCCAATCCAGGAGACTTCTGAAATGCATGGACAACAACTTCTTGAGCCAGGTAATAGATAGCCCCACCAGAGAGGATGTGTTACTGGATCTGTTGGTCACCAATGTGAGTTAATCAGAGATGTCAAGATTGGAGGCAGCCTGGGCTAAAGTGATCATGCACTGGTGGAGTTTGCAGTCCTAAGGGATATGGGTCAGGTAAAGAGTAAAGTTAGGCCCCCAAACTTTAGGAAAGCAAACTTCCAGCTCTGAAGAGAGATAGTGGGATCCCCTGGAAGACTGTACTCAGGGACAAAGAAATGGAACAGAACTGGCAGATCTTTAAGGAAGTCTTCCATAAAGCACAAGAGCTAACAATCCACAGGATCAAGAAATCAGGCAAAGAAGACAGGAGACTGTTATGCCTGAGTAGGGACCTGCTGGTCAAAGTAAAGGGAAAGAAGCAAATGCACAGGCAGTGGAAACTAGGACAGGTTTCCTGGGAAGAGTATAGGGATGAAGTTCAGTTGTGGTTGTGTAGGGATGGGGTGAGGAAGGCAAAGGTAAAACTGGAACTGAACCTGGCAAGGGATGCAAAGAATAACAGGAAGGGCTTCTACAGGTCTGTGAACCAGAAAAGGAAGGTCAAAGAAGGTATACTCCCCTCGATAAACAGTGCTGGAAAACTGGTAACAACAGATGAGGAGGAGGTTGAGGTACTCAAAAACCTTTTTGGCTCAGTATTCAATACCTCTCAAGTGGATGGATAGCAGGACAGGGACTGGGGGAGCAAAGTCCCTCTAACTGTAAGTAAAGATCAGGTTTGTGAGCACCTGAGGAACTTGAATGTGCAAAAGTGCATGGGATCCAATGAGATGCATCCCAGAGTCTAGAGAAAATCGGCTGATATAGTTGCCAAGTCACTCTCCACTATATTTGAAAAGTTGCGACAGGTGAAGCTCCAGGTGACTGGAAAAAGGGAAACATTACACCCATCTTAAAAAAGGGTAGAAACAAGGACCCTGGGAACTACTGCCCTGTCAGCCTCACCTCTCTGCCTGGGAAGATCTTGGAACAGATCCTCCTAGAAGCTCTGCTAAGGCACATGAAGGACAGGGAGGTGATTCAAGACGGCCAGCACAGCTTCACCAAGGAAAAGTCCTGCCTGGACAACCCAGTGGCCTTCCATGATGGAGTGTCTACATCAGTGGACAAGGGAAAGGCTGCAGATGTAATTTATCTGGACTTCAGTAAAGCCTTTGACACAGTCCCCCACAACATCTTTCTCTCTAAATTGGAGAGAGATGGATTTGATGGATGGACTGTTTGATAGATAAAAAAGTGATTGGAGAGTGACATCCAGAGAGTACTGATCAAGGTTTCAGAGTTCCAATGGACATTGGTGACAACAGGTGTCCCTCCAGGGGTCTGTATTGGGACCAGTGTTAATTAAAATCTTCCATAATGACATAGACAAAGGCATCAAATGCACCCTGAGCAAATTTGCAGACGACACCAAGCTGAATGGTACAGTTGAAACACCTGAGGGGTGAGATCCAATTATTTATCTGTCTGGACATGGAGTACCAGCAAAGAAGTTCTCTCATAAAGCCAGCAGAATCATAGAAAAAGGACTATAAACTCACAGAAATCACAGAATTCACAGAATTCACAAAATTACTAGGTTGGAAGAGACCTTCAGGATCATCCAGTCCAACCCATGCCCTAACACCTCAACTAGACCATGGCACCAAGTGCCATATCCAGTCTTTTTTTAAACACATCCAGGGATAGTGACTCTACCACCTCCCCAGGCAGACCATTCCAGTGCTTTATCCCTCTTTCAGTGAAAAACTTTTCCTAGTATCCAACCTGTCTCCCCTGGTGCAGCTTGAGACTGTGTCTTCTGGTTCTGTTAGTTGCTGCCTGGTGAAAGAGACCAACCCCCACCTGACTACAACCACCTCTAAGGAAGTTGTAGAGAGTGAGAAGGTCACCCCTGAGTCTCCTTTTCTCCAGGCTAAACAACCCCAGCTCCCTCAGCCATTCCTCACTGGGCTTGTGTTCCAAGCCTCTCACCAGCCTTGTTGCTCTCCTCTGGATGCCCTCAAGCATCTCAACGTCCTTCCTAAACTGAGGGGCCCAGAACTGGACACAGTACTCAAGGTGTGGCCTCACCAGTGCCAAGTACAGGGGAAGAATGACCTCCCTGCTCCTCTGGCCACACTATTCCTGATACAGGCCAGGATGCCATTGGCCTTCTTGGCTACCTGGGCACACTGCTGGCTCATGTTCAGTCATCTGTCAACCAATACCCCCAGGTCCCTTTCTGCCTGGGAACTGTCCAGCAACACCGGCCCCAGCCTATAACGCTGCAGGGGGTTATTGTGGCCAAAATGCAGGACTCTGCACTTGGACTTATTAAACTTCATCTTGTTGGACTACGACCATCCATCCAACCATTCTAGGTCTCTGCAGAGCCCTCCTACCTTCCAACAGATCAACACATGCTCCCAGCTTAGTGTCATCTGCAAATTTACTAATGAAGGACTCAATATCCTCATCCATGTCATCAATAAAAATATTGACAGAACAGGCCCCAGCACAGAGCCCTGAGGGACACCACTGGTGACTGGTCACCAACTGGATGCAGCACCATTCATCACCACTCTCAGGACCCAGCCATCCAGCCAGTTCTTAACCCAGTGAAGAGTGCTCCTGTCCAAGCCACGGGCTGCCAGCTTTTCCAGAAGTATGCTGTGGGAGACAGTGTCAAAGGCCTTGCTGAAGTCCAGGTATATGACATCCATAGCCTTTCCTGCATCCACCAGGTGGGTCACTTGGTCATAAAATGAGCATGACTTATCCCTCCTAAACCCATGCTGTCTGGGTCTGATACCCTGGCCATCCTCTAAGTGCTGTGATGGCACTCAGTATAAACTGTTTCATAACCTCACCAGGTACTGAGGTCAGGCTAACTGGCCTATAGTTACCAGGATCCTCCTTCCCACCCTTTTTGTGAATGGGTGTCACACTGGCCAGCTTCCACTCATCTGGAACCTTGCCAGTGAGCCAGGACTGCTGGTAAATGATAGAGAGTGGCTTTGCAAGCTCATCTGCCAGCCCCCTCATCACCCTGGGGTGGATCCCATCTGGTCCCATAGATTTATGAACATCCAAGCAGCTCAGCAGTTCTCTCACTGCCTCGTCCTGGATAACAGGGGGACCATTCTGCTCCCTGACACCATCTACCAACCCAGGATGACAGTTGTCCTGCGGACAAGCTGTCTTCCCACTAAAGAGTGAGGCAAAGAAGGTGTTAAGCACTTTCACCTTCTCCTGATCTGCAGTTACTAATTTGCCTCCCTCATCCAATAAAGAACAAAGGTTGGACTTACCCTTCCTTTTGCCATTAATATATTTGTAAAAACATTTTTATTATATTTTACAGAAGTCACCACTTTCAGTTTAAACAGAGCTTTGGCCTCCCTAATTGTTTTCCTACATGCTCTAGCAGCTCCCTTAAATACTTCTTGAGAGACCTGACCCTCCTTCCAAAGACGATACATCCTCTTTTTGTTCCTAAGTTCCTTCAAAACCTCCTTGCCCATCTAGGCTGGACGTTATCCTCATCGACTCATCTTTCGGCACACAGGGACAGCTTGTTCCTGTGCCCTCAAGATCTCTGTTTTGAAGCAAGCCCACCTTTCCTGAATTCCTTTAAGGGCTGCTTCCCAAGAAATTCTTTTTGCTATGCCCATATTTTAGATCACTTGTAGTCATTGCCTGGGCAATCATCAACTGTATGAAGTTTAAAAAAGACAAGTGCCAGATTCTGCACCTGAGATGAGGCAACCCTGGATATATGGATAGACCAGGGAACAAGAGGCTGGACACCGGCACTGTGGAAAGGGGACCTAGGGATCCTTGTTGATGGCAAGTTGAACGACACAGTAGTGCATCCTGTCAGCCAGGAGGTCCAACAGGGATGTCACGGGTTACGGCTGGCCAGATGCCAGGCACCCACTGAAGCCACTCACTCACTCCCCTCCACAGATGGACAGGGAAGAGAAAATTTAACAAAGCGTTCATGGGTTGAGATAAGGACTTGGAGAGATTGCTCATCAAATACCATCATGGACAAAACAGGCTCAACTTAGAGATATGCATTGAATTTATTACACTAACAAAATCAGAGCAGGATAATGAGAAGTAAAATAAAACTTTAAAAAAACCTTCCCCACAAGCCTCCCTCCTTCCAGCTCTGCCTCCTACCCCAGCAGCACAAGGAGCTGGGGAATGGGGTTTATGGTCAGTTCATCACCTGTGGCTTCTCCTGCTGTTCAGGGAGAATTGTTGTTCCCCTGCTGCACCGTAGGGTCCCTTCCCATGGGAAACAGTTCTCCATGAATTTCTCTGATGTGAGTCCACCTCATGAACAACAGCTCTCTGCAACCTGCTGCAGTGTGAGTCCATCCCAGAGGCAACAGTCCTCTCCAAACTGCTGCAGTGTGGGTCACTCTTCCATGGGACATAGCCCTTCAAGGACAGGCTGCTCCAGCATGGGAGCAGGGCCCTGTCTCCATGGGCGTCCCACGAGGTCACAGCCTTCTCTCAGGCATCTACCTGCTCTGGCATGGGGCTCCTCCATGGGTTGCAGGTGGATCTCTGCATCCCCGTGGATCTCCATGGGCTGCAGGGAGACAGCCTGCTTCAGTGTATTCTTTACAATGGGCTGCAGAGGCATCCCAGCTCTGATACCGGGAGCACCTCCTCCCCCTCCTTCTTCACTGACCTTTGTGTCTGTAGTGTTGTTCTTCTCACATGTTCTCACTCCCCTCTTCTCTGGCTGAAATTGCAACTGCACCACATTTTTTTGTTTTTCTTTCTTCTTAAATCTGTTATCACAGAGGCATTACCACCATTTTTAATTGGCCCAGCCTTGACCAGTGGCACATCCATCTTTGGAGTGACCAGGGACTGGCTCTGCTGGACATGAAAGAAGCTTCTAGCAGCTTCTCACAGAAGCCACCCCTGTAGCTCCCACTGTCTCCCAGTACCAAAACCAGGCCATTCAAAACCAGTACACTGGACTTCCTGTATCAATGCACACACAAATTGAAGGCTAGCACTCTTCCAGTGTCCAAGAATTTTCAGCTTTCCCCCCGCCCACCCCCCCCCCCCCCCCCCCCCATGAGAGAGTGGACTGTTAATGGTTGATGGCTCAAACAATCAGCAGGATGATTTGTTGATGATAAGCAAAGCAACCAATTAGTTGCAGAGGGTGTGCACACCCACCACCTCAGGCTAGAAGCTGGGTGTTGAATGAGATAAGGGAAGAGGCTGATAAGAGGCAAATCCTGCCAAGTGGAATAGTCCTTTCTATCATGCCAATGTCCCTACACAAGTGGCTCAGGTGTGAAAATTCCCTTCCAGAAAAGCACTGGGACATTGACACAATATTCACACGTGCCTGAAAATATTCATCCCTTCTGATGGCCCTAATTGACTCAATTATGCTGACCTAAGAGGCAGCTGTAATGCCTTAGAAGGTATCATAAACCATCAAAGACTGATACCGAAATAATGAGGAAAAGGACTAATGTAGATATAGTAGTAGTCATGCTAAGGCTTAGAAAACTGCAGTTTTCGGACAGGCCCTGAGAACCTACCTTGTGAAACAATAGTGAAAAGAATTAGTAGAGCATATAGAACATTTAGAACTGTGAAAACAATAATCAAAGAATTTAGTAGGGCATATAGGACATCTAGAAACTTTCAAGATAAGGCTAAAGTATAATAATAATAAATAAAGGGTTCTGGTGATGGGCAAACATACAAGGGGGATTAAGGGGGGTAGCCTATAGTTCTAAGTAGACAAGCATGCAGAATTTATAACTTTTAGGAATGATACCTGCAAGATTTATGTATCTGTATTGTTTTGAAGAATGTGTATTTCTGCACGTAGACCACTTTGTAAAAAGGTATAAAAACCTGATGGAAAAAGGGAGCTGTGGGATCCTGACTTTGGACGCTAGTCCGCAGGTTCCCCGGGCCCTGAATAAAGCACCGCATAAACTAACTCTGTTAGTTTGTGTTCTGTTTGGGGCATCGGGCAACAGTTTTCTGGCGACCCAGATGGGACTCCGGAGGTGGCAGGGGCGGTTCGTGGGCTGATCCACTCCACGCCGGCACCAGGTGATTTCTGGGGAGAACATCAACCTGTGCCCGACCTCGCGCCTGACGGACGACCTGGAGGTAAGCCCGAAGGTGCTTTATTCTTTTATTGAGGGGAAGGGGGGCCTGCCGATTAAGTCGGAACGGCGATTCCGCACGGGGGTCACAGACGTCTTTAAGGTTGTGGAAAAGCCTAGGCGCTGACCGTCAGACGCGGCAGTGACTGCGCAGGTTCAGCACTTGCCACTCGCGGCGACGAGAAAAGCAAGATTGGTGGATTGGTGGAAAAGGGTGTGAGTGTTGTGTGTGGTATGCAGTGTGGTAAGGTTTGTGGAAAGGGTGTGAGTGTTGTGTGGTGTATATTGTAAAAAAAAAAAAAAAAAAAAAAAAAAAAAAAAAAAAAAAAAAAAAAAAGTGAAATGACATCTTTAAAAAACGTTTAGAACTATGGCAAGTTCTGGGATAGAAATCCCGGACGATTCGCCTTTGGGCTGTTTATTACAACATTGGAATGTGGGAAATTTTGGTCAAGAACTAAGTAAAAGGAAATTGATTGATTTCTGTAATTATGTATGGCCTTTATATGAACCCGATGGTATGCAATGGCCTAGGAACGGTACACTGAATCCTGACATTATTACACCTCTGATGCATTTTCTGCAAAGTAATGAAAAATGGGATGAAATACCATATCTAGACCTCTTTTATTATTTGAAAGATAAACCGGAGTGGCAAAAGGAGTGTGGGATCATGGTTTTGAAAACATTAAAGCAGAATTGTGATGGATGTAAGGGTTGGCAGAAAGAGAAGGAATGCTCGGTTAAGTTTTCGGAACCTGAGGAGGATGTTTCTCTGCTGATAGCCCCTAGTGCCCCTCCGGTGGAGGAACGTGGAAGAAGTATGCCAGAGGTAGAAAGGGGGGATCGGGAAGTAAAAATAGAAACCACTGATATACCACGGACCCCCTTATGTGAAAGAACTCGGAGAGGGCGGTGGGAGGTGAAAAGGAAGAAAAAGGAAGAAGGTGCTCATTTAATGGTTCCGCTCCGTGAAGCTGTCGGGCCGCAGGGGGAACGGGTCATAGTGAAAGTTCCCTTCTCTCCGAATGATTTACTAATTTGGAAACAATCAGCGGGGGCGTATCGGGAGGATCCTAAACGAACTGCGCGGGTGGTAAAAATGGTAATTAAGACTCAGAACCCAGATTGGAATGATTTACAAGTTTTGTTAGACACAATAATGGATTCTACTGAAAAGGAAATGGTGTTTAAAGCTATGACAGAGAAAGCACGAAAAATGATTAGGTTGCGGCTTGTGGATGGTACAGTAAATGATTTGGTACCTAGGGAAGATCCGGAGTGGGATCCCAACTCGACGGGAGGTTCTCGGAGACTTAAAGCTTATCAGGATTTGTTAACAGAAGGAATACGGAATGGAATACCAAAAACTTTGAATTGGTCTAAGTTGTATTCGGTCAGGCAGGAAAAGAATGAGTCTCCGTCAACCTTTTTAGAGCGGCTTAAGGAGACAGCTCGTAGATACACTAATTTAGAAGTTGAAGGGGAATCGGGAAAATTACAGCTAGCATTAATTTTTATGGGGCAGTCTCAGGAAGATATTAAAAAGAAATTACAAAAACTGGAAGGAGAGGATACTCGGAATTTAGATAAACTGTTGGAAGTTGCGTGGAAGGTATATAATAATAGGGAAAAAGAAACGGCCAGGAAACAGCAGGCTACTATGTTGGCAGTGTTACAGCAAGCGGCTGGAAATAATATGAGAGGGGGGAGTCGTGGACGTGGACGAGGAGGGGGAAGGGGAATAGCAAAGGGGGGAATGCCAATGGGTGCGGGAGGACTTATAGGTCAATTTAATATGGGAAGAGGGAGAATACAACTAGGGATAGATCAATGTGCTCTATGTAAAAATAGAGGACATTGGAAAAATGAGTGTCCTCTCAACCAAGGCATGGGTTTTGGGGGAGGAATTATAGCCAGCGGGAATGGAAATCAGGGATTGATGAATAATACAGGTGCTTTCCCGGGAAATCCCCAAGGTGTCGCCCAAGCCCTCATGATAGGGAATTACCAAAATCAGAGCTGATTAGACCAGGATTTAAAGGTAATAATGGAAGTAGATGGGGAACCATTAGAATTTAGAGTAGATACGGGGGCATCATATTCAGCTGTTAACACTAAGCTAGGACCTTTAAGTGATTCTACTATCCAAGTAGTGGGAGTTACGGGACAAGTTGAGGAACAAACATTTTTGCGGCCATTAGATATAAAATTTGGGGGGAAAGAATTTGATCATCAATTTTTATATATGCCAAATAGCCCAGAATCGCTATTCGAGAGAGATCTATTGTCAATGTTAGAGGCAAAGATAATATTTGAAAAAGGTAGAGTAAGATTAGAATTTCCTGAAGAGAATATTGCTAAGATGTTTGTAGTAAAAGAAGTTGAAGCAGCAGAAATACCACAAGAAATAGAACAAGCTGTAGTACCATGGGTATGGGAAACAGGAGTACCTGGAAAATCAAAAGCAGCACAACCAGTTGTAATAGAACTAAAGGAAGGAGCCTCCCCAGTAAGGGTAAGACAATATCCTTTGAAATTGGAAGCACGAATAAAAATAGCACCCATGATTGAACAATTTCTTAGCTTGAAAATTTTACAGGAATGTGAGTCAAAATTCAATACTCCAATATTCCCAGTCAGAAAGCCAAATGGTAAGTATAAATTAGTTCAAGATTTAAGAGCAATTAATAACATCACTAAAAATATACACCCAGTAGTAGCTAATCCGTATACATTGTTAACAGCTGTGTCGGAAAGGTCTAAGTGGTTCACAGTAATTAATTTGAAAGATGCATTTTTCTGTATTCCCTTGGCACTTGAAAGTAGGAAATACTTTGCCTTTGAGTGGGAGAACCCAGACACGGGACGCAAGAAGCAGCTCACCTGGACGCGTCTACCACAAGGATTCAAAAACTCACCAACTATTTTTGGAAATCAATTGGCTCGAGAGTTAGAAAAATAGAAGACGACTCAGGTAAAAGAATCACTTTTCTTATATGTTCTCCTACAATATGTTGATGACATCTTTATAGCCTCCACAGAAAAGGATGTTTGCCTCAGACTCACTATTGGATTACTTAATATGCTGGGACAAGCTGGATACCGAGTATCGAAAGAAAAAGCTCAGCTGGTAAGAACCCAAGTAATTTACCTAGGCTGCGAAATTTCACAAGGGGTGCGAAAGTTGGGAGTTAATCGAATACAAGCAATTTGCACCATACCCACACCACGAAATCCACAAGAGTTAAGATCCTTTTTGGGCATGGTAGGGTGGTGCCGCTTGTGAATCCCAGAATTTGGACTAAAAGCAAAACCCCTGTATGAGGCAGCCAAAAGCCCTGTGTTTCAGTGGGGACAAACTCAAGAAAAAGCATTCCAGAGTCTGAAACAAACCTTAAAGGAAGCCCCAGCACTAGGATTGCCAGATCTTACAAAACCTTTTCAACTATACGTAAATGAGAGACAGAGACTGGCAATAGAAGTGCTCACCCAAAAACTGGGCTCATGGAAGCGCCCGGTGGGGTACTTCTCAAAGCAGCTAGACACTGTAAGTGCCGGATGGCCAGGTTGTCTTAAAGCTGTGGCAGCAACAGTGCTTCTAATTCGGGAAGCCAGAAAATTGACTCTGGGGAAAAGGATGGAAGTATTTGTTCCCCACATGGTCATTGCGGTTTTGGAACAAAAAGGGGGGCATTGGCTCTCGTCAAGCCGCATGTTACAATACCAGGCACTTCTCCGAGAATAAGATGACATTGAATTAAAAATAACTAATCATCTCAACCCAGCAGAATTTCTTAGGAGCAGCAGCCAGGAAGAAGGAGGCAAATTGACACATGACTGCGTAGAAATCATTGAACAGGTGTATGCCAGCCGGAAGGACCTGAAAGACGAGCCTTTGGAGAATCCGGAATGGGAACTGTTTACAGATGGATCCAGCTTTGTGGAAAACGGAACCAGGTATGCGGGATATGCAGTAGTGACTTTGACACAAATAATAGAAGCTCAAGCTTTAACCCCGGGAACTTCAGCCCAGAAAGCCGAGATACATGCTCTGGTGAAAGCCTTAGAATTGAGTCAAGGGAAAAGAGTAAACATTTGGACTGATTCAAAATACGCCTTTGGAGTAATACATGTACATGGAGCACTATGGAAAGAAAGAGGACTGTTGAATTCTCAAGGATCAGAAATTAAGCACAAAAAACAAATATTAGCACTATTGGAAGCAGTGCATAAACCTCAGGCAGTGGCAGTGATGCATGTAAAAGGACATCAAAAGGAAGAGGGAAAAGCGTTCCAAGGAAACCAGTTAGCTGACAGAGTTGCCAAACAGGTTGCCCGAGAGGTATGGACACAATTAGCTTTATTGCCAGTGCGAATTAACCCTGCAACTTCTTTTCTTGAGCAGAAACCATAGTATACACATGAAGATGAAAAGCTTGCTCAATTTCTCCAGGCCCAGAAGAATGAAAAAGAATGGTATGTCACAGCTGTAGGTCAGGTTCTACTGCCAACAAAAGTAATGAAAACAATTTTAAAAATCGAACATAACAAGTGCCATTGGGGAGCAGACGCATTGGTACAATTTTTAAAACATGAAGTGATTTCCAACCAGATGTTAACAATGGCAAAACGAATTAACGCCACGTGTCCTGTCTGTATTAAAAATAACCCAGTGACACGAAGGCAAATACAACTAGGAAAGTTACAAGTAGGGCCGCAACCAGGAGACTATTGGCAAATAGATTTCTCAGAGCTACCAAAAGCACAAGGGTACCGTTATTTACTGGTGTATGTGTGTACTTTTTCAGGGTGGCCGGAAGCTTTCCCGTGCAGGACTAACCAGGCAAAGGAAGTAATTAAAACCTTACTACGAGAAATCATTCCTAGATTTGGGATCCCATTAGGAATGTCCTCAGATAGGGGACCTCACTTTGTAGCTGGAGTAGTCCAAGAGGTAGCCAGAGTATTAGGGATAGCCTGGGATCTCCATACGCCCTGGAAACCACAATCTAGTGGCCAGGTAGAACGGATAAATCAGACATTAAAAGGGCAGATTAAGAAAATTTGTCAGGAAGCAAAGATACAGTGGCCCCAGGCACTACCTCTAGCCTTGCTAAGAATCAGGATTAAACCCAGAGAAAAGATAGGAGTAAGTCCATACGAAATTTTGTATGGCAAGCCATATCATGCTGCAACTTACAAAGGGGACCCTCACTTAGTAGGAGATCAAGTATTGTTGAGTTACATTTTGTCTTTAAATAAAGTCCTTAGAGCGCTGCGGGGAGCATTGCAGTGGAACCGGCCTCTGCCCTTGGAAAATCCTGTCCATGACATCCAGCCAAGAGATGAAGTATATGTAAAGAACTGGAATACAGAACCCTTGAAAGAAGTATGGGGCGGTCCTCACCAAGTGATCATGACTACCTACACGGCAGTGAAAGTCCAAGGGATCGACAACTGGATTCACTACACTCGAATCAAGAAGGTCCTGTCAAGATGGGAAGTACAGCCTCTGTCTGCAACAAAGCTGGTGTTCAGGGCAAGGACTTAGTTCTTTTAACATTAGTCTGTATAATGCAGGTGGGAGAAGCATTTGTTAAAATTACAGTTCCGGAGCCAGATGTAATGGTGCCAGAAGGTGCGGGAATAAATTTAACCTGTTTGTTTTCTGACAACCAGAGAGCTGGATTAAAAGAAGTAAAGGTAGCCTGGAGACAAATCACCACAGACGAAGTATTTACAGAAGGAATCGTGACATTTTGGGATATGGAACAGCAAAGAGGTAACACCACATTGACAATATCTCATATGCAAGCTGATCAGGTAGGACAATTCTCATGCATTGTGTGGATTAGAGAAAACTTTGATTATGGGGACATAAATGTAGGTATTTTAAAGGAAAATAAAACCCGAAGGGGGTACTCGGTGCAGGTAATACCAGTCAGTGCACGAGTAAATATGTGGAATGGATTGAGAGATACAAGCCTGGCACTACAGAGAAACCAGGAACAACAGAATTTAGTAGTAGGGTTAATTCGAGATTTTGGACAAATACAAAACGTATCAAAAATAACGGCATGTTTACCTCTGCCACAAGCTGCAGGGGAACCAATCCCTTGGGGAGTGATTCCAGTAGGAAATTTACCTCTAATAAAAAGAGGTAAGAATGGAAGTTGTGAATTAAAATTACGAAATAAAATCAAAATTAAAGTAAAATGGGAAAAGGTTGGAGAAACATTAAGAATATTAACCTATAAGGATTGTCTAATTAGCCATGGAAAGTTAGGACAAATTAGGGATTGGGGAATTCAATTAGCGACAGGGGGAAAAGTAAAACCTGAAGATGCTAAGTGGGAATGTTTTATACCACATTGGCAAAAGAAAAGAATACCTAAAAATGAAAGCTATTATGAAATGATATGCCAGAACTCATCCCGGCAGGAATCCTCATGGGACAGTTGGAAAACGGTATGGGGCCCCAGCATATTAGAACATTATAGTTACATTGGACAAGTTAATTGGTGTGTCCAATGGACGGGAAGCAGAAATGCCACTCACACAGAAGTATCTCAAACCAGCACATCTACAAAAACTTTGAGCGCCACAAAAGAAAATTGGAACTGCACCCAAATTCTCACCTGTGACACTCCAGAGAATCAAATTAGTTTGGCACCGGTCAAAATGCTTATAAAATGGGGTTGTGAGTGTAGAAAACTTAACCATACAATTCCAGGAAGTGCTTTCCCGCAGGACCAGAAAGGTAAAACTTTGAGCTGTAAGGATACAACTATCAGAAGTCCAGGAAATTTAGTATGGATTATGAGACATGGACAATGGACAACACATTTGCCATTAGACGGGCCTGTAACACAAATTACCTTAGGAGTTCCCACATTATGTCCTTTTTGGAAACAGTCTAAATTAACAAAGAAAGAGATGCAGTCACGAGCAAAAAGAGAAACAAATAAAGTAGCAGAAGAACTAGGACAGGGAGATGAAGATGAATGGCATGAACCCTCATCAGGAGTTAAATTTGGGTGGGTATTGGAATCCTTGTTTGCACCAATTTCTACATATAAAAACCGGGAGATGCTGTACAAATTACTAGGACAAACCGAGAGGCTAACTACAGTTACAAAGAAAAGATTTAAAAATCTAAATTTACAATTGCAGGCAACAACAAGAATGACAATCCAAAATAGAATGGCATTAGATTTGCTTTTATTAAAAGAACATGGAGTCTGTGGATACCTCCAAGGAAAGGTTGATCATTGCTGCATACATATCCCAAATGTCACAGAAGAAGTAAAAAAGGACATAAGTCAATTGGAACAAATTGAAACAAAAGTGCATGAAGTCCAGGAAGAAGCTGAACATAACTGGGTAGGAGCACTGTTTAGCTCCCTAAGAATCCAAGTCTCTGGTTAGGTATCATCAATTGTACAATATGTAATAATGATTGTATTAATTATTGTAGTATGCATGATTATGTATAGATGTCTTTTAGGAATGATTGCCAGAGAAGGAACTAATACTCGACGTGTCATGAGAGCACTGACCCGGAAAAAAGTAATCCTGCCAACTCGAAAAGAAGACTCACCGTTCTACATAGAAACCACAACTTGAAGAATTGAGCATCCTTGCAGAAAATCTGAAGAATGCTCAAAAGGGGGGAGTTGATACCGAAATAATGAGGAAAAGGACTAATGTAGATATAGTAGTAGTCATGCTAAGGCTTAGAAAACTGCAGTTTTCGGACAGGCCCTGAGAACCTACCTTGTGAAACAATAGTGAAAAGAATTAGTAGAGCATATAGAACATTTAGAACTGTGAAAACAATAATCAAAGAATTTAGTAGGGCATATAGGACATCTAGAAACTTTCAAGATAAGGCTAAAGTATAATAATAATAAATAAAGGGTTCTGGTGATGGGCAAACATACAAGGGGGATTAAGGGGGGTAGCCTATAGTTCTAAGTAGACAAGCATGCAGAATTTATAACTTTTAGGAATGATACCTGCAAGATTTATGTATCTGAATTGTTTTGAAGAATGTGTATTGCTGCACGTAGACCACTTTGTAAAAAGGTATAAAAACCTGATGGAAAAAGGGAGCTGTGGGATCCTGACTTTGGACGCTAGTCCGCAGGTTCCCCGGGCCCTGAATAAAGCACCGCATAAACTAACTCTGTTAGTTTGTGTTCTGTTTGGGGCATCGGGCAACAAGACTCCCAAAGTTTCCAGTGATCAACAGCATTAGAACATTAAGTGTGAAAATCCCTGCAGAGCCAGAGCATATATTATCTAAACGGACTTTTGTTTCTTGGGCTTTCCCCATCCCTGATTGATCCAGACTGCAACCATCACTTCAACCAATGGACATTGCACTTGCAACAACCAGATCTTATCACTGGATTAATCGGTGGTGATTTTATACCATTCTACTCTTATCCTTTCTTTCTTTCTTTTCCTTAATACATTTCCTTATGTGTTATGCTTTTATATCGCTATACTACAATAGATAATAACCAAATGACTACAGACCTGCTTTCCATCGCACCCAAATTTATCTAAAATAAACCCTACACACATATATATTTACAAACATGTTGGGGACTGAGTGTTTTTCTATTACTGTGTCAATTGAAAGAATTTTTCCCATTATCATGCCAATGGAGCTGGCCGGGTTACACCCAGGGTCTCTGATGACTCCAGACAAAAGGGGTAGGTGGGAAGGGCACCCGGAGGGGCCTCTGAGGCTTCCGGGAGGGGACTTGTGTTTCCGGCGAGCTGGGAGGAGGACGCCCGGATCTTCAGCCCACGCGGCCGGAGCACAGGAGAGCCAGACCCTCTGTGATCACCTGCCCTGCATCTGCCCCATTCCAGCCTCCTGCCTCTGCAGACACAGCTGATCACCCGGACACACACGGTGAGCGAGGAGCCGCCGCTCCAGCCCGTTCCCACCCGAGACCGGCGTGGCCGCTGCCGCCCCCGCTCCCCCCCCCCCCCCCCCCCCCCCCACCTCCATTCCCGCCTGCCCTCGGCAGCTCCGGGCTGTGGACCAAGCACAGAGACAGCATGCTTGCACCTAAAAGGACTGACACAGAGTTATCTATTTTGTTCTGTTAGCAATTTTAACAACTGCTGTTGTTTTCTGCTCGTACAGTTAGATATACTAGTAAAAGAGCTGTTATTCCCACCCCCTTATCTCTGCCTCAGAGTCCTTGATTCAAACAATTATAATACTTGGGGGGAGTGGAACCAAAGTCTCTATTTCAAAGGGAAACTTCTGCCCTTACTGGCAGACACCTGCCCATTTAAACCAGGACAGATTTTGGCGCCCAGACGTGGGGCAGAGGGCACAGAGTTGAGAGTTAAGACAGGAATAACAGCTCTCTTAACTGGCAATATGTTGTCTGGTTTAATCTGGTTTGTGTTCCATGTGGTCACAGATAGCTCTCTCCCATTTGCAAGCCCTTATTTGAATATGGGCCCCCTCACCAAAGTTACTGTAGCTATTATCCGATTCATTTGGTGGATTGATTATGTCAGGAATTCATGGGTTTTTAATTTTTTCTGGGAAGCGGTTGCATGGATCCGGAGTTATCGTACTCTAACTGCGTCTTCCTGGGGTTATTTCAGTAATGGTACTTACTGTGAGGTAACGAGTGCAAGGGAAATTTTCTCCCAACCCATCACCCAGATTTTTGAGGCTACCCCACCGGTTCTCAAGGATTTCAGATCTGCTTTAATTGCCAGTGTTCTTATACAGTGGCTGGTATTGCTGATAGGCCTGTTCCACTTAGCATTCAGAAACAAGGGAATATTGGCTTGGACAACAACTCTGATACCTGCCCCAGGGTCTAGGGATATTGCCCCAGAACCTGACTCTGCCCCAGGGACTAGGGATGTTGCCCCAGAGGCTGCCCCAAGGACTAGGGATGCTGTCCAAGAACCTGCCTCTGCCCGAGCGACTAGGGATGTTGCCCCAGAAGCTGCCTCTACCCCAGGGACTAGGAATGCTGCCCCAGAGCCTAACCCTGCCCCACAGCCCACCGCAGAAATGAGACACCCAGAGTGGGTGGGGACTCTAGTGAAGGATATAGGCCAAATGTTGAAGGGGCAAAGCCAGATGTTGAAGGAGCATAGCCAGATGATGAAGGAGTATTTTTCTCCAGCTGGTGAGAAACCCTCCCCCTGCCCTAAAAAGGGAGAGTCAGATAGTGCGGCAGTGGAACCCGTAGATGTTGTATCTGTCCCGGTTCCAGCTGGATCACAGGAGCAGCCACAGCCAGCAGCAGTTGCCCCTGTGGAAACTAGAAAATCTAAGATTAAAATGAGGCACCTAGATAATGGGGATCAACAAGGAGGGTCCTCACAACCAGCAAGGGAGCCAGAGGTTGAGATTGTCACCGAGTCCCTCTCATACGATAGTCTCCGTAACCTGCGTAAAGACATTGCTCGGCGGGGCCGTGAGCCTTTTACAACTTGGTTACTCCGGGTCTGGGACCTTACGGGAACAGGTGTTCAACTGGATGGAACTGAGGCCAGGAATTTGGGATCCTTGTCCCAGGATTCAGGTGTGGACCAGATATTCGTAAGGGAGCAAGACCTCCTTTCCCTCTGGTACCGGCTTTTAATGAGTGTGAGAGAGAAGTTTGTACACAGAGAGAGAATGCAGCAGCACTGTAGGATGCGCTGGAAGACCCTTGAGGAAGGGATCCAGCAGCTGAGAGAAACAGCAGTATTAGAGGTACTCTTTGGGAGGGATGGACAGCATGACAATGACCCTGACAAGGTCAAGTGCACAGGGCAGATGTTATGGAATTTGGCAACCCTGAGGCGATCTCAATATACCACCTACACAGCAATGATTAATGCTGATAACCACCCAGAGACAGTGTGTTCTGTTGCCAACAAACTCAGAAATTTTGAGAGCATGATGAATGGCCCAATGCAGGCCAATGTCTCTGCCGTGGCCAGGGACCTCCAACAGGTCGAAGATAGGACGAGGGATATGATGGAGGAGATGATAGAGAGAATTGAGGAGGTGAGGAAGATCAGCGTAGCACCAGTACGAGTCACAGGCCCCCAAGTCAGAGCTTCACGCCCCCCAGCTAGGGAGAGAGGGTACACCTCACGAGCTGACCTGTGGTTTTTCCTGCGAGACCATGGGGAAGACATGGGAAAATGGGATGGGAAACCCACTTCTGTCCTGGCAGCACGGGTGCGTCAGCTCGGGGAGGGAAATGCTAACCGAGGGAGCCACACTAAAATGAAGGTAGCCTCAACCTCCCACAAGCAAGGTACAGGGTATTACAGCAAGGAGGATGATCTGTCAGATCTACTGGAAGGAACCTCCACTATGCATGCCCAGGAAAGAAATAATAACCAGGGCTAGAAGGGCCCTGCCTCTAGCCAGGGAGAGGCATGGGATGACAGGATCTATTGGAGAGTGTGGGTGCGATGGCCTGGCACATCAAAGCCACAGAAACATAAAGTGCTAGTTGATACTGGTTCCCAATGCACCCTGATACCATCAGAACATGTGGGGAAGGTACCTGTTTCCATTGTTGGGGTGACAGGGGGATCACAGGAATTCACTTTGCTGGAAGCTGAGATTAGCCTGACAGGGAAGGGGTGGCAGAAACATCCAATTGTAACTGGCCCAGGGGCACCGTGCATTCTAGGCATAGACTTCCTCAGGAATGGCTACTACAAAGACCCAAAGGGGTTCAGGTGGGCTTTTGGAATAGCTGCTGTAGCGACAGAGAGCATTAAGCAGTTGAACACCTTGCCTGGACTGTCAGAAACCCCCTCTGCAGTAGGACTCCTGAAAGTGACTGAGCAACAGGTGCCAATTGCCACCATGACAGTGCACCGCCGGCAGTACCGGACAAATCGAGATGCTCTGATCCCCATCCACAAGATGATCTGTGATCTAGAGAGCCAAGGGGTGGTCAGCAAGAGCCACTCACCCTTCAACAGTCCTATGTGGCCTGTGCAGAAACCTGATGGAGAATGGAGACTGACTGTGGACTATCGGGCATTGAATGAAGTGACTCCACCGCTGAGCGCTGCCGTGCCGGACATGCTGGAACTCCAGTACGAGCTGGAGTCCAAGGCAGCAAGGTGGCATGCCACCATTGACATTGCCAATGCATTCTTCTCCATTCCTTTGGCAGCAGAGTGCAGGCCTCAGTTTGCTTTCACCTGGAGAGGTGTGCAGTACACCTGGAACCGACTGCCCCAGGGGTGGAAGCACAGCCCCACCATCTGCCACGGACTGATCCAGGCTGCACTGGAGAAGGGTGAGGCTCCAGAACATTTGCAGTACATCGATGACATCATTGTGTGGGGGAACACAGCAATGGAGGTATTTGAGAAAGGAGAGAAGATCATCCAGATTTTGCTGGGAGCCGGTTTCGCCATTAAAAAGAGAAAAGTCAAAGGACCTGCCCGAGAGATCTAGTTCCTGGGAGTGAAGTGGCAGGATGGACAGTGCCAGATCCCCAATGAGGTCATCAATAAGATCACTGCAATGTCTCCACCAACAAGCAAGAAGGAAACACAAGCTTTCCTAGGTGCCATAGGCTTTTGGAGAATGCATATCCCTGAGTACAGTCAGATTGTGAGCCCTCTCTACCAGGTCACTCGCAAGAAGAACGATTTCCACTGGGGCCCCGAACAACAGCAAGTCTTTGCCCAGGTCGAACAGGAGATCGCTCATGCAGTGGCCCTTGGCCCAGTCAGGACAGGACCAGAGGTAAAGAATGTGCTCTACTCTGCAGCTGGGAACCATGGTCTGTCCTGGAGCCTTTGGCAGAAGGTGCCTGGCGAGACCCGAGGCCGACCCCTGGGATTCTGGAGCAGAAGCTACAAAGGGTCTGAAGCCAATTACACTCCCACAGAGAAGGAAATCTTGGCTGCCTATGAGGGAGTTCAAGCTGCCTCAGAGGTGATTGGCACAGAAGCACAGCTTCTCCTGGCACCCCGACTGCCAGTGCTGGGGCGTATTTTCAAAGGAAAGGTTCCCTCTACTCACCATGCCACTGACGCCACATGGAGCAAGTGGATTGACCTCATCACGAAGCACGCCCGTATTGGCAACCCGAATCGCCCTGGGATTTTGGAGATAATTACAAACTGGCCAGAAGGTAAAGATTTTGGTCTCGCTGATGAAGAGGAGCAGAAGCAAGTGACCCGGGCTGAAGAAGCTCCACCGTACAACCAGCTGCCAGCAGATGAAACACGCTACGCCCTTTTCACCGACGGTTCCTGCCGCATTGTGGGGATGAACCGGAAGTGGAAAGCTGCCGTATGGAGCCCCACACGACAGGTTGCACAAGCTACCGAAGGAGAAGGTGGATTGAGTCAACTTGCTGAACTCAAAGCTGTTCAGCTGGCCTTGGACATTGCTGAGAGAGAGAAATGGCCAAAGCTCTACCTTTACACTGATTCGTGGATGGTAGCCAATGCTCTGTGGGGTTGGCTGGAAAGGTCGAAAAAGGCTGACTGGCAACGTAGAGGAAAACCAATCTGGGCTGCTGATGAGTGGAAAGACATTGCCACTCGGGTAGAGAAGCTCCCTGTGAAAGTCCGTCATGTGGATACCCATGTTCCCAAGAGTCGGGCTAATGAAGAACACAGGCACAACAAGCAGGTAGATCAGGCTGCACAGATAGAGGTGTCAAAGATAGACTTAGATTGGGAACACAAGGGAGAAGTGTTCCTGGCTCGATGGGCCCATGATGCATCAGGCCATCAGGGCAGAGATGCCACCTATAAGTGGGCACGAGACCGAGGGGTGAATCTAACCATGGACAGCATCTCTCAGGTTATTCATGACTGTGGCACTTGCGCTGCCATCAAACAGGCCAAGCGGGTGAAGCCCCTCTGGTATGGGGGCCGGTGGTCCAAATATAAGTATGGAGAGGCCTGGCAGATTGACTATATCACACTGCCTCAGACCCGCCAAGGCAAGCGCTATGTGCTGACCATGGTGGAAGCCACCACTGGATGGTTGGAGACCTACCCTGTGCCCCACGCCACTGCTCAGAACACCATCCTGGGCCTGGAAAAGCAAGTCCTCTGGAGGCATGGCACCCCTGAGAGAATTGAGTCAGACAATGGGACTCATTTCAAAAATAGCCTTATAAACACCTGGGCTAAAGAACATGGCATCGAGTGGGTGTACCATATTCCCTACCATGCACCAGTGGCTGGGAAAGTCGAACGGTGCAATGGTCTGCTGAAAACTACCTTAAAGGCACTTAGTGGGGGGACTTTCAAGAACTGGGAGATCAATCTACCAAAGGCCACATGGTTAGTGAATACCCGAGGTTCCACTAACCCAGCAGGCCCTGCCCAATTTGAGCCCCTGGGAGCACCAGATGGAGATAAGGTTCCAGTGCTACACCTGAGAGGCATGTTAGGGAAAACTGTCTGGATGAACTCTGCTTCCAGCAAAGACAATCCTGTTCTTGGGGTGGTTTTTGCTCAAGGACCAGGTTGCACTTGGTGGGTGATGCAAAAGGATGGAGAGACCCGATGCATACCCCAAGGGGACCTTGTTCTAGGGTGAACTATCTATGATACTGTGCCTGTAACTGCATGTATGTATATAATTTAAAGGTTTCAATATGCTGCAGCATGTTGGCATGGAAAAAATTTGGGGTGGATAATGTTGGGGGTTGAGTGTTTTTCTATTACTGCGTCAATTGAAAGAATTTTTCCCATTATCATGCCAATGGAGCTGGCCGGGTTACACCCAGGGTCTCTGATGACTCCAGACAAAACGGGTGGGTGGGAAGGGCACCCGGAGGGGCCTCTGAGGCTTCCGGGAGGGGACTTGTGTTTCCGGCGAGCTGGGAGGAGGACACCCGGATCTTCAGTCCACGCGGCCGGAGCACAGGAGAGCCAGACCCTCTGTGATCATCTGCCCTGCATCTGCCCCGTTCCAGCCTCCTGCCTCTGCAGACACAGCTGATCACCCGGACACACACGGTGAGCGAGGAGCCGCCGCTCCAGCCCGTTCCCACCCGAGACCGGCGTGTCCGCTGCCGCCCCACCCCCCTCCCTCCGTTCCCACCTGCCCTCGGCAGCTCAGGGCTGGGACTAAGCACAGAGACAGCGTGCTTGCATCTAAAGGGACTGACACCGAGTTATCTATTCTGTTCTGTTAGCAATTTTAACAACTGCTGTTGTTTTCTGCTTGTACAGTTAGATATATTAGTAAAAGAGCTGTTATTCCCACCTCCTTATCTGTGCCTCAGAGTCCTTGATTCAAACAATTATAATACTTGGGGGGAGTGGAACCAAAGTCTCTATTTCAAAGGGAAACTTCTGCCCTTACTGGCAGACACCTGTCCTTTCAAACCAGGACAAAACACCAACCATTAAGTGTCATTTCACTCTAATCCACCCCAAGGGATCCATTAGCAAGAAACTGGGTTATCCCTGCCTTTTGAAGTATGTTGTAACATGCGCCATAACACCTCCAAGTAGACTGAATCCAAGCAAAAACAGAGGGTGTGGAAAGATGGCTGAGGGTAAAATTAGAGGAAACTGAGAAGTTATATTCACATCCTAACAGAAGTTCTAATGGTACAGAAATTATAAGGTAAAATGCAGCTGCTCCTCTCTGGATGCAATGTGCTTGGCATGCTGGAAACCTATTCCATTATTATTCCCCACACCCACAATCTGCAGTCATAGCACCTGCTAAGGGGGATGGAATGGAGGGTGAAGCAGCGTGGAGACACCTTGGCCAGTCTGTAGAAATCCTTGCAGGGAGGGGAATTCAATGGTACTTGGCAGTTCATAAACCCCATGGCACCTGTCACCCAAGGGAGAGAGATGTCTTGCTGCTGAGCCAACAATTGTGGTAAAATCATTCTCCTTGGGTGAACTTGGTTCCTTATAGCCTAATTGTGATATTAACACACACCTCCATTCTAAAGTTACCTCCCTCCAAGGTATCACCACCCCTCAACAGGCATGCACTCTAGATTTTATTGACTATATCATTAAGACTGAAGTGAGACAATTTTACAACAATGAGCAACAAAGGTATATATGACTGGAGTCACTCAAGCCCTACCTAAACAAAACAAAATAGTATAAAAATAAGTCGAGAATGGGGGAAAAGTTAGAGAAGACTCCATCATAACTACTGGGATCAGTTGATGGGCTGAACCTATCTTCTCCCCTATAGGGACACCTACTGGGTAAGAACCATATACTATATACACTGAATATTTTATTGAGGATTAGACCTTGTATCTGTATTGCTTTGAAAACATTTCTGCAGTCAGATACTATCACCAAGACTCCTCAAATCTTAACCTGTCACAATTTTATATTAATAAAGTGTTATTCCATAAACTGAGTCCTCCATGGGCATTAGCAGTTGCCAGCAGCGGGTAACATACTCTAATAAAGTGGAAGACCTGCCAAGGGGTCTCCCTTAGTGTGTTCCTGAATAAGTCATTCAATCCAGCAGGACTGTTCAGTGAAGGATTCCCCTAATGGGACCCTGACAGACTGGTCAAGCACAAGGGGCTTGACTTTCTGGGGGTGTTGACTGACAAATCAAACACTAAGCATCGAATAAATCTCCTCTTTTCATGTGACACAGGGTTATGGACTGAATTTTGCTATTGGTGAAGGAGGAAAGAATAAAATAAAAATATAAAGAAAAAAAAAAGGTGTGGATTACTACTTCTACATAGAATCTTAGAATATCCTGAGTTGGAAGGGACCCATGAGAATCACTGAGTCCCACTCCTGGCCCTGCACAGGACAACCCCAAGAATCCCATCATGTGCCTGAGAGTGTTGTCCAAATGTTTCTTGAATTCTGACAGTCTTGGTGCTGTGACCACTTCCCTAGGGATCATGTTCCAGTGCCAAACCACCCTCTGGGTGAAGAACCTTTGTCTAATATCCAACCTAACCCTCCCCTGACACAGCCTCATGCCATTCCTTGAGGTCCTGTCACTGGTCACCACAGAGACCCCTCCTCTTACCCTCACAAGGAAGTTGTAGACTGCCATGGGGTCTCCCCTGTCTCCTCCAGGCTGAACAAGCCAGGCAACCTCAGACACTCCTCATATGACTTCCCCTCTTGATCCTTCACCATCTTCGTAGCCCTCCTTCAGATTCTCTCTAATAGCTTTATTGTGGCACCCGAAACTGCACACAGGACTCGATGTGAGGCTGCACCTGCACGGAGTAGAGCAGGACAATCACCTCCCTTCACTGGCTGGCAATGCTGTGCCTGATGCACCTCAGGTGATGGTTGGCTCTCCTAACTTCCAGGGCATACCGCTGACTCATATCCAACTTGCCATCAGCCAGGACCCCCAGGTCCTGGTCTCTTATGAGGAGACTGTGGAAGCTGGGCCTGTTCAGTCTAGAGAAGAGAAGACTGAGAGGGGATGTCACCAATATATACAAATATCTCAAAGGTGGGTGTCAAGCAGATAGTGCCAGACTCATTTTAGTGGTGCCCAGTGACAGGTTAAGGAGCAATGGACATAAACTAAAACATAAGCTGTTCCACCTCAACATGAGGAAGAACTTTCCATTAAGGGTGGCAGAGAATTGGAACAGGATGCCCAAAGAAGGCATGGAGTCTTCTCCGGAGATATTCCAAACCCATCTGTATGCATTTCTTTGTAACCTGTCCTAGGTCACCCTGTTTGGTAGGGGAATTGGACTAGATAATCTCAAAAGGTCCCTTCCAACACTAACTATTCTTTGATTCTGATTGTGTCCCTTTCCGCAGCTCTGCTTTCCAGCCTCTTGTTCCCCAGTCTTTACACATCTAGGGTTGCCCTGTCCCAATTGCAGAATCTGGCACTTGTCTTTGTTAAACTCCACATGGTTGGTGATTGCCCAGCCCTCTAATCTGTCCAGGTCTCTCTACAGGGCCTCTCTGCCTCTGAGGAAGTCAGCAATTCCTCCCAGTTTAGTATCCTTGGCAAACTTACTAAGTATCCCTTCAAGTCTTGCTTCCAAGTAGTTTATGAAGATGTTTGATATGCTAAGGCCTGAACAGCAGGCTGTGTTGGTTTTGCATGGTCTGTTTTTTGGTAGGGGGGTGGGGGGGCCACATGGAGGTGCCTTCTGTAAGAAGCTGCTGGAAGCTTCCACCATGTCTGAAAGAGCCAAGCCCTGATGGCTCTGAAGATGGACGTGCTGCTGGCCAAGCCCGGGCCAATTAGAGAGGTTGGTAACACCTCTGTGATAACATATTTAAGAAGAAAATCAAAACGAAGTGGGGGTGCAATTTGAATTCCAGCTAGAGAAGAGGAGAAGGTGAGAACATGAGGGAAACAACATGCAGACACCAAGGTCAGTGAAGAAGGAGGGGGAGGAGGTGCTCTAGGCACTGGAGCTGAGATTACACTGCAGGCTGTGGTGCAGACCATGGTGAAGCAGGTTGTCCCCCTGCAGCCCATAGAGGTCTATGGATGATGCAGAGATCCACCCGCAGCCCATGAGGGAGGTGCTCACTCTGGAGCAGGTAGATGCCTGGAGGAGGCTGTGATCCAGTGGGAGACCCGGTGGTGAGGGGTGGCCCTTGCTTCCAAGCTGGAGAAGCCTGTCCTTGGAGGACTACACCACATGGAAGAGTGACCCAGGCCTCAGCAGTTTTGGGAAGATTACTTGCCTGTGGGAGGGACTCGCATTAGAGCAGTTTTGGGAGGATTGTTGCTTGTGAGATTGGAACCACATTGGAGAAGTTCATGGAGAACTGTCTCCCATGGGAAAGGACCCCACAGTGTAGCAGGGCCAAGATGGCCACCAATCACCACTTCACTCACAGGCCCCTCTCTGTCAACAAGCAACAAATGAAGGCAGGCACCTTTCCTAGTAGTTCCTCTTAGCACCTGTACCATGATGTTGCCATCCAGGTGTTTTAGGAATCTTCTGGACCTGTTTGTGCCAGCTGTGTCGTGTTCCCAGTTATCATATGGCAAGTAGAAGTCTCCCATAAGGACAAGGGTGGTTGATTTAAAGGTGTTCCTTTGTTCCTTAAAGAATAATTCATTGGCATCATTGTCCTGGCTGGGTGGCTGATAGTAGACTTCCACGATAATATCTACTTTGTGTGTTCCTTAATCCTTACCCAGAGACTCTCAACTAAGCCATTGCCAACTGCAATTGCTAACTCCTCCCCCCCCCTCCCCGGCCACACTATGATCTGAGAAATGCTCCTTAAAACAGGAACAGGTGCTGTCTAATGAGCTCCTGGTTTTTAACAAACAGCCTTGGATTTTTTTTTGCCTGAAAAATGTTACCAAACAATTTATATTTCTTTAAGAAGGAGTCTATGCAGCAGTGGGGCAAGATGTTGGAAAATTATTTTTCTAACCAAACAAATTGGTTGGAGAGTTTATTTCCTAGTTTTCAGTGACAGCTGCTGGCACCACAGATGGGTGTGCTGGTTATGCATTGAAGGCACTTAGGAAGAGGGAACACTCAAAGGTTTTTTTTAATGAGAACTTCTTCTGTGAATTGATGGGACTAATTGTAGGCTGGTTTGGTTGTTGACAGCCTGAGAAACCAATTGGAGAAATTAGTTCGATCTGTGAATCACATTTGAAGCAAGTAAACCCCGGAAAAAAGCTCTAGCCCTCCCTTTCCCCAATCCTCCCCGGCATGGCCACAGCTCTGCAGGGCCCTGCCCTTGCTGCCAGCTCGGAGGAGCGGTGGGGGAGTCGAGCTCGCTCAGCCTCTCGAACGGCCTGAGGGGAGGCAGCTGGGCTCCGTTTAAGTGGAGCCCCTCCAAGCACCTGCTTGCTGGGCAAGGTAAAAAGAAAACCCCTGGCCCGTGGTTTGAGCTGGGTGTGGTCAGTGCTGGAGGGTCAGCCGTGGGGCCAGAGGCTTGTCACCATTTTTCCTCTCTGATTAGACTTTGCAGTTTTTGTCCGACCCCCAGTGTGGCCTGGGTAGCCTGGGATCCTGGCACAGCTCCAGCATGGCCTGGCCCAGACCCCTACAACTACTTTGTGAAATTTTAACTCTTCCAATGCTTAGATAAGACTTGCAGACCTCCCATCCTCCCTTAAGTAAAGAAAAAAAAGAAAAGAAAAAATACACCAAAGCCAGTAAAATAAAAGCCAAGGTTCCAGATAAAGAATAATTGAAAAAATGCCATAAAAATTATATGAAAAATATTATTGTAAGCTATAAAAATAGACTGCACTGCACTAAAAATTCCTATTAACCATAAAAAAGACATGGAGAAGTTAAAGTGTTTAGAAAAAAAAAATCCTTTGCTCTGAGGGAAAGGGGGGACCTCTGTTCCTGAAAATAAAGTATAAACAAAAAAACCCCAAAAAACCAAAAAAAAAACCCCCACAACTTTTGCTTTTAAACACCTTACCCTTAAAATAATACCCCGTAAGTTTAACATAGCCCACAAATACAGCTCTAAAAAAGCTGTGCAAATAAGAAAAGTTTCAAAATTTTGCAAATTCCCAGGCAGCTGCTATTCATAAGAAATAAAGTAAAAAAACCCTGTTTTTTTCCTCCCTTAAAAAAAATCCCTATAGTCAAACAAAAAAACCTCCTCTCCCTGAAATAAACTGAAAAAATATTTAAATAAAAGACTGACTGAAGTGTCCCTGTATGTTGTTGTTAAGAAAGTGTAGGAGGGGGGAAGAGAGAGAGGTCTGAAGATCTTATTTTAAATTTATTATTATTTTCTTTGTGCTATTAATAAAGTTTTCTTTATACCCTTTTAAGTTTTAAGCCTGCCTTATTTTTGCTCCTAATCCTATCTCACAACAACAACAACAACAAATATATTAAATTAACAAACCTAACCTATAAAAATGGAACAAAGTAGTAGTAACTCAGCAGACCAGAGGACTTGTCAGCACTCCAGCACACATCAAAGTAGTTTTTGGGGAGATCTTCCATTTCACTGGTCTTGTAAGTAGACCACACTTCCCATTCTGGGACAAAGAATTGACATTAAATAAGGTACTTTATTTTAAAGTATTTTGCCTGCACATGTCACACTGAGAGAAAGTATGCAGTTTGAGGCTGAGAGGTTTATGCAACTGGTTGTGGGCTTGGGTAAGATCATGCGCTACTACAGGGATGCCTGGAGTGCAATCTCGGTTTTGAGAAAGGTTATGAAAGATTATAAAACGGTTGTAAAAAGTTTTAAAATGTTTCAAAGGTGTTAAAAGGTTTGTAAAGTGTTAAATATGGGAGCAGGGCTATCTTGACAGTTCCTGGGATAAGAGACCCCAAAAAACCTCCCCTTTGGGTTGTGTCTTAAGGAAGTGAAAAAGCTTGGGGGGACGACCACCTGATGTGAAAACAACTTGTGAAATATTGTAATCATTGGTGGCCAATGTATAAGCTTGATGATCCAGAATAGTGGCCTGTTAATGGGACTGTAAATTATAATACCATTTTGCAACTAATGCTGTTTTGTAGAAGGGAAGGCAAGTGGAATGAAGTCCCTGATGTTGATTTATTGTTGATTTGCAGAATAATCCTGATTTGCAGAAGGAATCTATACAGGTGCCTAGAGATCCAATGATTTTACCATTAGAAAAGGAAGATAAGAAACCACTCAAAAGGTGTTGCTCTGCCTGTAGCATAGTTAAATGTTGTATTAAATACAGACAGACAAACGAGGAAGAGAATGTGGATTTATTAGTGTATAAGGGGAGACCAAATAAAAAAGAGGAGAAAGGCAGGGAGCAGATGTGGAAATGGAAGAAGAAAGTGACTGTAGTAGTTAAAGTCTTAGCCCTGTATCAGGCCATGAAAATTTTAGCTTCATAGCAGGGCAAACAAGGGGGGCCCACATGAGTTGCACAAGCCCCTTGCAGCAGGCAGTGGGAGGTGAGGGAATCGGTCACTCTTAAAGTGCCATTTTTGGTGTTGGATTTACAAGCTTGGAAGGAGTTGGCAGGGACTTACTGGGAGGATCCAGAAAAGGTTTCTAAGGTTGTGGAAACAATCTTTAGGACACAAGATCCTTATTGGAATGATTTTCAGAGGATACTAGATGCTTTAATAACTCATGAGGAAAAAGGCCTGGTGACTGCTGGGGAAGAAGCATAAAGAATTCATGTTTAGGGTGTACATCAGGGGCCAATAGGGGATCATTTACCCTCTGTGGATCCAAAGTGGGATCCAAATAATCAAGTCCAGCAAGATTTGTTAATCAAATACCAGCATTTCATTTTTTTTTAAATGAAATATGCTATCCCAAAACCTAAAAACTTGTCTATATTATACCATATTGTACAAAGAAAAGAGGAACTCCCTACTGATTTTTTAATAGACTCATGGAAACTGATCAAAAATATACTGATTTGGACCTTGAGAAAAAGGAGGATGCTGAACAATTAGCACATATATTTATTGGACAATAAAATGCTGATATTAAATGGAAATGACAAAAACTACAAGCAAAAGAGTCCAGAACCCTGAGCAAACTGTTTCAAGTTGCTTGAAGTATGTATACCAGTAGACAGGAAGTAGAAAGGAAAAGAGAAATATAAAGACTAGATGTTGGAGAGGATGAAATGGTGAAACCTTACAAATATGAATACATAAATTCTGAGAGCTAGGTTGAAATGAAAGACACTTTCGAGACACCAAGCCTCAGTTACTAAATAACTAGAAGACAATGGAATGTCTAGCTGAAGGTAATCCCCTCTTGATGAAACAATGATTCCTGCTACAAGTGGGTCCAAAGGTAAGAGAATATCTTGTTAAAGTATAACACACTATGGTAATGTGAAAATTCTTATAGGCTGTATGTAAATGTTATAGAATTTGTATCTTGTATTAGATTGGTTAGCAGAAATTAGAATATTCATAATAGAAGAAGATTTATTGTATTGCAAACAGGAAATCGCTCTTCTCTTCTCTTCTCTTCTCTTCTCTTCTCTTCTCTTCTCTTCTCTTCTCTTCTCTTCTCTTCTCTTCTCTTCTCTTTTCTCCTCCCTCTCTCTCCCTTTCTTTCCCCTCTCCTTTCTTTCTTATTACCCCTCACCCTCCTTTCTTATTACCCCTCACCCTCCTTTCTCCCCTCACCCCCCTCCTGCTTCTCTCTTGCCTCTCGCCTTCCTCCTCCCTTACTCTCCTCTCCCTGCTCTCTCTCCCCCACTCTCTCTCTTTGTCCCCCTGTTTTGCTCTGAGCTGCTGGCTGCAGCTCTTAGCAAGATTTTCTATGTCCACGCCCTCACAATAAACTGCAACTGTAACAGAACAGCCTTTGAGGAGCCCTTGAGTTTGTCCCGGAAAAACCCATCCACTGTGAGAAAGAGACCCCCACACTAGAAATGTTTGGCATTGGCAATAGCTGAAGGAATCGAGGGAGAAATTGACTGGGGGACAAAGGCCAGGACAAAATCCTTGAATGCCAGGGTGAAAACCTTGAATGAGGCTGATAGCGTTAAAATGTTTCTAAAATCATGCGAATTGTATACAATAGATTCAGGGGGTGGAAAGAAAGGTTGGATCTGGTAGGCTGGGAAAGGGAACTAGGCCCTGGGAACGAATGTTGGGGTTTGTCTCTATTAGATCATGTGAAACTGCACCTGCGTAATCATCATATGATAAATAATATGATTGTTAAATGTCATGATTGTTTGGTAATTGAATATAATTATTGTTTAACTGTAATAAGAATCATGAGAAGTGATATAATCATAACAAGAATCATGAGAAAGGATGTTTGGGGGTCCTGATGAAAATTACAAGAATGCATGCTTGGATAAGATCAATGTATACAATAGAACAATATGGGTTTAATAATTCATATATAGTTATATAATGCAAAGGGTATAAAAACATGTCCATCTCGAATCCATGTTGGAGTCAGATTTGGGTTGTGGCTGTTACAGGCCCAGGGAAATTCTTAAAGGGCTTTTCCAGTCTAACTTTCCAAGGCTCAGCTAGGGTTTTTCCCAATCTAGACACCTTTCTCTAATGTAAACATAAGAGAAAGAATTATAAGAAAATATAAACACCTGTTGGATCCATGAGAAAGCCTGGGACAAGAGGTGTTTCCTTCTCTGACCAATGAATCCTTTGTATCTTGTTTTGCAGGAACTGTCTTATTTAAAGCAATGGCTTTCTTCAATAAATTGCTCTTTCTTGCTCTTTCCTGCACCATGCAAGAGAGTGCCATGGTACTGTGTCCATTCGTCGCTCCGTAACCCTATACAGTAACGTGGATTTGTACCCCTGATTCCCAGAGCTCTTCAATAAAAGCACCTGCATATAATCACCCTGTGATTATGTGTTTCTATGCTAATATTTTGGCGACCCAGATGGGACCCCGTGAGCCGATCACGCTTCAGCTGGCACCGAGAAATTCCTGGGGAGCCCATCGGTGCCAGGAACCCTGCTGCTCACAGCATCCCCTGGAGAAAGGTAAGGTGATTTTACTCTGGTCTGGTTGCTTGCCAGTAAGACGCAGCGAAAGGTGCACGTGGTTGAGCTAAGGAATTCCTGCTGTTGCCTAGGAGCCATCCGTTAGACAATTGTGAAAGCGTTGCAGGTTCAGCATCGGTGAATAAAATAAAGCTCTTCAATAAAAGCACCTGCATATACTCATCCCATGATTATGTGTTTCTATGCTAACAAGGCTACATAAAAAACAATGTGCAATTTGTAAACAAATGGGGCACTGGAAAAGAGAGTGCCCAAGGAATACAAACAGGAATCAGGGAAACTGTCAAATACCAAGAGAAGCTATGGAGATGGTAAATAGGAGTGAGGACTGAAGGGGATGTGGGGAGGATTTGAAATACTCCCCAACAGATCCCCTGGTTACAATAAAGTTGGAGAATGAGAAAATAGAATGTCTTGTAGATACCGGAACTACTTACTCTGTTTTAAATACTTGACAAGGAGAATTAAGCAAACACATAGTCTCAGTTGTTGGTGCAACAGGGCAAAAGGAAAATCGGCCTTTCTTTGAACCATTACAATTTGAAATTATTAAATGGGTGCTAGCCCATAAATTTCTTCATATACCTGAATGTCCTATACCAGTACCAGAAGGAGATGTATTGAGTGAATTAAATGTACAAATTTCATTTGAAAAAGGAAATATCCAAGTTCATATTCCTGAAGAAGGGTCTTGGAGACCCAAGTCTGTCTGTTACAGAGTCCTGAATCTGAAGCAGGCATATCGAGGAAGTGGACAATGCAGTCATCCCATTGGTATGGGCCACCTGATTTCCAAGAGAGCTAGGAATGCAGAACCAGTAAAGATCCTTTTGAAGCCAAATGCCAGACTCATAGGACAATACCCTTTGAAATTGCAAACTAGGAAAGGCCTGGAATCATTAATAGAAACTTTTCTTGAACACAAACTGCTTGTGGAATGCCAGTCCCAGTTTAACACTCCTATTTTGTCAGTAAAGAAACCACACTCAAATGAACATCGGCTGGTACAAGATCTTAGGGCTATCCATCACATAGTCCAGGATGTTCACCTGGTGGTAGCCAATCTTTATACTTTATTGACAGCCTTGAAGAATTCAGATCAATGATTCACAGTGTTAGACATAAGGGATGCTTTCTTTTGCATCCATTTGGAAAGTGAAAGCCAAGAGCTGTTTGCTTTTGAAGGGGAAAGTCCAAAGACTGGGAGAAAAACTCAATTGATGTGAACTGTGTTACTGCAAGGATTCAAAAATAGTCCAATTTTTTTTGGTAACCAGCTAGCTAAGGAATTAGAAGGATGGCAAAAAGAACGTGAGGGTGTAACATTGCTGCAGTATGTGGATGGCATCTTAATAGCTTCCTTGACTGCAAGTGAATACATGGAACTGGCCATTGTTAAATTTCTTAGGACAATCTGAATGCAAAATTTCTAGGAAAAAGGCTCAAATTGTAAAACAAGAGGTGTTGTATTTCAGATTTATTATTTCACATGGACAAAAGAGTCTGGGCCAGGAAACAAAAAAGATCTATCAAACTCCTGAGTCCCTTTCTAAAATAACTGAGAGCATTTCTGGGAATGGTCAGGTGGAGTCACCTATGGATACTCAACTTTGAGTTGATTGCTAAACTTCTATATGAGGCAGTTAATGAAAAGGATGAAGTCCTCATCTGGACTCCTGAATGCAGGAAAGAATTTCAGCAATTGAAACATACTTTAATGACTGCCCCTGCATTGGGACTACCAGACCTAGAAAAAACTTTTGAACTGTTTATGCATGAAAGTTCTCATTTGGCATTGGGGGTATTGATACAATAGCTGGGATCCTGGAAGAGACCTGTTGCATACTTTTCTAAACAACTTGATGATGTCAGTAAAGGATGGCCATCCTGTTTTAAGGCAGTAGTGGCAACAGTCCTCCTATCCAGGAAGCAAAAAAAAATTAATCCTAGGACAGCAATTGACTGTTTTTGTGCCCCATAGTTGCAGTGGCATTGGAACAAAAAGGAGGACACTAGTTATCACCAAGCATATCCACATCGTGATGTATGGTGGTTGGTTGACTTGGGCTGTTGTGCCTTAAAACTATGTAAACTGATAACCAGCTAACTGCTTTAAAAGGCCTGTTTTTTGCAAAAAGGGGCTCTCCCTTGCTACCTGCCTGGGGACTCTGTTGCTTTGCTTCGTACAAGACAGTATTGTTAGAATAAGATGATGTGTAGTTAAAAGTAACTAACCTTCTGAATCTAGCAGTGTTCTTAGAAGTTGACCTGCAAAAAGGGGAACCAACCCATGACTGATTGCAGACCATTGAACTGCTATATTCCAGTTGAGATGACCTACAGGACACTCCCTTGGAAAAGGCGATTGGGAACTCTTTGTGGATGGGAGCAGCTTTGTGAAAAATGGAATCCAAAAAGCTGGGTATGCAGTGGTAACTCAGCATGAGGTAATAGAAGCCAAAGCCCTAACCCCCAACACATTGACTCAGAAAGCATAACTGATTGCACTGATGAGAGTGTTAGAACTAAATATTTGGTCTGACTTGAAATTTGCTTTTGGAGTGGTCCATGCCCATGGAGCCATTTGGAAAGAGAGGGCTGAGAGGGCTGTTAACCTCTCAGAAATCCCCAGTGAAACATGGACAAATAATACAGAGATTGTTAGAGGGAGTCCAGTGACCTTGAAAGGTGGCAATAATGCATTGTAAAGCTCATCAGTTTGGAGAGAACCCATTAAATACCGGAAATTTTCTGGCTAATAAAGTGGCCAAGGAGGCTGCTGGTGGGAACACCCTATTAGCCTTACCCGAGAAATATCAGCATTTGGACAAGGAGGTTGCCAATTATCAGGCTGAAGAAGAGAAATTGGCAAAATTGTTAGATACTGAAGAGTCCTGAAGGACAGCAAATAACAGCCAGCAAACAGGTAATAATTCTCCAACATCTTATAAGGAAAATCATAGAGGAACGAAATAAGGTAACTCATTGGGGAATAGAATCTATGGTAGAAGCAGGGAAGCCTCAAGTGTTGAGGGTACAAATGACCAATATAATGAAAAGCATTGTTAAAAAGTTCCAGACCTGTTTAAATAACAATACGCATCAAATTAGACAGCCTACATCTGGGACTGCTAAGAAAGGAAATTGTCCAGGAGACTATTGGTAAATAGACTTTGCAGAGCTTTCACATCAAAACGGGTGCAGGTATTTATTGGCACTGGTAGATACTTTTTCAGAATGGCCAGAAGCTTTCCCTTGCCACACCAACAAAGATAGGAAGGTGGTAAAGATTTTGTTGAAGGAAATTATCCCGAGGTTTGGAATGCGAGTGGGGATGTTATCAGACAGAGGTTTGCACTTCAATGCTAATAGTGCAAAGCCCAGCTAAAACATTAGGGGTGAAATGGAACTTGCACACGCCATGTAGATCTCAGTCAAGCAGGAAAGCAGAAAGGATGAATCAGAGTATAAAGAGACAAATTAGCAAGATTTTACAGGAATCATATTTAAAAAGGCCAGACACCCTTCCCTTGGCCTTACTGAGAGTATGAATTAGAACTATATCCAAGGAAAAGGTGAACCCATAGGGAATACTGTACAGGCGACCATATCAGGTTAGAAAAAGCAAGGGGAATATCCAAATCAGTGAGGATCAGAGTCTAACAGAATACATTATATCCCTAGGGAAGGTGTTGTTTTCTCTCCACAGATACGCTGTGCTGGCAACACCCCAGGTTGTTGGACATCGCAGCCCGTCCTTACCAACCTGGAGATTGGGTGTACCTCAAAACCTGGACTAAAGAACGTTTCCAACAAAAGTGGAAGGAACCATATGAAGTGCTGCTAATTGCTGTGAAAGTACAAGGAGTAGATTTGTGGTCTACTACAGACAAATCAAGCCATCGCCAGCACCAGAAAGGACTGCTGAAGCCACAGGACCCACGTACCTTAAGTTAATCAGACATTAATTTTGTTGATTGTAGTTTTATGGACTAGAATAATAAGGGCTAATGCCGATGGTCTTCAGCCCATGTTACCTCAGTGAGAGGAAGACACAAACATCTGGGCATTATTGGCAAGGAAAGTGATTAATTCATCCTCCTTCTGCATAAATGCAGGGGATTTGGTAGGATCAATGTATAACTTCTGCTTGGTAGGATTTCCAACTCCTTTAGAAGTACTAAAAAATGTCACCATGTGATACAGTATAAGCACTTTGTTCATTAAACCTCCTAGTAAGGAATAATGAATTTCAGCAGGAGGTGAGGTGGGTATAGACTTTGACCACATAGTTTCAAATCACTGAATATGTATGTAAGTATACATAATTTATGATAAAACTAGCGACTGTTTAACCAGTTTTTAAGGATTTTCCCCTAGGCTAGGAGGAATAAACAAGAAAAGCACCCGGCGCCTCTCCCCTGCTGCGGCCACAAGATTACGACCCCCCCCCCAGCAACGGGCCTCGCGGATGCAGAGTACTCCAAGGAAGGACACGTCAGCTGAATTAGAACTGCATAAAAAGACCTTGGGGGGAGAGGGAAACTGCGCGCCTTTTGTGGAGCAGTGCCTCCCGGCCACCCAGTGCTGTTTTGATTTCTGCCTCTTGCTGAATAAACTCTAATTGATTAGGACTGACTTGATTCGGTTTTCATTCTCAGTCTATAACAACTATGTTACAAAACTTTAAAACAGAAGTTTTACAAAACTCTCACCGAAAACTAGGAAATAAATTTTCCAACTGAGAGGAATGTTACATTTGTCTTTACAAACAAGTTGTAGATCTGTTGGTAGACAAAGTTAGCACCTAGAGAGAAAAGAAACAATGGGAGGGATTACACTGATTGATGAATGGGAAAGGAGATTTGCCTTTACAAAAAACTGTAGGTTTTCTTGTAAATGAAATTGGGTAGCAGAAGATGAAAGAAGCAACGAGGGGGGGGGGGGGAATATAAATTCTATAAGAATTTAAAATTAAAAGGAAGGGTTATACATTAGAGGGGAATGTCAGGTGTCAGGCGTTCCGGGAAGTCTGTGCCTCTCACGTACCTCAGCCAATGGGGAAAGAGAGAGGGAAAAGCGGCCGGGAAATTAGGATAAAAAGGGAGGCTGCATCCTCCAAAATTTGAGAGATCCCAGGGGAATGCCCCATGGCCTCTCCATTTATTCGAATAAAGCAAAAAGGACTCCTCTGTCTCCTTTTTGGACATAAACCTCTGGTGTTTGTGGATTAATTTTCCTTACAAATTGGGGGCTCTGTCCGGGATATTTCCACCATCCGGGGGGGCAGGCAGCAGGTGGAGCTGAAGGTGCCTCACCCAGTTTCGGTGATCAGCTCCCCAGGGTGCCGGCTGGCACCGGGCGATCGATTGGGTTCCCGAGACTGTCCAGGAGACAGACGAGTGGCAGACCAGGGGAGTCCGTGAAGAGTCTGCAGGGAAGGACCAGTGAAAATCTCACCGGTGAGTAAAATGGGATCCTTGGGGAGCAAACCTGGCAGGGCACACATGGAGAGGTGCACAGATGAAACAGGACACCCATGGAGGGTTGGAAGGGTGAAGCTGGGGAAGGGCCCCCAGAGAGCCCCTTGGGGAGAATGCTGAGGTCTTGGGACAGATTGTATTTTCACCCAGAAGTAACTATGGAAATTATGATAAAATATTGTTATTTTGTGTAGCCAGAGTATAAGTTGTCTAAGGGGCTTATAAGGCCATGTTATATAGATGCCCTGGGGGGGAAAAAAGGGGGGTTGATAAGGGGTCTCAATAATCCATGCCCTGGGGGGGGCAATAAGGGAAATCGAGAAGGGGTCTGATAGTTCATGACCTGAAAGGCAAAAAGGGGGGGGGTCGAGAAGGGGTCTCAACAGCGGCGGGTGGATGGAGAGTGTTTGTGCGTTGGAAGAGAATTGAAGATGAGTGTGTGATAGGTATGGGTGAGGCAATGAGCGGCAGGGCCGGGCACGGAGCTGCGGGACCAGGAACACGGGCTGGGGGCTGTGGGGCAGCCGGGGCTCAGCGCGGGGCTGTGCCTGACCCTGCCAGCCCCGGGCAGGGCCAGCAGTGTCCACTGGCCCCCATGGGGCTGCGGGATGCCCTAGCCCCGTATGGTTTGGGGTGCCCAGCTGCCTGTGCTGCTGCGGGCCGTGCTCGCTGGGAGCACCGGTGGGGAGGAGCCGTGTTTGGACTGTGACAGGACACAAACTGACTCTGGTATACCGTGTGTGATAAAGAGAGGGAGAACGAGAATAAAGGAATATATGGGAAATGCAGATTGTACGTGGAAAGATTAGGATTCTGTTTTAAGGATTTTGTGAGTTTTGCTGGAAAATGCAAGTAATACAGGGAAAGGCATGGGAATTTGCTAAATGTGTGAGAGGGGTTTAGAAAGCATGAGTTTCTGATTGCTCGTCATCATGATTGTAACTTACTGGGAAGAGATTTGATGACTAGAATGGGAAAGCGAATTAGTTGTGTGAAAAGTAACAAGAGTAAAAAAAAAAGTAACACAGAGTCTGTGTTAGTGTCTGTAATATCTTTGTATAAAATGTCTGGGAGGGTTTATGCTGAAATGCAGCTGCAGAGATATACGAAGTTTGTTTAGGCAAGCTTTGCAGAAAATATTAAGAGTTTATTCCACCCTCAGGAGTTAAGCTGTTGCAATATGTAGATGATTTGCTGTTATCGGGGGAGCAGGAAGAGGTGGTTGAGGAGAGAGTCAGATATTTGGGACACCTTCTGACTGGGGGTTGTGGTGTGTTGGTCCAGAAGGAGCGCAGGGGATTTTTGCCCCAGACTGACAAGGGGTTGCGGCATTTTTTGGGATTGGTGGGGTACTGTGGAGCTTGGATCGAGGATTTTTTCTGTTGTGGCTAGACCTTTGTGTAACTTTTTAACCCAGAGCGGTCCTGGTGTTGTGATGTGGACACCAGAAGTGGAGCAGTGCTTTGGAAAATTAAGGGATGGATTGGTTGGTGCCCTGGTCTTGGCTCTTCTGGACGCAGAAAAGGAATTTCAACTACATGTGGATGTTAAACTGGGACATGCTAAAGGAATTTTGGTACAAGAGCATGGAGGGACACAGAGACCTGTCGCCTATTTCTCTAAATTGCTAGACCCAGTGGCCAGAGGCTGTCCCCACTGTCTGCAGAACTGTGCAGCCACAGCTCTGATGGTTGCTGAGGCACAAAGCTGACAAGGGGAGGATATTTGATAGTAAAGGTTTCACATCAGATTAAAGCTTTGTTAACTGAGAGAGCCTCTAAGTGGATGACGAGTGCTCGATTATTACAATATGAATCTTGTTTATTGGAACAGGAGGATTTAGAATTTAAAAATGGGGAAAATTTTAATCCAGCCTCCTGTTTGAATGGTCCCGAAGAAAGGGGGGAGACAGGAGGAAAGTCATGGTTGTATCCAGTTTATAGATCTCCAGACTAAAGCTAGGGAAGATTTGAGAGATACTCCCTGGCCTGAGGGAGAGAATGTGTTCATTGATGGGTCGTCAAGAGTGATAAAGGGAAAGCGGTTTACAGGATACTCTATCATGAATGGGAAACAATTAAAGAAAAGGGGAGGCTACCCCCATCTGGTCAGCTCAGATTGCTGAGTTGTATGCAATTATCAGAGCCTGTAAGTTATACCGGGATAAGACAGTGAATGTTTTTACTGATTCTAAATATGCATATGGGGTGATACATGCATTTGGGAAACTGTGGGAAGAACGAGGTTTATTAAATTGTAGGGAAAGACGTTAGGCCATGAGAACTTAGTCTCTCGCCTATTGGAGGTGGTGAATTTACCAAAAAGAGTGGCAAGGTTTAAATATCTTATGGTTATAGTATGTCAATTAACAGGGTGGCCAGAAGCATTCCCTACTGTTTCAGCAACTACAGGATCAGTTGTTAAGGTATTTTTGGAACAAATAATTCCAAGATATGGAATTGTGGAAGCAATAGACTCAGGGGAACTCATTTTACAGGAAAAATTCTTCAAGGAGTTATGGCTGCTTTAGGGATACAATGGAACCTCCATTCCCCCTGGCACCCCCAGAGTTCGGGTCGGGTTGAAAGAATGAATGGAGAAATAAAGAAACACCTTCTGAAGCTGGTAATAGAAACTAAGATGCCATGGGTATGGCTCCTGCCCCTGGCTTTGGCAAAAATAAGGGCCAGACCCAGGGAAAATATTCAATTATCTCCCTTTGAATTAATGTTTGGAATTCCTTACCCTTGCAACTCTCAGCCTAGTGGGGGGATAGAGATAAGTGATGTGTATTTGAAACTTTATGTGTCTCAGGTACTGTCTCTTATGAAATCTCTTTAACAGGAAGCTCAGCTGGCACAGACCCTGCCTTTGGTCTTTGCTGTTCTCAACATCCAGCCAGGAGATTGGGTCCTACTTAAGGAGTGGAAAGAAGCGCCGCTGGTGGTGAAGTGGCGTGGACATTTCCAGGTGTTGTTGACCACAGAAACAGCCCTGAAGACAGCTGAACACGGGTGGACCCATCACACTCGGGTCAAGGTCTCTAAGGCCCCAGAGGTTTGGACATCTCAGCTGGAGGAGAAGGATGGGAAACCACAACTCAAACTCAGCCGGAGTGGACTGGAGCAGTAGCCAGTGCGTCGACATCGAGGGAAGCCTCGTGTGCCTGCCCACGGACTGCCTGCTGAAATGGTTTGTGTGGGTATCCCTCCTCTCACATCTCCAGTCATTGGGGACCAGCCCTTTGCTGTCACTCTTTTCTTTGTTAAGCTGTTTCTGTGCCTTCACTCACCACAGGTGCAGAAGACAACATGAAAGTAAAAATTAGGTTAGGAAATTGCATAAGACCATTAGAATGTTTCTCTTAATGATCTTACCTTTATATTGTCAGTTAGGGCAGGGCCAAGAATGGGAAAATAAGTTTTTAACCTTAGGAGAAGAAGTAGCAAAAACCTTTAACCTTAGCAATTGCTGTGTCTCTGGGGGGTCAGGGGGATTTAAAAAGTGGCCATGGTGGCCAGCCCAGTCAAACCTAAATGGTGGGTTAGCACCTTGAGTGAGGTCCATAATGGAACAGGATTCTGGGATGAAGAAGGAAGTCCATGGTGGCTTCATTCTTCTGAAAGAGGCACTTATTGTCTAAATAGAACAGGAAGCATATACATGGGAAAAAGTGCTTGTGACTGGACTTTATCTTTGGGTTTAGATTGTTGGACCCCCAACTGCCTTATGATTGTTCCAGATATCAAGGCAGATGGAATCAAACTCATGTTAAGCTCTGAAATGCTAGCTGGGTAAAGTGTTCTCACCATAATTGCCAGAAAGATTTGGAAGGGTATAAAGCAGTGGGGAGAGATAAGTTTTTAACTCCTTATTTTTAAACTGCCCCCAAGATAATTCCACAAGTAGGACACGTTGTTGGTGACTATCAGTGGAAGTGGCAACACCAGAACAGAACTCGAACTCTTTTTAGCAGGTTCTGGTTCAAATCTAATAAAACATCTGGGGTGTAACTGCAGCTGGAAACCTCAAGTGGGAGCATGGAAGTGCAAATACTGTGATTCCTATGGTGGGGCAACTATTGTTGGAGGACCACTAGGCCCAGGAAGCAAGCTGTATTTTGACCCCCCAGTAGATCATGAAAATTGGGAAGGTCCCTGTGCCAACAGAACCTGGGCTTTAAAGGGGCATTTCTGGATTTGTGGCCAACATGCCTCTCACAGGTTACCCCCAAACTGGTCAGGGATATGTTATGTGGGGTATATCAGACCTCTGTTCTTTCTGCTACCACAAGTTCTGGGAAACCAGTCAGGAATCAAGGTATATGATAATCTAATTAGAGAAAAGCAGTCGATTGATGTATCCCTGGCTGGGGGGAGCACCCAAAAGTGGGGTGATCATGAATGGCCACCTGAAAGAATCATACAACACTATGGACCAGCCACTTGGAATCCTAATGAATTACTATCAGGTGTCAGAGAACCCATTTATAATTTAAATGGGATAATTAGGTTACAAGCTGTCTTCGAAATAGCAAGTAACCAGACAGCTACAGCTCTTCACCTTCTTGCTGACCAATCTACTCAGATGAGAAATGCAATATTTCAACACTGGATGGTATTAGACTATTTATTGGTAAAAGAAGGGGGCGTGTGTGGCAAATTAAATGACTCAAACTGCTGTTTGCAAATAGATGACAATGGAAAGGTGGTGAAACAAATAGCAAAAGGAATAAGAAAGTTAGCTCATGTACCTGTCCAAACATGGAAAGGATGGGAATGGGACATGTTTTCATGGCTACCTGTGGGTTAAACAACTGCTTTTTTGTCTCTTATGTGCTGTAGCAATTCTAATCTTCTTACCATGCATGATCCCGTGCTTAGTACAGCTTATTCAACATGTGATCAAGGGGATGCAGGTAATAGCCATGCCTACTGACCCAGAGATGGCTACAAAAGGATAGAAACTGATGTCATTGCAAATAATTGCAAAACCAAAAAGGACACAAGAACAAGAAATTAAGACAATGATAGGTAAAGTTTGTAAAGACAATTACTAAAAATAAAAGAGGAGGGTTTGAGAGGAATGTTACATTTGTCTTTACAAACAAGTTGCAGATCTGTTGGTAGACAAAGTTAGCACCTAGAGAGAAAAGAAACAATGGGAGGGATTACACTGATTGATGAATGGGAAAGGAGATTTGCCTTTACAAAAAACTGTAGGTTTTCTTGTAAATGAAATTGGGTAGCAGAAGATGAAAGAAGCAACGAGGGGGGGGGGAATATAAATTCTATAAGAATTTAAAATTAAAAGGAAGGGTTATACATTAGAGGGGAATGTCAGGTGTCAGGCGTTCCGGGAAGTCTGTGCCTCTCACGTACCTCAGCCAATGGGGAAAGAGAGAGGGAAAAGCGGCCGGGAAATTAGGATAAAAAGGGAGGCTGCATCCTCCAAAATTTGAGAGATCCCAGGGGAATGCCCCATGGCCTCTCCATTTATTCGAATAAAGCAAAAAGGACTCCTCTGTCTCCTTTTTGGACATAAACCTCTGGTGTTTGTGGATTAATTTTCCTTACACAACCAATTTGTTTGGTTAGAAAGCTATTACTTTATTAACAGCGCTGGATGCATGGGGATTTCTTCTCAACGCATGCATAAGCAGCAACCCAACAGACCTGGTTATATAATGAAACTAATACATATTCATCACATTTCTGTTACATATTCATTACATTTCCTGAATACATGCATATATGCTAATTATCTATGTGAACTTATTTGGATATGAGTAGGGGTCTTTGGAGGTTCATTGGTGGTCACTTGGGAACATCCCATTCCTCAAAATCCCTTTAATGGTCCTGGATCTTTCTGATGAGTCTTCTTTTCTTGAGAGTATCTCAAATATGTGGTCAGGTTATGATGCACTTCTCTTATTCTTTGCTCTGGCACTCCATCTCTGTTCTCAAAACTAAGACATCTGCTAGTACATATTAATCACTAATATAAGTAAACAAGGAAATATTAGCTACCACAAGACTAATAGTCACAAATGTAGGGAGTTCACACAAGGCCACATAATCTCTGGCATTTGTACTAAGCACTGCATGGTACCAAACTAAGCATTAACCATGGATATAGGGATGATACACATTTGTGCTTGTAGGAGGTTGACCTTGGCTTGGTGCCAGGTGCCCATTAAGTCACTCTATCACTCCCTTTCCCAATGGGAGAGAATAAGATGGAGAACAACCATCAGGATGAGATAAGGCAGTTTTATTACAGTGCAAGAGAGAAGGAAAATTCTGTACATGCATAAACTAAAGAAAAAAAAAATCAGTGTATATTTCCCATTAGCAGTGATGTTCGGACACTTCCTGGGAAGCAGGGCTTCAGCACACGTAAGGGTTTCTTTGGAAGGCAAACACTGAGGAATCATGAATGCACCCCTTTCCTCCTCTCTCCCTTAGCTTTATATATCTGAGCTGATGTTATATGGTATGGAATGTCCCTTTTGCTAATTTGAGTCAGCTGGCCTGGTTGTATCCCCTCCCAGGATCTTGCCCACTCCTATCCCCTTTGGTGGGGGAAGGAATGTCAGAGGGACAGTGCTGCTCAGCAGTAGCCAAAACACTGGTTTGTTATCAACACCCATCCAGCTTTTAAGGCAAAGCACAGCACTGTAATGGCTGTGAACTTTACCTCAGTCAGACATAATACAGTGCTATAGCTAAAAGAATTTTCCAACATCTTCCCCTACTGCTGCATAGACTCATTCTTAAAGAAATATAACTTGTTCACCAGCAATAGCAACCAAAGTGAATAATATTTTTCTTCTCAAATTTTCAAAGAAAGTTACTGACCAGAATTGAGGCCAGGATGGAAAATTGTGATGACCAAAGCCCACTGTTATGTGGGCCTATAAACACCAGTCTAAAGTAAGAGCCTTTGAGCTTCCCCAGACAGCAGTGGGCTGCAACCAGCAATCTCCCACCGAGTGGAGCCTTCCAGAGTCAGTGAACTCAAATTTGCTATACTCAGAGGATTCTCAAACGATGACAATCTATCCTGGGCTGATACTCCCACTCCTCAAGGCTCAACCCTTTGCCCGCTGAGAATGCAAAGGCATCTGAAGTGAGTATTTCACTGAATTAGATGGGAATTTTTCACAGGTATCTTGTACAGACTCTTTATGTCTGTGTTCGTGAGAGTGTGAATATGCAAATGTGCCAGGAATGCTGCTCTCCTAGATTCTCAAGTACATTAGATTTGTAAGTTAGGCCTGTGAGTTACTGTTGTGGTATAGTAAATTCTATATGAATACTTTGCTAAATTCTTTTACTTAAGTAATCGTTTAAGTTGAATTATGTTAAGTGCTGCTAAGTTTAAGTTAAATTAAGTGCTGTTGGGCCTTTAGACCATATTCCTTTTTATCTTTACCCTTTCCTACCCTTTTGTATTGCTGTTGTTATTGTGTGTGTCTTATTCTATTGTGTTGTGCTTTCAGTAAATTGTTATCTCAAATAATAGTCTGCTTTTGTCTCTCCCTTACTGGGCAGGGTGAGGGAAGGGAGGTGGCTTGTTTTGGAGTTTAACTTCTGGCAGGCATTAAAACCAGCACACTCACCAATTATGCATCAAGCATCACCTGCACTTGTTGGGGATGAGGAAATAGATGTGAAGGTTTAAGGCCTCTTCCTTTGTTTAGATAATGCCAAATGCCACAAATACCAAAGAACCAACAGACATCCTGTTCCAAGTATGGCAGGAAAAGTTTAAAGATAAGGTTTATAGATAAGAAAGCCATAAAACATGGTAATAGAACGATTCCTATAGGTTGTATGCAAATATTAGGAAATTAGTATTTTGTAGTAGATTGGTTAGTAGAAATTAGAATATTCATCATAGAAGAATACTTATTGTATTGTAAACGGGTAATTGCTCTCTTATCCTCTATTCTCTCTATTCCCTCTTATCCTCTTTACTCTCTATGCTCTATTCTCTCTACTCTCTCTCCCTCATATACCCACGCCCTAATAATAAACTACAAACTCCAGGACCAGAATATAGAGAGCTCCTGAGTCTGTCCTGATGACCGTCCACCTGACAATAGCCCCCACATGCACTAACTTGCTCAGCAGTTCTGCCAGCAGTACCTGTCTGCAGGTGTGTGGTAATACTGACATTGATGTAGCATGCAGCAGGAAAATGGAGAAAAAGAAGCCCCTCCTGTGCATGCAGATCTCAGAGTGTCTGCGCCAGTAAGGTTCTGAAGGACAGAATACACCTGAGGTGCTCCATGTCCATTTGGCCACATTTTCCACAGCTAGTTTAAATTCCTTCCCTCTGCTAAGTGACATAACACATGCTGCCATTGGAAATAGGGAGAAAGAACCTAGGAATCCAAATATTACTCCCAAATCTAGACCAATATAAGAGGCTTTTCTGTCATGGAAATCTCAGTGACAGAGTTGTGAAATTGTTGTTATCACCTCCTCAGTCCAACAATGACAAGTTGGCCTGGTGAGGACACTGCTGTTCAGTTTGTAATGTGAGAGGAGAAATAGAGTTTTATAGGGCAGATGCCATAAGCAGTCACTTACTAGATAGCGAACATAGGCAATCTAATTGCCATTAGGTCAGGAGGCACGAGAGGGGAAAGCATCTGTAGGCCACTGAAGACATTGATGACACTAAGATTTCTACAGGAAAAATGTTACTGTAGAAATCTGTTGGGAGTGTATAAAATAGAAGCTTCTCTGAGTCCCTCAGAGAGAGAAAAGAATGCAGGGATTGAATTAAAGCCTTTAAATAAATTAAAATATATTAAGCCACATAGATATGAAGTAGAAGTGTAAGTTTTAGTTTTAAGTTAGTAGGAATATACTTAAAGACCCTTAAGAAAGCAAAAAGTCCTAAAGCCTAGTTTAAAGTTCAGTAACTTAGCTCCAGACATAACAAAAACATAGCAGAACATTGCTTGCATTTCTAGATAAAACAGATAGAACCATTTAGATTAATCGATATAACTATATGTGTAAATTACGTGTAAGAACTGACACTACTTTCGTACTTTAGAATTAAGTTCTGATAGGTGTAGAAATAATATTTTAGAGTTGTGTTTTTAGCTGGTTGGATGACTTATTAATAAAATCCCCTGTATTGGGGCGAGAGAAAAAAAGAAGAAGAAATGGAAGAAGAAGAAGAACAAAAAGGAAAAAGAAGAAAAGCCAGGGAGTTGCTGCTGCTTCTGCTCAGGACTCTATGCAAGAAAGCTTTAGCATGGACTTTATGACTCTAAACTCTTTGCCTTCAAGACTGTTGTATTCATGCAATAAACAAGTTTACAGAAACCAACAACTGCTCTTGTCTCTTTGAAGACCCAGACCCATGAAATACTTGACAGAAATCTATATAGCTGTGAGTTATTACCAGAAAACTGATATGCATCTTGCTTCTAGAAAGCAAACTACCTTTAAAGTTTTTAAAACATCTAAGTAAGCTTGGGGCTGACAGTGGACATATTCTATGTTAGTTTATTCCAAATACTGGATTTACAAGAAAGTACAAGTTCATGGTATTTCTTTCACTAGATCTTACTGAACACATTCTGATGACACGATCATCCACACAGGGGTATCCATGAACACAGTGATATCCCAAGTTTGCTGCTACCACTGAATGATACTTGGTAAATGCTTGAGGTGATGTTCAAGTCAATCATAAGGATCTTTCTCAAGTAAACAAACATTTAAGCCAGAAACATGATGTGAAGGGAAAAAAAAGAGTAGATTTCCACAGCAATCTTCAGTATAGGAAAGGCTAACAAAGCACACAATCTCAGCTTTCTGACCTTAGCTTCTGAAAATCTAGAATAGTCAAATAGTAGCTTTCTTTGGTATGAGAAGCAACCAGGATAATATCCTTTTCCCAGAAGTCTTATCTTTGTTTACTGAAGCAGAGTAATAAATGGTTTTCTGATCTTTGAATTTTTTGAGTTTTTGTTTTTTCTTGTTTTCAAGAACTCTGAAAAGGGATGAAGAGATTTATTTTGTTGAAATGAACTGTGCCAACTCCAAGATTCATCAGTGTAAGGCAATATTACTCCAGATACCTAAAACGTACCTATCTCCTTTCAACCTGTGAAGTCTCTCATAAGAGCCCAAAAACTGATCTGAGGTTCTTGCGCACATCAAGCTTAGACTGATAGAGATAACCATCCCACAGCTTGTGGAGTGCAGGATTTGATGAAAGAAGTGAGGGGGCTGCTGTTGGTACAGTCTGCCTTGAAACAGGTCATTATGATTGCCCTTGGCTTCCTCTAGTAATTCATCAAGCACCTACCAAATGTCATTAGAGGTAAAGGAAGGTAAAATGGGAGGAATGATAAGAAACCTCTCAAGGCCATGGAAAATATCTGCAAAAGCAAGTCCAGTGGAGGGCCCATATAGATGATTAGAGGGATGAAACAACTCTCCTATTAGGAAATGCTATGAGAGTTGAGGCTATTGAGCCTGGATAAGAGAAGGCTCTGGGGAGACCTCATTGCTGCCTTTCAGTAATTGAAGTGGGCCTATAAGAAGGATGGGGACAGACTTTTTAGTAGGGCCTGTAACAATAGGACAAAGGCTGATGGTTTTAAACTGAAAGTGAGTAGATTCAGACTAGATACAAGGAATAAGTTTTTTAAATGAAGGTGGTAAAACACTGGCATAGGTTGCCCAGAGAGGTGGTGGATGCCCCATCCCTGGAAACATTCAAGGTAAAGTTGGACAGGGCTCTGAGCAACCTGATCTAGTTGAAGATATCCCTGCTCATTGCAAGGGGGTTGGACTAGATGACTTTTAAACATCCCTTGCAATCCAAACTATTCTATGATACTATTATTTCTGGCAAGCAGAATAATTTTGCTCTCTAGTCATCTGTACATATACTCTCAAATCCATTGCATTGGTCCTTTCTTACCCGTGAACAGAGGAATGCCTTGCAGCCAGCTGCTCCAAGCTCTCTCCTCCACTCAAATGGCACAAAGGGACTGCACAGATCCTTGCTCTGTATTTGCCAATTAACTGTGCTTTACATCAGAAAACAGAATCAAAAAATTCCAGACAAAGCCCAAAGAGGGTCTTTGAGAGGCTCCTCAGTGGCTCAAACAGCTGTATCCACCAACACAGGGTCAAATTCCTGTCTTCTACTGTAGTAACAATGAACAAAAGAAATACCTGAAGGCCCAGTTCCAGAGAAACTTTTAGAAGAGTGATGTCTGGCAAGCTGTCCATGAGTGTTGCTATTTTAAAGGCATCCTGGGCAAGTCTGAAGATGTGTGATGAGGAGTGGATATTTTTCTGAATGGATTCTAACACTGTTTCCAGCCTCTGAACATCACCTGCAAGGTGCAAACAGAATCACCAAAACAGAACAAGTTTCCAAAACATACAGAAATGCATTGTAATTGAGCTTGCCTTTGCTTCAAAATAGTACATTGTTTCAGTTATGCATATTTTGATTTTATAAACCTTCCATAATGAAACTACAAGAACAAAAATACAATGATCACAAATTCCTCTAGTGCCTGATGGTGTTAGTGGAGTACATGGCCAAAAGTCATCTCGATTTCTGAATTTTAGAAGTAATTTGTCTAGTCCTGGGTTTCACAGTCTATACTGTGTCAGAAGAACAAAAAACTGTCTCATCAGCCTCAAATCTATCTATCTAGTTTAACCACTTTTCTAGAAAATTGACAGGTTTAATTCAGTTCAGTTTGGTTTTCCCATTTCAAGCTCCTGGCAGACTGCAATTTGAATTCCTAAACACAAGTTTTATAAACTGCTTATTTAATGAAATATTAAAAGCATACACTTCATTGAGTATATAATTGACAGCAATGTACCTTTGGCTGCTGTCAGCATGGTAGATGCCAGCTCACATTGCTGGGATTCAATATGACTTAGGGTGAACCAGCGGGGATACCGGTTTGGAACAACTGATGCAATGTGGTGTGGGCGGGACGTATCTCCCAAAGAAGCCATAGATTCCAATACTAGCAACCTGGAATAAGAAAGAAATACTCTTTCATCAAATCATTATTATATTAGGTTACTCATAAGCAAAACTAAAGCTGCAAGAACTCTTGACCTTGTTTATTAAATGTGCATTTTTCGGTATAAAGATATTAGAAAACCACTTATTTTCTTGGGGAATTTTAAAAGTCCATTTGCCAAACTTGCCTACATCAGCAGGCATCTGTAAGAATTCACAGATTAAGCCATTGTGCTGGCTTTGGCTGAGGTAGGGTGAATTTTCTTCATGGTGACTAGTACGGGGCTATGTTTTGGATTTGTGGTGGCCTTTGCTGCTTTTCGCACTGCCAAGCTGGCGAGGAGGCTGGGGGTGCATGGGAGGTTGGGAGGAGATATGGCTGGGACAGGTGACCCAAACTGACCAAAGGGATATTCCAGACCATATGGCCTCATGATCATTATATAAAGTGAGGGGAAGAAGGAGGAAGGGGAGGACATGTTTGGAGTGATGGCTTTTGTCTTCCCAAGTCACTATTGTGTGTGATGGGCTCTGCTTTCCTGGAGATGGCTGAACACCTGACTGCCCATGGGAAACAGTGAATTAATTTCTTGCTTTGCTTGTGTTCATGTGTTTTGCTTCACCTATTAAACTCTTTACTTTAACCCAGGAATTATTTTGCTTCTACCCTTTGGATTTTCTCCCTGATCCTGCTGGTGGGGGAATGAGCAAGCAACTGCGTAGGGCTTGGTGGCTGACTGGGGTTAAACCATGACAGCCATTCACTAGCCAAAGCAGCAGAGACTTTCTGCATCATCCATAAAGTTGAAGCTTTTCCCCCTTGCCTTGTTTCAGTCTTTGAACCAGTCCTCAGGAAGGAAAGTGGAGTAGCTCTCTATCATACTGAGAACATGTATTTTCTAATATTTGAAATATACTTTCTTTACTTGAATATGCTCGAAGGGAGAAGGATATTCAGGAAGCCATAAGGTTTTTGACCTTGCAATCAATTCAGACATACCAAAAAAGACATTTTGCTGTTCAAATATGAGGTAATTTTAAAAGTCCTTAAACTGTAGTCTACCAATAATAATGTGCATGTTAATACGAAAAAAGATACTTGCCTTCTGTTTTCTATCAAGAATCAATTTTCTTCCCTAGTACTACTGAGACACCTCTATATAGCTTTATATATGCAAAAATAGAATGCATATAAATTCCCCAGCTGATTTTTTTCCAAGCACAGAAGGGGGAGGAAAAAAAAAGCATTATTAAATCATTTCAACAAACAGGAAAAATCCTAACTTACATAATGCAAAAAGGATTATTAGGTTATGAGTAACAGCAAATAGACAAAGATCATGAAAAGAAAATCACTTTGAATTTCATTGCCATCTATGTTCCTTTGCTGTGAAAAGAAATGCTGCTGTGAATTAGGTGGCTTTCATGCAGTTTTGGCAAGATTAGGGAACATTGTAACAAGCACAAGCAGAGTTCTTCACTTTTTTTGCCCTTTGAAACATCATTTAGCTAGGTTTTAGCAAAGCTCCTTTGTGATTTAACATCACCATTAAAGGCTGACTCACAAAGACTGGGTTGAAATTCGGGCTTAACAGGGAATCAGCCAAAATGAAGTGAAACATTTTTCACATTCCAAGTGAACAGTCAACTAGGTCACTGTAGATCCACATTCTCAAAGGTTGTACTCCTTATGTTTCAATGCTGCAAGCAGAGTACTGTAGACAAGAGTGACCATCAAGGATAGCACACTCTGTCCTTGCAGCCCTGAGGTGCACGCATGAAAGGCCCTATGGTTGCAGATTCTATTGATTTCACACTGGGTGTTCCATGCACTAAAAGAAGATCAAAAACGAAACCAGAAATGGCAACAGATGATGTTGAATGCAGAGAGGCAAAATACTCCAGAGTTGTCATCAAGGGTCTATGACCTGTGTCGACTGACACTAAACACTTATGTCTGAAGAGCAACTAGCTGTCATTCTATCATAAATGCTCAAGTGAAGAAAGAAATACGCTCCACTTCTAAAAGTATGGGCAACCATGCAGATTTCTATGTGGAAACATTTTACCCATGCCATAAAGGAAGAGATGGTTAAAGTTCGCTCTTCTGATCCATTCCACCTCCCAAATATGAGATACATTTATAATGGGTTTGCACAGCCAGGTTTTGGCAGTGGAGGGGCTACAGGGGTGGCTTCTGTGAGAAGCTGCTAAAAGCTTCCACAACATCCGGCAAAGCCAATCCCAGGTTGCTCCAAAGATGGATGTGCCACTGACCAAGGTTGAGTCAATTAAAAATGGTGGCAACATATTTAAGAAAGAAAAAGATAAATTGTTGTGCAGTTGTAATTTCAGCCAGAGAAGAGGGGGGGAGTGAGAACATGTGAGAAGAACAACACTACAGACACAAAGGTCAGTGAAGAAGGAGGGGGAGGAGGTGCTCCAGGTACCAGAGCTGGGATGCCTCTGCAGCCCATGGTGAAGAACATGGTGAAGCAGGCTGTCCCCCTGCAACCCATGGAGGAGCCCCATGCCAGAGCAGGTAGATGCCTGAGAGGAGGCTGTGACCCCATGGGAGACCCATGGAGACAGGGTCCCACACTGGAGCAGCCGGTCCTTGGAGGACTGCACCCCATGGAGGAGTGACCCACACTGCATTGTTTTGCAGGGAGGACTGTTGCCTCTGGGATGGACACACTGCAGCAGGTTGCAGAGAACTGATGCTTGTGAGATGGACACACATCAGAGAAGTTCAAGGAGAACTGTCTCCTATAGGACAAACCCCATAGTGAAGCAGGGGAACAACAACCCTCCCTGAACAGCAGGAGAAGCCACAGGTGATGAACTGACCATAAACCCCATTCCCCAGCTCCTTGTGCTGCTGGGGTAGGAGGCAGAGCTGGAAGGAGGGAGGCTTGTGGGGAAGGTTTTTTAAGGTTTTATTTTACTTCTCATTATCCTGCTCTGATTTTGTTAGTGTAATAAATTCAATGCATATCTCTAAGTTGAGCCTGTTTTGTCCATGATGGTATTTGATGAGCAATCTCTCCAAGTCCTTATCTCAACCCATGAACCCTTTGTTAAATTTTCTCTTCCCTGTCCAGCTGGCATTAACTTACTACAACATTCAATGTTCCTTTTTTCTTTCTTTCTTCCCCCCCCCCCCCCGAACAAAATTTAGGTTTAGTTAACTATTCATTTGGTTTGTATCAGGAGTGCTTTATATACTGAAGTATCTCTTTGGCATGAATAGAAAAAGTAACCAATCTTCTTTATAAGAATTTTTGAGACATTTTGAGGAACATAGACATGGAATAGAAAGTGTCTGCATCTTCTGTCACCACAGTTCACGATAGTCCACATTTCTTAAGAGTGCCAAATATATAAAAAATACTAAAAATACATAAGTAAATAATATTAAAAAGCTGAATTCCCATCTGCCTTAAAAGTGATGCCAAGAGACCTATGCAGAACAGCCCTGATTATGCTGATGTCTCCTCCTGTGATTTTACCAGATAGGAACAAACAGACAACTCTTTCTTATACCCATCTGTCTGAGAAATAACTTCTTTGGCCAAGATGGCAGCTTCATGCCAAAAGATGGCTGGAGCTCCCCATAATCATCTAGAGATTTTGATTTTTCAGTGCCTTGCTTATTTTTCCAGTTAAGAAATGAAATTTTCAGAAAAGAAGTTATCAGTTATGATTTGTTTCTGGGGAAAGCACAAATACTTCTTCAAGAGGAATGGCATGTTGCCATAACATTTACTGAAGCATTCAGTGCACTGTGCAAAGCTATTCATAGATGTCTATTCTAGCCTTTCACTTTGGTCTCGGTCGTTTGGTTTAAGGAGGAAAACTCCCCACAATCTCTGAGAAACACTTTAAGGTAGTGACTGAAATTGAATACAAGGACACAAGTGTACTTTATAAAATTGAGCTTTTTAAAATTCTAATTCTAAAAATTCTAATTCAAAAATTCTAATTGTAAGCAGCAAGTATGCAAATTTGATTCTTATATTTCTTACATTCCTTCCCTAACACCCACTATTAGACACTCTTGGAGGCAAAAAAACCCAAGCAGGCTAAGCAGACCTTTGGTCAGACTTGATGCATGCCATCCCATTTAGTCCTTTGAACATGGGACTATTTTCTCCTCATTTGGCTTTCTTGAGTGTGCTAGTTTTGGCTGGGATAGAGTTAATCTTCTTCCCAGTGGCTGGTATGGGGCTGTGTTTTGGATTTGTGCTGAACACAGGGTTGATAATATAGAGATGTTTCTGTTATTGCTGAAAAGGGCTTACACAGAGCCAAGGCTGCTTTTCATACTGCCACGCCGGGGAGAGGCTGGGGGTGCACGGGAAATTAAGAGATCACACAGTCAGTACAGGTGATCCAAACTGACAAAAGGGATATTCCAGACCGTATGACATCATGATCATTATATAACTGGGGGAAGCAGCTAAGCAGCAGATGATCCTAAGACTGCTGGTGAGATGCCTCTTTCCTCATTTCCTTGCCACTAGCATCATATACACGCAGCCACATCAGTAAAGGAACACACACACATGCTAAAACTGTTGTTCAATATAAAATGACAAATCCCAGTAGTGGAATTCTAGAAGGATTTGTAACATAGAAAGCTGTTCTATAGTTGTATATAAACACTAATTCTACATTTATAAATTATAGTATAGTTAGTACAGACATTGATTGCTTTTACAGATGACAGAACCAAAGTAATTTCTCCTTAAACAGAATAATGCTTTTAGAAAAAAAGGCTAGGTCTTGACTACGAAGACTTTTCCCATTTTTAAAACCGCTACTCGTGTTCTTTCTAGATGACTTGTGAATACATACCGCATGGCTCTCAGTGCACTTTTGTATGCCAATTCAGCATCATGAGGTAGGAGACAGGTAAAAAGATACTTGGCAAATGTGTGCATTGGAACACTGTCTCGATGGATGACTTCACCTAAACCACTATATGGTCCAGCTGTAGGAAAGAAAAAGATAATATCAGTCCTCACAGACTGTTAAAACAACTTCTGGATCTTTAGAACCCATTTATTACACCTTGAGTTAGAGTTGGTATTCAGAGACAGCTTGCTGTACAACAGGTAAAGTTCTATTGATATGTCTGTGAAATATATTACAAGACTATTAAATGCCATCTATTCTTTGAGACAAGACACATTGCAAATTGTATAGTACTAAGCACACTACCAACGCACATACAAATGACAGAATGGTCCCAGAGCTCCATGGGGCTCATTCAGCAAACCTATGGTATGCAAAAGTAAGTGATAATCCTAGCTTTACCTCTGTGTAGTTATATCATGTACACGAATTCTTACGCAGCCTCTGTTGGTGCACAATTGTGTTATCTCAAATCCACAGGAAAAAAAAAAAAAAGTGGCTATAATGGAAAACCAGGTATTTTTAATTGAATTTACATGACTAATCAGTCCAGCAGCACCTGATCCTTATCACATTTCTCACCTGACATTAGGTATTTAAACAACCCTTTGGTCTAGACTTGGTCTCCAGAGAAGACTAGGTCAGATCTTGCATCAAAGCTGCTTTTGTTAGTCTATTATAGACACACAATCTTAAAAATTATATTTGTTGTGGGGAAACTATTCCCATCGTTGGGGCAATAGATTTTGCTCACACTCAGTGCAGTACTTCATAACAGCAATGTTAAGACTGACAACAGAAATGACAATTTAAAAAAATTGCATGAAACTGCTTACTGAGTTCTGAGTATTCATACTGCATAGGAATTCCATTTTTTCATTTTTCCTGCAACCTTAAGACTGTTATTCCTATTAATAGGAACATTGTGTCAAGCAGTTTCTTACTTCAGTGGCTAGAGGTTCAGATGTTAAACATCACATGATACAGAATAAGAATCTTACATTAAGTATTATTGGATAATTGCACAAATAGCAGTCCTAGAAGTTACCACTTCCTCTTCTACTAGAGGTTCCAACCCACCACACTTAGATGGATGAATGACTGTGCGAGCACTTTCATTGCAGTCACGTGTGTCATAGTTTCCAGCAGTGGTTCAAACTAACATGACTGACTCTTTACTGAAGCAGATAAGAAGTACTCACAAAATTTATTCAACCACTTCTGCTGCATGCAATGACAAACTCCATGAGAGAGATGTTAACAACTTAGACCAGCACAGCTGTTTCATCAATGTTTTTGACTGGTGTTTTAGCACAAAATGCAAAGATAAAAATCACTTGGCATGAAAAAAAATCTGAGCTCGATAGGTGGGCATTTCTTAAGGCTAGAGCTGATCACAATGGAAATATCATTGAAGATTAAGTAGGTGACAGTGTGTCTCAATCATTTTAAATCTAAAGTAGTTCAAAACTAGATGACATTGCTTGTATGAAATAAGCCATTTCATGTCTGTTTGCCATTTTGTGTTCCATTCAGAAACTCAGACAAAGAATAAGTGACAAAGCATTTATATGAAAATATATTCTGCCATTAACTTAACATTCAAGCAAAAAAATAGAACAGTTCTTACAACATAGTCTTATGTTCTGCTTTCCCATGCATTAAAACGGTAGCTACATACAGAATGCATTAATCTGCATTAACCTGCATTAACAGCATAGAATTCAGCATAATACTGGATTAAACTTATTTTATTATATCTACAGAAGTTCAACCATTTCATATAATTAGAATCTTAAATCACTGCACACTTTTTCCTCCATGTGATCTGGCAGTTTCTGCCTAACGTGGTGTAAACTGAAGTTATTGCAGAAAATACATATTTCTTAACACACAGTAATGCAAGACCATTGTTGCATGCTGCTCACCACAGTAATTTTGTAGGTAGCTATTTTAGCAGGTTTCCTGCTATGATCACTTGTTTGCTACTCTAATAAATAAACAAATAAATAAATAAATATCACAGACCACAGTTGTAAACTAGAAGTATCAGAGAATACTTGAGAGAAATCATGCCTTTTCCTCATACAGCATCCTGACCAGTAAACAGATGCAGCAAACTGATTTTATAATCCATAGAATCCCTCTATGATGATGAATAGCTGGATCCAGCAAGAAGCTGTTCTTGTCCACAGGCCATAAAGCAGCAACTCTCCTTATGGTGCAGCTTCTCTACAGATTCATATGGTACCACCAGTAGGTACCAAAGTTTTTAAGGATCTGGGCAATAATAGTGACTCAAAGATGAGAACCCTAAACAATATACTGCATCTCCTCCATTAAAAAAAAAATAAATTTAAAGACAGATGTCTTACAGAAAGAAAGCAAAACCTGACTGCTGTGTAACAATCTTCACAACTTACCTAGAGCAGCATTAAACTCCCCACCATCCCTTGAGAAAGCACTCAAAACTTGGACCATGCCTTTAGATACTTAGTTCCTTTAAAGTTTTTTTCCTCCAGTTAAAAACCCCCAAAATCTAGAATAGCAATCTTAGAACCCACAAAATTTCTATTTGAAAATAAGGCTTAATTGTTATATGTCAAGCCTTTTTAAAAGCTAAGGCAAAAGCATGCACTTTTTGGTTCAGATTTTATTACAATCCACAACTGCAATTCCCAAACACAAGTTATTTGTCTTAATCAAAATTTAGTCACAAGACCAGGCTCTAAGCCTTAATATTTGTTCATATATTTCAACTTTCAGATATGATATAAACTTCAGAGGCAACTCATATTCCTAATTGCTACAAAGGAAATGGTATATTTCTGTCCCAGAAAATTTAAGTGGGTTTTCTGAGCTCTTCACTGGGGAATAGAGGTAAAAATCTCCATATATTTACAAAGCTGCCAGTCCTTTTTCAGGATACAAATGACAGTTTGAACCAAGAACTGTTGATGATAACTGATGTCTATATTATTCAATTCTGAGCCTGGGTTGTATAATTAGGATACTGAACATATCTAAAGAAGAAAATGCAATAAAAATTAAAAATAAAGGCTTATAGGTTAGAAGATGCCTTATCTCTGCAGTTGTTATATCTGAAGTATGTTTGATTTTCATAAGAGATTGGAAATAAAATTTTGCTGGAGTTCTACATCAAAAACCATCTTAAGTATATAAGGCACTTTCCACTGGAATACTAATTCCATGGGCTTGTGTAAGTGAAGACAGTTTTAAAAAGCAGTTAGCATCTATGTTGAGCTACCTTCTAATAAGAAGACTGCTTGTTTTCGAAAAATCTTCACCAGAGTATCATCCAATTCAATTTCCTGTAGCTTAGAAATGAGCTGCTCCTCATTTCGACAAACCTTCTCTTGTGCATACAAGCCATCTGGCATTATTCGTTGCTGTCCCAGCCCTATCAATGCTACTTCCACAGCCAGTGTTAAATAAGATTCCCCTTCTTCTAAAAACTTGTGTGCAGGCAGGTGCTGGTACTCCAGAGATTTGCAGTGCCCCATGTTCTCTGTAAAGGGTGACACAAAGAACAACACACCAGAAAATCATTAAAATCCATAATCGGCCTATAACACCACATTTTCAAATGCTTCCTCTGTCAGTATTAATTTTTAAAAAATATTTAAATTATGAGTGCAATCTCAATACCCAATCATCCAATATAAACTACCTGATACAATTTCACATTGCAGAAATATACAAAACAATTAAATTTTTAAAAATACACTCTAGTAAAAATAATCTTAAAGTGCATCATTTGAAGAAAGGCAGTTCCTCCAGCTTTGTGTTAATAAGGCCAATACTGGATGATCTATTCCAATTTCCCCCCCCCCCACTTCTGTATTTCGTTAAAGCTTTGATGTTGTACAAATAGAAAGGGAAGGTGCTTATACACCTGCATAGATTTCAGTTGAAGCTATTAGGATTATGCAAATACAGTAGGCCTGGGAACGCCACAACTTAAAAGCATTCTGTTTGCTAAATCTCTCTTTGTGCTTTTTAATTAGTTAGTTGCATTTATGATAAATGCACATAAAGTTTCTTTTATTAACACTAGAAATGCTACTTTTAGCCAAAATTGCTTGCAAATTCCACACAGACCAAGCCATAAATTGCTTTAAAGAGTACTGATTTGGCACTTCATTAATACACTGTATGACAAAATGCTATATCAACCTCTATCAGTTTACAGTCTAGTTTGGGAACAAAAAGTTGCAATGTATAGATGTAAGGAGATGGACAGCTGCAGCAAATGAGATGGCAAAATGCATTTAGTAGATTTTATATATGAGTGTAGAGGGAATTTACGTTTCAATACACACTACTTTTATTTCATGTGATTGCTTTGGGTTCTTTTTTCTAATTGTAAAGAGTCTGATTTCTTTAATTAAAGTTCTTCCAGAATTGGTGAATATGGGATTAGAAGTTTATTGAAGAAAATCTAATTGAATAAAATTAGTTTTGAGGAAAAGCCACAAGGAGATTTGGGATGTACATATAAAGGATCTAGAGGTAGAGGAATGACTCAAGTTTCTGACCACACAGAAGGTTATAAGAAACTATCACAGAGGTGGAAAGAGACTAAGTAATAAATCGGTTAAGCTCCTGAGAAGCAAATACTGAAGCTAGAATGGGCATATACATCCTGTACAAAATCATGTATTAATACTACAATGCTATTTCCCAATTCATAACCTTTATAGACCATGTATGTTATGAAATTTAAGTGTTTTGTCATCACTTTGAAGTATTATGTACACTTGTAGCTAGAAGTCAAATAATATCTTGGACCACATAGGAGGATCAGAGGTGGTGATCCTTCCCCTCTTCTCAGCACTGGTGAGCCCACACTTAGAGTGCTATGTTTGGTACTGGGCTCCCCATGGACCTACTGGAGTAGATCCAGTGAGGGGCCACAAAGATGATTAAAGGACTGGAGCATCTCCCATATGAAATAGTGAGACAGCTGGGATTGTTTAGCCTGGAAAAGAAAAGGCTCAGGAGGATCTTACCAAAATATAAAAATATCTAATGGGAGAATGTAAAGAAAACAGAGCCAGACTCTTCTCAGTGGTATCCTGTGATAGCATAAGAGGCAATGGGCACAAACTGAAATACAGGAAATTCCATCTGAGTATAAGAAAACACTTTTTTACTGTGAGGATGGTCAAACATTAAGAGGTTGCCCAGAAAGGTTGCATGGTGTTCATTCTTGGGACTATTCAAAACGCAACTGGACACAGTCCTGGGCAACTTGCTCTAGGTGACCCTGCTCTGATCAAAGTAGGTGGACTAGAAATTCTCTGGAGAAGTCTTTCAACCTCAACAGTTCTGTGATTTCCTGTAATTTCTCCAAAAGAGGATAGAGCAATGTATATAAAGAAGGTTGCTGCTATAAACTCTTATTCAGCTTTATTTCAAGTGTAAAATACTGAATTGCCTTCAAGAATGAGTAACTGGTAATTTTTGAAGTCTTCATATAACAGTTTTACTTTAAACATTTTCTCTACCTTTTGTTTTCTTAGGGAAAACAAATGTGAGTTCTTATACTATAAAGACACTAGCTTTGAAGTTAATTGGGAAAGGCAATGTAGAAAAATGTCTCTGGTTACTGAAGACTTAGAGAAGATTGCTCCCTTTGCATGGCCTTACCTGTAAAGTCTGAGAATCCATAGAAGCTCTCATCATTCACCCTGCAGGCTTCAATCAGGCTACTGAAGAGGGTGCCAATTGGATCCAAAGGATGTCCCACCCAACCTTCAAGATTTGTTATTGAGGTTGCTCCTATTTGAAGAAGTTCTATGACAGAAAAGATGGAGGGAGGAGGGAGGGAAAGAGTGTGCATTATCCCATCAAAACATATATAGAAGTAAAACATATTAAAAGACCCTTCTGATTAGAAGGAAAAAAATCTCTCAGTGTGAATGCATTGTCCTTTGTAAATATGTTAAAAGAGGAAAAAAAAGAATATGGACAAAGGCCAAAAAATTTGAGCACAAGCAAAGTACATAATGGGTCAAAAATTTCAATTGCAGTATCTTTTGAAATCTCTAACTTGATACCAGTAACTTCTGAAATGTCTGCTGAAAAATTACAGTAAAGACTTTTTTTGGTAAAATCCTCACTACTGTTTCCTCACTCAAAAGATACAGTACTATTTTCACATTTTAAGTGAAGATGATGGCACTAAAATAAAATATTCTGAAATGTTCAGTTTTAATAAATAAAATATGAATTTATGGCATTTGAATATTTGTTGAAGTAATAAACTCAATGACAGCTCCTAATAAAAAAGGGCGAAAAAAAAGGATAATGTGTTCAAATGAGGCATAAAATTTAAAAATTGTCCTTTAAATGCATTTTTTGTCATTCTAAAATTTCAGTCAACAAATACCTTAATAGATACTTTGTTTTGTAGCCCTCATCCATCAATCAGTTACAACATTAAAAAAATTTTTAGTACAATGAATTGAAGGAAGTGTCACTGTAGTAAAAGATGCTAGAGATGACTCAAATCCTTTTTCTAGCTAAGAATCTTATGGCAGTAGTTCCCCTTCAACTCCCCAGCTTTTTCTCCTACATACATACACAATTGAACTATGAGACATCAGGTGCATTATAGGTGACCATTTAAAAATTATATACAAGCCATTACAGGTGCTCTGTTTCCCTGCTTATTACACACTAACTTGTACCTGGTTCTGTGCTCTCTCATTCACAAAGTGCCATCTTTCTGAGTAATCATAAGTATTATCACAAAGCTTTGAAAGCTTGCTTCTTGCCTTTAAATGTGTGGAGCTACAAAATGAAAGAGCCACATTGAAGTCAGCATTCAGGACAGTGGCTTTTTTAAAAGAATCAACTGATATGTAATATAAAAAAACCCAAAGTAGTAAATAATTGTCTTGGAAATAGCATGTGCTAAAAACAACATTAAGAAGAACGTAATATTACCAAAAAGGATTAATATCAATGACCTTACTGACTCAGTTATATTCCATTTAATCTGCTATGTCTAGTTATGAGCTTCACTTGTGTCATGACAAACAAAGGCTTCAGTACTCCATTCATATAGAGATTTAACTTTAAATCATGCAACTGGTTCCACAAATGTCAGATTAGTCATATGAATGAAAGCTAAGTAAAAGCATGTGGTGGTTGCTGAACTGAAACTCTAGCTGCAGAATTATTCTGCTTATAAAGAAAACAAGCATATTTTGCACTATTAAAACAAAATTCTTTAAATTCCAAACATAAGAGTGAAAAAACCAAAACAATGAGTAACAAAAGAGAAATTACAAACTTCATGTTAAGGAAAGATATATTGCATGATAAAAAGACTAAGAAAAACTCTAAGTAATAATGCAAAGTGCTTTTAAGTTTTGTTGAAATCTAGGATCCACAGTAGTGCTCAAAATTTCTTCCTTGGGTATTGTGAAATGAAGGCATATAGGAACTGTCAAATAATTTTTCTTTTCAGTCAGGTACCTACCTTGTCTTCAATTTCTAAATGAAGATTTCTAGGAAAACACCTGCACATACAGTTTAAAATTTACACATGTGACTTCACACTGGTATTTTTCCCTACCATGTGTGAAGATACACATAGTTAAAAGTAGCAATAGAGATCTAAAATAAAATTTGAATTAAAGGTTTTCTTGTAGTAGCTGAGAATGTTATTTTAATTTTTCCACATGCATTTTTAACCACAAAGTCACCCCCTTCTTCTTCCACTTCCTCTCCAAACCTATGACAAAGTTCATTGAAAGATTTTTGGAAGAATGTTCCTTCAGAAAATAGGGGTAATGTTTAGAGGAAGACCACAGAGCATTTTATAAAGCCAGTGTTTCAAAAATTTGATTTCCAGTGATGTGAGTCCACTAAAGTTTTAAGCATCAGAGATCTTTAGAAGAAACTGCCAAACTGGATAAATTTCTGTAGTGCAGACTTGACCTTGTCAACTTTAGGCTTCCACCTCAAAAATATATAGGTCAGCTAAATTACACGTCAGAGGAGAAAAATTATTTTAAATACCTGACATTCCAAATGAAAATCTGTTTAAAAAACTATAAATTACACAGGATGAATATTTACACTGTGTAGCCAAAACCTCCGATTGGAATAAAGGCCCCATCTTATTAGACGTATTGCAGAAGGCAGAACAGAGCCCTTGCCCTACAGAGCTCACAACCCAGCTTAAAAAAACCCCTCCAACATCCAGAATGTCACACTATCACTATGATTGTTTGGACTGAAGAATTAAAGTCACCTCTTTTGCTTTAGTTTCAAAAGCAATTTTCTCATGCAAAATTCCTGTCCAGTGTTACTGTCACCTTGTCATGTCCTTTGCCCTTCTCTTTTCCCCGCATTTACCTTTCTTCTGAGCCTGGAACATTTCCAGCTGTTTCTGCTGCTGCCTTCTTAGTGTATTAACAATAGTTATTGCTAGCCTCAGTGCTTCTTGTGGGTATCCATGAGATCGTAATGCATCCACCCTCGCACAGGCTGTAGGAACATGTTCTAAAATGGAGACAATAATTGAGGAATAGCAATGCTTCCATGTCTGCAATAGCCTGTTTTACTAGGTTACTCAAAAGGGCTTTTTTGTTTCCTTCAATTTGTTTTTAAAACTTTGCAAGAGAGTCAAAGGATTATTTCTGAGCCAACATGTTGAGGGAGCCTCTGTTCTTTTTGCCAGGCTTTTCATTTAGTTCCCTCCCTCCCCCCCAAAAAGAAAAAAAAAAGCCATAGAAACTGAACAAAGCAAATCATGGAAACATATTTTCAGTTTAGCCACTTACCATGCCAGAGGGGCCACCCTTGTGAGTCAAAGAGTGAGTTTTCAGTGTGTTCATGGTAACAGTAGTTGGTGTATAGGTCACTGCTGATAATGTGCTGTAAGTGGCTGTCCTGCCAGTGCAGTTCACATGCCTCTATGGCTCTAGTGAACACTGTCCGATGTGGCCTGTTTGATGAACCTGTTATTTTTCAGAAATTCAGAAAGCTGCATCAGCTTTTATTCATTCATATGTGAATCAGTTACTCAGTATTCTTGCCTTCTGTCTATTCACCAACCCTTAACTGATGGCAGTCTACCTTGACCCACTCTGCAAGGAGCAGACCACAGACTACATTTCACATCCTGTTACTCAACAGCTCAGGCAAAATGTGTGCAATTCACTTTGCATTCAAAGAGATCTACAAACCATCACAGCTAATGCTAAATAGGACATTGTAAAGGGAACAGATAGACATGAAGGACATTAAAGAGCACATACAGAATTCCCCTTAAAACAGATTAGAAAGTCTATGGCATACAGCTACTCAAGCATCCCCAGCTTCTTCTTAGGCCCAGAGCCACTAGGATGAGTGACAGATAAACATCACAAAATATTTTTAGTTGTTCTCTTTGAGAAGTGACATTACCTTGAGCACTTGTATAAATTTTTGTCATAAAAAAATACATATACAAATACTGCAAAGAAAGCAAGGTACTGAGGCCATGGGACTGACAATCTTTTACTGGACATTTTCCTATGGCAAAAGTGCTCGTCAACATGGCACTGTCTGTGAATGCCAAAATGTCATGTCAGAATTGCTACTAGCATGCCCAGGTTGGTCTGAACATCACAAGATCCAGAAAACCAAACAGCTCTGTAGAAAGTTACGTTGCATGAATTTCTGTCCGCAGCTAGCTGCAAGATTTAAACATGAACCAAGTCTATTTCCTTCAGAGTTAAACTTCCAAGAGAAAGAAAGAAGGAAAAATCCATCTAAGTCTAATTCTACCACCTTTCACAAGCATTTAATTTTAACTTTTATTAGATATGTGTTCAAATATTGAGATATTTGATGATTATGAAGGGGTTTTCCCCAGGTAAATAACCTGCATCTTCCTCAGTTATTAGCAAAGTAGCAATCTTTGATTGAAGATGACTGGAGAAGGCTTCTGTCAGGTTTGATAATCCCATTTTAGATTAGAAAGCATGATACTGAGTAAGAAGACACACCTCCTCCAAAAAGGCAGTGTTGCCTCTGCAGCCCTCCACAGCTGTCAATGCAGACTGCGCAACACAGAGCACATCCCACAAATAGCTGCTTTAGTTTCTCACATACTCAGTTTAATGCAGTCACAACAGATCTCTTTAAGTATCAAAGGCTTTGTTAACTGCAAAAATAAAACCCCAACATCAGAAGGGATATAAGATAATAGTCAAGCAAAGAAACAACAGGCTTTTACATTACATACATCAGGGACATTCAATTTTTATGCAAAATTTAGAAGGACTGAGTGAAAAGTTAGAAGACCCAACTTGCTTTAAAAACACTTCAGCCCCAGCACAAAAGTAAACCTTATTTATCCTTTCTGCGAAGACAGTATCAATGATAATAAGTTTGTCTGGTCAATCCTCAACAAGAAAGTTACTTGTTCCAGGAAAGACTGCTGTATTCTTCTGCATGGCTCAACTATATAAGATAGAGGCTATATTATGTGTTGCAGTCAGTGTATATATTTAGGCTCACCTTGGTTAGCATTTGCTCCCTGAGGCAAAGCATTGGTTAAATTGGGTAGCTCATTTCCATGGTTTCCATCTTCCCAGGGACAAACATCCATACCATTCCATTTTTTCAGCTGTGTTAGCCAACTGACCTTCTGCTCCAACTTGCAGTGGGGATTTAAGACTATGCACATCCACAGAGCACCTGATTTTAAAGAAAATTGATAAATTAAGTTTTTTATTAGAAATGCAGCAGCCAATGACTAACCGCAAGCTTTTATTGTGTAACACTTTTCCTCCCCGCTAAGTCTACACTGCTTGTTTCCCAACTATGCCTGACACCAGGCAGACTGAATTCCTAATGCAGAATCTTGGAGCTGGTGTAGCCCATCCAAAGTAGTTTAAAGACTGTATCAAGCCAGTCTTCTCAATTAAAAGGCATTAAATAGGTCTTTTTTATTATGAAATCCATAGTTCACGATGTATGGTCCATCAGACAAAAGCAAACAAAAATTCACATAAAGTTACAGCAGGAAATTACCCAAGTGTTTCTTCTAATTTTTGTACAAAAACTATGTACCTTCCAGCTTCACATTACAGGAACCAAGTGCACTAGTAAGATATGCATTTTCTAAACATATACTTCCACACTTGAAACCCAGCAGAAGTAGAGATCCAGTAAGCACTAGATTTGTGCAGTGTAATAGGAATACGATTTTTGCTGCTCCTACTTCAGTTATTTGCTTTCACTAGAAAAATTGGCTTATATTTTTTGTATACAGAGCTCAAAGGGGAAAGCTAATTTGCACTGGCATTTCACATGTACCATCACTTTAGAACCTGCTTCCTGATACTATAGAGCAGGGCAGGCATAAGGTCTTTAGCAACAATTTTCAAATAGAAGGATTTTTCTCTAAATCAGCTGTTTCTTCAGGGTGAACTTTGACACAAGCATGAAGACATCTGAAAGTACTGTTCATTTGTTCATTAAGAACATGCCTTGTACACTACAAGAGATTTCACAGAATCACAGAATATTCTGAGTCTGAAGAGAAGCACTAGGATCCATCAAAGTTCAACTCCTGGCCCTGCATAAGATGGCCCCAAGAATAAAATTAAAAGAATATGTTTAAATTATACAATCTTCATGACAGGCTGAAAAAAAAAGAATAAAAATGCAGCTGGTTCTTCTAAGAAATTAGAATTTTCATTTTCAAGCATTCTTTTGCTAACTAAGAATGCAAAATGGATACCCAAAACACAGGTCATCACATTACATTCATTCCTAAAATAAGTCAGTATGTCGGTATGCCACACCACAGGAACCAGTGGAAAAACAGAGATTCATCCTTAAGGCTTCAAGTCTGCGGCTGTTCAAGCTAATATGGAATGAGGAAGAAATATCAAAGAAATCTTTAAACCACAAGAAAATATGATATGGTATAGTGCAGAACACCAGAGCCACTACACTAATGCACATTATTAGCACAAAGTAGTTAAATACAGTAGAACATGCAGCTTTTAATTTTTTTGTTTGCATTTTTGGGAGGTTTTGTCTTTGTGTTTTTTTTGGTTGGGTTTTGGGTTTTGGTTTTTTTAAGTGCCATGGGTCGAAATAAAGCAAATAATGTTTTAAAAACTTCTTTTAAAATCAAATCATATTACTTCCTTTAGACACACTGTTCAACACACCTCACTCCCCAGAGTCAAATTATAGAATAGAATCATAGAATGGTTTGGGTTGGAAGGGACCTTTAAAGGTCTAGTCCAACCTTTCAGCAATGAGTAGGGATATCTTCAAATTAGATCAGGTTTCTCAGAGCCCTGTCCAACCTTACCTTGAATATTTCCAGTGATGGGACATCCACCACCTCTCTGGGAAACCTACATCAGTGTTTTATCACCCTCATTGTAAAAAACTTCTTCCTTATATCTACCATCTTTCAGTTTAAAACCATTACTACCTGTCCTATTATTACAGGCCCTACTAAAAAGTTTGTCCCCATCTTTCTTGTAAGCCCCCTTTAAGTACTGTAAGGCTGCTACAAGGTCTCCTCAAAGCACTCTTCTCTAGGCTGAACAGCCCCAACTCCCTCTTCATAGGAGACATGCTCCAGCCCTCTGAATATCTTTGTGACTCTCTTCTAGACCCACTCTAACAGCTCAATGTCCTTCCTGTATTGGGGACTGTGGCAGGCCTTTCACCCAAATACAGCAAAAGCCTATCTCCCCATAACATATGGCTAGGTTAGGCCAGAATGATTTGTCATGCGATGAATTATCTCAGCTGAGAGCCTCCTTAGCCAGCAATACACATCCTGGCTTGAATAGTGAGAAAGGAAAACCTAAATTTAGTGACTGCAGAGCACAAGCATTTTTATAACTATAAAAGACCACTGATTTTCATGAAATCAGAAATCTTATACACTCTGAGTATGTAGAGAGTTCTCCTTGATGTTAAGACGTTAGAATTGAATTACTTCCCTGGGACTAAGAGAAACTGGGAGATTCCCTGCACACTGCTATCATTCATTGGTAAGTTACATTTATTCCTAACCTATACTATTTCCTCACTATCTGTAACATAAGGTACCTTTATTACTATTGTCATGCACTTTTTTAATCTATTAGTAGTTCTTTGTGTTATCCTGTGTAGTAAGATCTGTTTAAATCTTATGTCTGTTTTCCTTGGCCTGTTCAAATAAATAATTCATCTTGTAATAGGCCTGATTGGTCATTATTAAGACCTTGCGAACAAGAGTGGGTTTTGGGCGGTGGCCACCTCCATAAAGCTACTGCCAGAAACCTGGAAAGGCAGGGATTCATCTAAACTCCCCCTGCCCATTCATAACAGGGACCCCAGAGTTGGAGGCAGCACTGCAGGTGGAGTCTCACCAGAGCAGAGTAGATGGGGAAAATCACCTCCCTTGCCCTGCTGCCCACACTGCTTTGGATGCAGCCCAGGGTACGACTGGCATTCTGGGCTGTAAGTGCACATTGCTGGCTCATGTCCAGCCTCTCATCCACCAGCATCCCCAAGTCCTTCTCTGCAGGGCTGCTCTCAATCCTTTCATTCCTCAGCCTATATTGATACCAGGGGTCACCTTGACCCAGGTGCAGAACCTCACGCTTGGCCTTGTTGAGCCTCATGAGGTTCTCGTGGACTCACTTCTTGAGTTTGTCCAAGTCATTCTGAATGGCATTAAAACTGGTTCTTCTTATTAAGCATCAATGCATTCAGGACTATATTTCTCGCAACATAAAAAACAAAACAGAAGATGAGGCATATTGGAAAGTCTTGTAGAATAGTTATCTTGGTCTTATTTATTTTATAAATGAATGATTACTTTAGGGCACTGAGGAGTCACTGTACCTGTCAGCATATAAAAAAATTTTAAAAAGCCAGTTTAATACTTTGTAACCAGATTCCCAGTGATTTCAGACTGAAGCAAAAGCAAAGTGGAATATCTTAACCACATGCAGCAAGTATTTCAATCATCCGGCAAGGTGAAGTGCACACTACTGATTACAGTGTGCACCTACAAAATGAGTGGCCTTTTTCTGCATCCCAGAAACACCACTAGAAGCAAAGGAATTCACTTACCTTCTTCAGAGGCTTCACTATGCATGTGGTACATTTAAGAGGCAGAAAAGTGAAGAGATAATCCAAAGTACCAAAATCCTTTAAAAACTTCTTTGGTTTAAAGAGGAAGCCTCAGAAATCCATGCTATTTTTATGCAAATGAACACAAGGACAAGTATTTCTAATAAACCCCACACAAGCCACTTAAGGAAGGAGCCTGGAGGATATTCTTCCTATTTCACTCTGATGCTGCTCTATAGAAGTTTTCACCACCAGCCTGAAAGCTTACAATGCCCTCAAAAGATTCTCTTTTTTTCTGCCTAATGGCTCCTTATGGGGAAACTACTGATCATACTTACCCCATACTACAGATCAGGCTTATGGAAAAATGAACAGCAGCAAGTTGTAATTAATTTGTGGGGAACATGTCTAAATTCCTTTCTTGTGACCTCAGCCTGGAAACTGCTGTTTGCAACAGCCTATACTCAAAAGAAGTTTGCAAAAATACATTATTGGCATTCTCAAGTCAGTTTACCTGCTTATCTAGATTTAATGATGTCACCTGCAATATGAACAAATGCCTCATTAAATGGAAAAAAAAAAAATCAGAGAATGAATTTGTTTTTACATATTCTGGTTTTATAACACAGATCACATTTTTGTTTCTTTTTCCCCTGGCACCAAATATCTTTTTATACCAGATCTCAGAAGGCTGACACATCCCCTTCTCTCCCTCCCACACTAAACCAAAAGTAAGGTTCTGATTTGGATCCATTGTCTGTGACCCATATCTTTCCAATGTAAAGCTCCTCGCAGCACAGTGGCAAAATATCACAAACCAATATGTAAAATTTCTCCCCCCAGAAAATAACTGGAAGACAAGTCATGCTGTGACTGCAATTTGATATTAACTTCACAAGGGAATGAATATTAGAACTGTCATAATGGAGCGAGGAATTGCCTATTTTGGTTAAAAAACCCCCAAACACTAATCCTTTTGACCTGTAAAAAGCCAGCTTTGCCAAAACAGACCTTTTGTTCAAATAGCCCTATTTGAAAATGCATGATTGTCATTCATCTTTAGTGGACCTAACACTACAAAGAAATGGGTTACATTACTGCTTTACACATGAATGCATACCTTGTACATACAGAGGGAACATCAGTACTTTTGTATTTCTCAGTAGACATCCATACCTCTGAATTCACAAGGGAAAAAGGAACAGCATGCCTTTACCCCGGTCAGGATTTAAACACACAAATGGAAAAACATTAAGAATTTAGTCACTGTAAAAGTAGGTGTTGCAATAATTATACATCTTGTGCATGCATGTATTTATGAAGTCAAAGAAAGTGCAAAGAACGTGTACAGACTCTCCAAAGAGATTAAGCATTGCTCACTTTTCATATTTTACTCTTATCCCAGTAAATGGAAGGGTGATGGTAGAAACAATTTTAGTGGGGGTTAGGACACTGAGCATGACTGAAGATCCAGCATACAACTCTGTTAGACTGATTGCAGTCTTCTGAAAAAATATACTTTTCCTAGAAATCTTATGCTATCTTGTCGGTGCTACTGTAACAGCCCTGGTTTGGGTCAGCATTTCCTCATTTACAATACCTGTGTAATCAGTGGCTGAAACTTGGCCGTGGCCTTAGAATTTTGCTGTATACTTAAGATCAATTTATTTATTGGCAAAATTAAAATATGCAAGAAACTGATGCATGTTTGACATGCCTTTGCTCTTCCCATTAATCATAGAGTCATAGTCACTGAATGGTTTGCATGTTAATGCATATCTTAAAAAAACTTAAAAACCCAAAAGCTATGAGACTGGTAACATTTGATCATTTCAAAGAAAGTGGAGCCAAGTAAATGAGATCATTCCCTTTGTGCAACAGACAAATTGGCTTCAGCACTCACTGCAAACTTGCCACTGTGCCCCATTTGAGCCTAATCAATTCTATTACAAAAGCATCATTTTCCAGCACTGGAAGTGCCAGAAAAGAAACAATAATAGGAGACAGAAACTATGATTCCTGTAAAAAAGAAGTGTCAGCGAAGGATTTTAAAGTGAGAGCCTCTTAAAGTGCAACAGCCACTTGGAAACCTCAAAGAAGTAGTGTATGATGTTCACTGTTTCTTGAAAAGAAGGAAAAAGGCCTTCAGAATGGCAAATCCACCTCCCTCCTCCGGGAATGGACAGATCTCCAATAGAACAAAGCATACTGAGAAGTCCCACTGGAGAATGCTCCAATTGAACAGTTGATGTTATGAAGTACCGAAGATAGGCAAAGCATTTAAGTGTTGATCTCAACAATAATCATAGAATCATTTAGGTTGGAAAAGACCTCCAAGATCAAGTCCAACCTTTGACCAATCTCTACCACATAAACTAGACTGTAGCACTAAGTGCCACATCCAGTTGTTTCTTGAACACCTCCACGGATGGTGACTCCACAACATCTCTGGGCAGCCCATTCCAATGCTTGACACTTTCGCTGAAGAAATTATTCCTGATGTACAACCTGAACCTCCCCTGGCAACAGCCATTCCCTGTTGTCCTGTCGCTATGGCTGCCTGGGAGAAAAGGCCTACCCCCACCTGGCTACAACCTCCATTCAGGTAGTTTTAAAGAGTGAGACAATCTGCACTGAGCCTCCTTATCTATAGGATAAACACCCTCAGCTTCTCCTCAAAAGACTTACACCCTAGACCCTTCACCAGCTTCTTTGCCCTTCTCCAGACATGCTTCAGCACTTCAATGTCTTTCCTGTAATGACAGGCCCAGAACTGGACACAGTACTCTAGGTGCTGCCTCACCAGTGTCAAGTACAGGGGAACAATCACTGCCCTGGTCCTGATACAGGCCAGGATGCCATTGGCCGCCTTGGCCACCTAGGCACACACTGGTTCATTGTCAGCCAGTTGTCAACAAGCACCTCCCGTCCTTTTCCAACTGGCTGCTTTCCAGTCAATCCACCTCTAGCACTGCATGGCAGTATTGTGACCCAAGTACAGGACTTGACACTTGACCTGTTTGAACCTCATACTGTTGTTTTCAACCCATCCATCCTATCCAGATCCCTCTGCAGACCCTTCCTACACTCCAGCAGATGAATGCCCCCACCCAACTTAGTGTTGTTTGCAAACTTACTGAGGGTACACTTGACCCCCTCGTCCAGATCATCAATAAAGCTATTAAACATGACTGGCTGCAATATTAAGCCCTGGGGAACCCCACTAGGGACTGGCCACCAACTGAATGTGGCACCATTTACCACCACTCTCTGAGCCTGGCCATCCAGCCAGTTCTTAACCCAGCAAAGAGTGCACCTGTCCAAGCCATGGGCTGCCATCTTGTCAAGGAGAATACCATAGCTTTCCCCTCATCCACTAGGCAGGTCACCTGGTGATAAAAGGAGATCAGGTTGGTCAAACAGGGCCTGCCTTTCCCTAAACCCATGCTGGCTGGGCCTGATCCCTTGGTTGTTCTGTACGTGTTGTATGATTACAGTCAAGATGATCTGTTCCATAACCTTCTGGGGTACCAAGGTCAGGCTGAAAGGCCCCAGATCCTCCTTCTGACCCTTCTTGTAGATGGGCATCACATTGGCCAACCTCCAGTCACTTTGGACCTCCATGGTTAGCGAGGACAGATGATAAATGATGGAGAAGAGCTTAGCAAGCTCTTCTGCCAGCTCCCTCAGATGAATCCTATCCATCCCTATAGACTTCTAAGTGTCTCAGAAGATCACTACCTCTCCCCTGCATTGCAGAGGGTCTATTCTGCTCCCTCATCCTTGTCTACCAGCTAATAGGTCTCACTGCCCTGAGGATAATCAGTCTTACCATTAAAGACTGAGGCAAAGGTGGTATTAAGTAACTCAGCCTTTTCCTCATCCTTGGTGATGTTTCCTCTTGCGACCAATAAGGGATGGAGATTTTCCTCAGCCCTCTTTTTGTTGCTGATGTATTTATAAAAACACTTTTTACTGTCTTTCATAGCAGTGGCCAGATTGAGTTCTAGTTAAGCTTTCCCCTTTCTAATTTTCTATCTACATGACCTAATGACATCCTTAAACATTTCCTGAATTGCCTTCTCCTTCTTCCAGAGGTCATAAACCATCTTTTATTTCCCTGAGTTCCTGCAAAAGCTCCCTGTTCAGACAGATCATTCTTCTTCCCCTCAGGCTTGTCTTTTTGATACATAGGGACAGCCTGCACCTTCAAGATCTCCTTCTTAAAGAATGTCCAGACTTCCTGGGCCCCTTTGTTATTAAGGGCTCTTTCCCAGGGTACTCTCTGAACCAGTGTCCTGCACATGCCAAAGTCCGCCCTCCGTAAATCCAAGGTCGAGGTTTTGTTGATCCCCTTCCTTACTTCAGCAATAATCAAAATCATTTCATGGTCACTGTGCCCAAGACAGCCTCTGTCCACCACATCTTTCACCAGCCCTTCTCTGTTCGCAAACAGCAGGTCTAGCAGGGCCCCACCCCTGGTAGGCTTACTCACCAGCTCTGTCAGGAAGCTCTCTTCCACACACTCCAGGAACCTCCTAGACTGCCTCTTCTCCACTGTGCTGAGTTTCCAGCAGACATCCTGCAGGCTAAATTCTCCCACAAGAACAAGGGCTGACAATCGTGAAACATCAACCAGTTGCTTCTAGAATTGTTCATCCACATCTTCATCCTGGTTGGGTGGTCTATAACAGACTCCCACCAGGATCTCTGCCTTGTTGGCCTTCCCCCTGATTCTCACCCATAGGCACCCAACCTTACCATCACTATCCTTGAGCTCTATAGTCAAAACACTCCTTAATGCACAGAACCACCCCACCACCTCTCTTTCCTCTACTGTCCATTGTGAAGAGCTTTGAACCATCCATTGCAGTATTAAGGAAACTTCTCTATCCAACCATCTAGGAGTCACTCTGGTACTCACCCTCACACCACCTGAGCTGGAACTGAAGCCCCTTCACAGCTACACCTCCCATACTCACACAGTCAGACCAGGTTTCCTTACTGGCTTGACCCCAGGTTTCCCACAGCAGACTCTCAGACATGCAGATCCTTCCAACAGTTTAATTTTGGTGCAATAATTAAATAAAAAAATAACAGCTGGGTGCCACTGAGGAGGGACCCCAAACAAAGGAACCCCTAGACTTTTATACTCTCACAGTCTAAGAGTGAGAAAGTCTGGGAGTCCTCAGCTCCTGCTGTATCTCTCAGTGTCTGGTCCTCTGGCTTAGCCATAGGTCCCTGTGTCCTTTGTTAGACAAAGGGTCAGCAGTTCACCACCCCAGGCTCCTGCCCCTCAGAGCTTAACCTGCAGCTTGCACTGCAGCTGCAAACCAAGCTACCTGCAGTAAATATATTCCTTAACACCATCGTTCCAGTCGTGCAAGTCATCCCACCCATTTCTGTGATGATGACTATGCCAGAGCTTTCTGGCTGCACAATGGCCTCTGGTTCCTTCTGTTTGTTACCCACACTGCTCAAATGCACTTGAGCTAGGCTATAGATTTCATCCCCAACACCAGCCTGCTGCCCCCAGGCGCATATCTAGCTAGTCTGGTCTTCTCCCCTTCCCCCTTCAAACCTAGTTTAAAGCCCTTTCAATTGGCCCTGCCAACTCGCAGGCTAGAATTCTTTCCCCCCTTTCAGACAGGCAAAACCCAAGTCTCCAGCAGGCCTGATACTGCATAAACCACCTCATGACTGAAAAAAAGCCAAAATTTTACCAATGACACCAGTCTTTAAGCCATGTGTTGATCAGGTGTGCTTTCCTGTTACTTTCAGCATTCTTCCTTGCTACTGAATGGAATTGAGGAAAACACCACCTGTGCTCCTGTACAAGTCCCTGGAATCCCAAGGAAAAGTACTCTTGGGATTCAGTTGGATGCAAGTTGCAATTTTATTTATAAAAAAGAATACCTTAATGCACTCTGGTTTCTCTATGCAGTCTTCAGAAAAAAGACTTGCTATGGGTGCTGCGGGTTTTTTTGAGAAAAGAATGTTTCATTTTGCTCAATTCATTCTATTACTGAATTTAACTTTGATGTATTGGTCTTGACAAGTGCTTCATGCTGATTGTATTGTGTATCATAGTATAATAACTCCCCATGCATTTTACACTAGCTGGCTGATTAACACAATAGACTACCTGCAGCACTGATGGCAAGAGGGAATCATTGCCCTTCTGTGCACTAAAATTAAAATGTGCATTAGGAGCAATGGTGTAAACCAGGAACAAAAATAGTGTGTCATTCCTTACATTTCTCTTTCTTTCTGCCTACATCTGCTCCAAGGGTTAAAGGCACATCTGTATTCAGCTGAAAGAAAACAGGTATTTCCATTTTGAGATTCTATTCTAAATGATCAGTAACTACTTGCTCCATCTACATGTGTGAAGTAATGAAAAACCTCCTGCTCCCATCTTCCTGAATTTTCAGTATTCAGTACAAAGAAAAAAGGAACTAACAAAGCACTTCTGACATTTTGCATTAGTTTGTTGTTCTGGGTTAAGCCTTTTTCAGTTTGTTTTAAAAACAGCTGCATCTTTCTGATCACTGTCATTTGACTAAAAGGTTTCATAGAAGAGAAATTTGCTTGAAAGGTGTAGTTTACAGTATCACAGCCCAAAACTACAATCCCTTAAGAGAGCATTTAGGTATCTGTCACGTGTCCATTAGATGCCCCTCTATGCAATTATAATACCCTATAACCTAATCACCACAGCACAGCATGAACTATTAGCTGATAAAGCTAGGGGAAAGTGCAAAGCACCTGCAAATGAATCTCACTGATTAACTTTCTAATATCCACAAAACAATTCATTTGTTCATAAACAGTAAATTGAAGGTGAAAACACTGCTAATACCAGCACAAATAGTACAGAAACACTCCTCTATGAATAACAACAAAATTCTTCACAATTTTAAGTAGTTGCCAGCATTTACAGCTAGGCAGTGAACACAAAGTATGCTCCTGCTCAAAACAGAGACTAGATACTTTATGAAATATTTAAACTAGTAATACACAGTCTATTTTTAGAATAAAAGTTAATGTCACTACTAAGTATAAATGCACTTTATCTAAATCTATAATAGAAATGAATTAATTACTCAGTTAATCCTTTTAGGAAGATGCAAAACTGGACAAGGTTGAGAAATTTGTCAAACAAACCAAGATATTCCTACAAGAAAGGGATGAAAGTACATCTCATTTTTTAAAACAGTGGAGCAAGTGCAAAAACTCCCTTGTATGGTGGGAAAATGTATGATTGTCAAAACTATGTTTGCAGAAAGTAAATATTCCACTATAAATGGACAGAAGAACCCATTCTGATTGTTTAGTATGAATTCCTTCCTTCTCTAAGATTTCCTGAGTTAATTTTACCTTCAAGTCCAAAAGTGATGGTTGAGTTTTTGCAAAAAACAGCATACTTAAAAAATTAAGATTTCCAATGTGATAAACTAGCACAGCTGGTTAGCTGATCTACTGCCTGGCTACCATGACTTCAAAATTCTAAGCTGATTTCTAGTTAAGTTTGTCTAACTCCAATTATAATATTCAGTTGCCTTTTGTTTGAATAATAGAAGGGTCTTCATTATCAAGTTTTAGTGTATGTAGGTCTCTTAAATCATGGAGATCATTCTCCTTTGTCTAGCATGACAGGCCCAAGCAGATCAAGATTCTTGCATTTCTCACTTGAGATTACTTTTCCAATTCTTCAGTTATTTTTCCAGTATCCATTCAAGACAGAAAACTGAAAAAATGCAGATTGCTGGAATGCAGAATTTAGTGAAGATTCAGTACTTCCTCTTCATCAAGCTATTACTTCTCCTCAGCTCTGATATTTACTAGAAGTGATATAAAAAAAAATAAATAGCAGCTTGTCCTGGTTTTAAGTACAGGTATCTGCCAATAAAGGCAGAAACTTCTCTTTGAAATGGAGAATGCAAACTCCCTCCCTCCAAATTATTATAAATTTGAAATTAAGGGGCTCTCAGGCAAAGATAGGGGAATTAGGAATAACAGTTCTTTACTGGGAAAATTAAAATAGAAATACAGTATTACAAAAAACAATCCCAACCCTGACAGAGTCAGAATACAACCCGACACCCCGTCAGTCAGGGTGTTGGTAGCAGTTTGATCAAATGGTGACTACAGTCCCCCCGCAGTGGCAGGTGTGGTTCAGCTGAAGCAGTGCTCCTGTACAAGGGTGCAGCCTTCCTCCAAAAGTCCAGGAATGATGCAGAAAGGTCCGGCATCTCCTCTGGAATTCAGTGGAAAGAAGGTAACTTGCTGTCCAAAAGCTCAGTATTTATCTAGGTAGGAAAGACTTGACTCCTCCCCCTGTCTGGGGCATCTCCAAATGGGATGATGTAATTTTATCAGTCATACAGTGGAACTTAATGGCCCAACAGCAGATGATATCTTCCTGGAGGGAGGATGGGTTGTAGAAAAGATAAAGGTGGTTGCCCCATCTTGTCTTAAAGATGGCCCATTAGCAGATAGTATGTGCCACGGAGATAAGGAATCACTACCTCACCTGGTTTTAATAGATGGTGATAGAATACACATTTCTGGCCACATCAACCCAACACACAGCTTAATGTAATTGAACTATTAAAAATAGAGGAAGTTAAAAAAAAAAATAAAAAAAAGCTAAGTTCCAGTTTGGGCTCACAGTAAAACTCTGACCTTGAAGTTGTAAGTGACAACTACAGTTAGGGCCACAATAAGTTTTATACCAGCTCCTATGCAGAATAATTTTTAGAACATTTTAGAACATTTATAAGTAAATCTGTTCAACAGGGAGTAACTCCAAAAATTGTTTTAATGTGGGTAACTTGAAGAAATTTGGCTCCTACTGTAGAAGTACTTTCCCTCCAACTGCATTAAATGGACACCCAAGCTTTCTGCATGGCATTAAAAATAACCTCCTAATCCCTAACCCCTCAATCAATGCTTATAGATGAAAGTTAATTACTTTCACCATTATTCCTCATAGACAATAAAATCAGTTTAACTACAGGAAAGAATGCCATCTTTGAAAACATCTCCCCCTTACTGTCATATTCCAAGCTCATGTACACTCAATTTCAAACACCAATAATCTACTGTTTGTAATGAAGAAGGAAGGAAATGATCAAAAAAAAAAAAAAAAAAAAAAAAAAAAAAAAAAAAAAAAAAAGAATTGACAGAACCCATCTTTACACAATTGCAATCTGGCCTCATTTGCCAGGGAAATGTATTTGGCAACAAATTAGACACTCCAGGGCCATTACAGCAATTTCTTCAAATTGTCATCCATAACTCAGGCCTTAGAGCAGCATAACTGTCATGTGATGTAAAATTAGAAGTACTGTTAATTTAGTGCCTCCAATAGCATAAACCATTCAAATACACTGTCATATATTAACAGCTTCTTCTGTGAAAAGATGTTATCTTAAGTATATGAACTGAAGGCAAATGTGTTTTGTAACTCCATGGCAAACACACCACGGCAGCTAAGACTAAGAAAACCTATAATGAGAAAAAGACTATCAACTAAGCAAACAGTTTACTGGATATGACACAGTTATAGACACAAGTATGTGCAAGAGATCATTCCACCCATAAGTCCCACAATGAAAGATCAATGGAAATGGTGCAAAGCATGGTGCATCCCTCCTCATTTGAAACACAGGTATTCCTAGAACTTTCACTTCAAGACCACAAACTTAATATGTGCAACTGATTAATCTAAATTTTGAAATTTGAAGGTTCAGTACTCTCCTTAGCTATAAAACAGAACATGATTCAACTACAACTTCAGATACCCAAAGAACTCAATATGTACATAAGCTTGGCACTCAATTTTCCAAATTAGAGCCTCACTATCATTTTTGAAAGACCATAAAATATGGGGAAAAGTGATTGTTTCTACTGGATAGAGGATTCTAAAATCGGATTGTATGAAGTAGGCACCTCCATAAAAATTATATTAGAACATAAAACCTGTAATGAATGCTTAACTTAAGTAGTTGTTTTTCATGGCAGCCCTGAAGTAGTCACCAAAGCTGGCATCAGGAAGGAATTTCTCTTGGGGCATACTGGCAATAAACCTAGCTGCTTTTGTCCTTTTCCCCCCCTTCCCTTAAGTACTAAGAAGAGATAATGTGTTGAAAACAACTGACATGGCCCATTTGTGCAAGTGCAAGTTTGTGTCTAATTGCAAAGGGAAGGAATGCCTGAGAGAATTATAGATGGAGAATAGCTTCATTTAGTTCAAGTTAAAATAATCTAACTTGGTATTTTCTAGAGAGGGATATAAACTTTTATCAGAAAATTTCAGAGTGGTTTCTGAATCAAAAAAGCATTATTTAACACTCGATCACTAGTTTGCTCATGGCAAAATACTAATTAAATATTTTAATTGGTCTATAATGATTCCTTGCCTAAACTCAACATTTAGAATTAAGTTTTAGGTGAGGAGTAAAGTGCTACTAATAGAAATTTAGGCATGATATTTTAGGAAAAATATCATGCTATTTCTCTACATGAATGACCTTGTAAAATGATATTTTAGCTATACATTTTAACACAAAAATATATCACTAACTCAGAAAAAGCCAAAATATCAGTAAATGTGAATTCGAAGTAAATCATCAGGCTGTTCTAACAGTTTAAATGCAGCCCATAGTAGGGCAAAGTGCTAGGGAAAAATTACTACTAGAACTACTAAAGCAAAGATATTATTCCACTCAGGAAATATCTTTGAGAACAAGCCATTTAGTATGCATTTAAAAAAGGATTGTAAAGACATCATCCAGAAAAGCTTTATCTCACAAATGAGGCTCATAGCAATATCATAAGAAGTTTCTACACCCAAAAACTTTAGATACAGTTAAGTAATTGAGGTAGACAAAGTTACACATTAAAATGTGGAGAGCACCCAGGTGAAAGTACAGAATGTTTTAAACTCTCCTCAAATTCATGACATACAAGAACCAACAGAGAATAGGATCATCATGAGGAAAACTGAGAACAAGTTTGCCAATTTTATTCACAGCCCTGCTTTGCAAGAGCTCTCTGGATATACCCCTCTTCCCCGTGTATTGGGTCTGTCTGGGATGGAGTTAACTTCCCCCAGAGCAGTCCTCCCAGCACTATGCTCTGCACTGGGAGCCAGATTGGTTTTGAGAACACACCAGTGTTTTAGCTATTGCTGAGCAGCGCTGGCACAGCATCAGTGCTGTCTTGCCAACATCCCCTCACCTCCAAAAGCCAGTAGGCTGGGGGTGGGCAAGATCTTGGGAGAGGACATAGCCAGGACAGCTGACAAATTAACCAGAGGAATATTCCATACCATATGATGTCTGCTCAGATATAAAAGCTAAGAGAAAGAAGTAGGAAGGGTAGGGTATTTGGTATTCTGACATTTGTCTTTTGGAGCAACCACTACATGTACTGAAACCCTGCTTTTAGGGAAGTGGATGGACATCACCTGATGATGAGAAATTGTTGCTGAATGCCCTGCCCTGGAATATGGTCAAACAACTCGAACAATGCCCTATTTTGTAAGCTAGTGGGCTGAGAGGGGCATAATGTGCTGTTTTTTGGTGTTGAATTAAGTTAAAACCTATCTGGCACACCAACCTCAAATCAACATCCTGATAGTGATGCAAAGATTTGGCAGATAATCTGCTAAACTGACCTGAAGGCATATGATTTGCAGTCAACCCCTTTACACTGTAAAAGTCAAGTTTGTTTTTAAATATAAAAATGGAGGAAATGTACTAGAAATGTTTGTTTTGAAATACACAAATAATGTGAAATTTCTTCACCTCAAAGGCAAGCAAGATAAAGATATTGAAAATGGTATTTCAGAAAAAAATATCTAATCCTCTAATTTATGTTGACAAGCTGTTTGACTCCCTCACTCCACCAAGTAGTAGATACTTGTCTTAGATTCTTCTACTTGATTGTTTTCATCAGGTTAAGCATCTCAGATTTAGTATAACCGTTTCAGATTTATTAAGCTGCCACAAGTGCAGCCCTGCTTTGATAACAATAGGTACTCCAAGTAAGGCTTGGTTTAGGGTTGACAAATATAATGATTCCTTTGTGGCACATGAAAAGGAATTGAAGGTTGTTTTGCATTACAGCTTTAAAAATATCGGCATTTTTTTCATTTAATTTGTCCCTTAGCTTTTGCTAAGATGACATTTAAATTGCAGTAAAAGGCAAATGGGGCTTTTAGTTTAAATGTAATCCCCATAATGGCTGTTCAAGTGGGAACACTATTGTTTTGTAGACGGTCCTGATGATCACATGACATTAGTATTCAGGTCCTGTATTATCTATGCATCTAAAGGGCTTCCAATTTCATTTCACAACCAGAAGCTTGCAGAAAACACCAATTAGCTTGAAGATACCATTTGCCAACAAAACTCAGCTGCTTCTCAGTCTGGCATCTGGCAGTGCTCAACATTTAATTGCAAAGCAGAGGCTTGCAGTCTTCATAATCCCTGGGCTAAGCACAAAGTCAAATTTTCCCCTTTTATTAAGAAAATTTTTTTACTTTCATAGGGAACAAGAAACTTTTGCTTAATTTTTGATGGATGACTATTAATGAATTACTGCTGTAGTAAGACTGTATGGACCATTTTTCCCCCTCTAGAGTACAAAGAAGGTTAACTGACTGACCCAATTCGACTTCTACTGAAGTCAACCCAATTTACCATAAACTTCAGCAGAAACTCTGATCAGAGCCCAATGTGTCCTTCCAGTATTCTTAGCCAATGCCTGATGTCAGGCAGGAAGCATCAGTTAAGTTCTAATGAAAGGCTCAAGTGACCCAGTCAAGGAGTAAAGCTGAAGTTATTTACATATGGTTAAAAACCTATGCCAAAATAGAACTGAGAGTGGCCATATGCCTTGACATTGCTAGACAACATAGCAGTGCAAGCAAGACAGCCTTTATTAAGCAGAATCTATATTTACATACTTTACTGGTCCTAAAAATCTCTAACTACAATGCTACTTATCTGTGAAATAAACAAGATAATTAAAAAAAAAAAAAAAAAAGCCACTCCCAATTACTCCAAACAGATAATACAAAATACTGAAGAGGCAAAGGCCTGGTCTGCTCCCTTTATTGATATTTCTCCAACATCTTAGAAGATAAGATAGGAAACCAACATTATTTTAGAACATAGCGATACCTTCGCTCCCTTAAACCAAATGTCTTTCTCTGCCACTACTAGCATAGATCAAGGGTCATCAGGGACATCCTGCTCTTCCTCCTGTAGTTCACTACCATAACTAACTCTGGTCTCCCTTAAAACTTCCTTCAACCTTTGCACATTCACATGCATGTTTCACCTTAATAAAGAAATGTGTTTAACTAGAATGAAATTCAAAGTAAAATCCTGGCCAAAAGATGGCAGTAGCTTCTTATTTTCACACAAGGTAGGATTCAAGTTGGAAAGATTAATCCAATTAACAGAAAATTTTCAGGGAACTTGTTAAGTACCAGTAGAAGGAAGCACTTGTATGGGGAAGAAATGGACAGGTTAGCAACATAAACACAAGCTGGAGGTGGAAGAACCAAGTTACATTCTACCCTTAGCCTACTGCACACCTGAAGTGATTGAAATGCATTTGCAATTGAAACCAGGGTACATATTTTGATACTGTTAGAGGGGGAAGAGCAGTTCAAGACTGAAACAACAAGGTCTACCTCAGATTGCAAATACAGCAGCTGAGAGTGTTGAGGCTGGAGATTGCACTGCAGCTTTTTGGGAGTGGCAGCTACAATTCCAATTAAAGAGGCAAACTAATAGATTAATCTAAAGTATTGCTTATTTGATGCTTCAGGCAGAGAGATTCCACCTTCATATAGGTGCTGTCAAGAAAATGACAATATGAAACTGATGAAACAAGAAGAGGAGCCACTAAAGAATTAACAACAGCTTTTATGTTTATTGTCAGCATGTGGTATGACTGCTACAGGTAACAGATGGACAACACATTTCTACTCCCACCACCTACCAGGTCAACCCATATAAATAATGGCAATGAAGCATAAGATGCTCTGGCTTTCATTATGGCAGGATACCATTTTGCTGTATACATGTCCAACTTGGCAAAAAGCATTATTCCCCAGAAAACCAAGATATCCTAAAAATTACATACTAAAAGCATTGGTATGCTTGAAGGCAAAGTAATTATATCTACATTCTCAGACAGAGCTTTGCCTACTCTAACAATAAGGCTTTCCATCACAAATTTCTATTATATAAACCACAGACAGTTAGTTCTTTATTAGTCTAATGCTTCATTTTGAATGGACATAATTTATGCTAAATGGGTTATACCCAGTCTTAGCCCCACCAGACAACATGCAATCAATTATTGTCATCTTTAACCGTTAACAGTGGAAAACGAATTTTGCTTTTGACTTTTCCTTTCTAAATGAAGCATGTTATTCTTGCTTGGATTTAATTTCATTTAGTATGTTAAATGGTAAGATTTATACAGTTTTTTTTAAGCCAATGAAGAATCGATGAGGCTGGGCAAGAAAAACATGAGCTGTACCACTTGCTAATCTTGCACCTGACTTGAGCAAGGCCTAACAACTGAAAGATATTGGGAGTGAAGAGGAGGCTTCACAGCCCAATGCTATTTCAGTGAGATACAGAAGAGCACCCACAACTCTGTACTAGCCAATAGTCGCACTCCCTTCACTAAAAAAAAAAAAAAAAAAAAAAAAAAGCCTCCTTGTAAATCTGGTCCATTAAAGAGATAAGGATGCACACAAAGACTCTCTGATGAAGGTCAGACAGCCTTCACTGCTTCCTCAGCATGTGGAAGAGGACCAAAGTGTTTATTGTGCTGTGGAGACCCAGAAAGACATTACCAATTAGGGAAAGTAACTCCTGTTCTGTTCCCTGGGTCAGCTCTGTGCCCTCTCCCTGTCTGTTAGCCTTTCGGTCACTCCCACCCTGTTTCCCTGGTGGCCTTTTGCACCAACCCTACCCTTGTGACACCCCAATGTTCCCTGGTAATTGGTCTCCGATGTTCTCCCTGCCCTGCTCATCCCATGTATTTAACCTGGACCCTTACAAAGTACCAAGCCTTTGTTCTCTGAACCATGGACTGTGCACGCGCATGGCTGAAATAAACATCTCTGTGAAACCCCTGAAAAGGCCCTTCCTGCTTCCTACTTGCTATCACCCCAAACACCAGATGAAACATTGTACCTCTTTTGCCAAATATAAATTCTGATCAAAGGCAACCGAGACCCTCATTAAGCCCCATTTACATATTATCTTTCATACCCCTTGGAATGCAAATGAAGAAGAGCATGAGACATGTAATATGTGTATCACTGACACCACCTATAACATGCAATTGTTCTATCCCATTGGGACAGGCCAAAAATTTATAGTATGCGACCAGACCTATAGTACTGGACTAATAAAATGCATTATTTGTACATCTGTGCTCATGTAAGTTCCTACTGAACTTAACCAGACTTATAGAGCCAAATTGGTTATAATCAGAAATTACACCCAGCTGCACCCAGCTCCTCTGGTCTCTGAGAACCAGCTGTAATGTGAGGGTTTTTATTTACTGCTAAATTCCTATACTCTTAATGCAACACCATTTGACAATGAATTTCATGAACTAGTGTTGCCTTGAACAAAGAAGCTTCTTTTTAACAGCTTCAAAGTTTGCTATCTCCAGTCTATCGATTATTATCTCATTTGTCTCTGTTATTAGGAACAGGTAACTGGTGTGGCCAGTAAAGAAACTGACCTGGCACTGGCATTTCAAGGTATATTGACAGTTAACTGCTAATACTGCACCTCTAACTGCTGCAGTTCCAAACATTATCTAGATAGTGACACTGCTACTTGGGTGCTGCTCATGATTAGACGGCTGCCCTCAAGGACATATTTTTCATTATTCCCCTCCCTGAACAGGATAAAGCACAGTTTCCCTTTACACAGAGGGGAATCCAATACACTTTCACAAGGATATAAACATTCTCTTGCTATTTCTCACAGTGCCTTGGCTAAGGTCTTAGTAGAGATTACTATTCCACCTAACATTACATTACATCAATATATTGATGATAACCTAATAGGGGGAGATGATCAAGAAAGTATAAAAGACACAATGAAAAACATTAGTGAAACACTAATTGAGTTGGGATTGGAAGTTCTGGAATCAAAATGCCAAGGCTTGGCACAAGAAGTCAAATTCTTAGGAGTCTGGTGGATTAAAGGAGCCACTTCTGTTCCTATGGACACCCTGAAAAAAATGTAGCACAGGCAGAATTCATATTTTGTAAAGAAGTTCTAGGAACTTTAGGCTACTAGAGTAAACATATTCCTCGATTTTCTATTATTGCCCATCCCTTATACAATCCGCTCAGAAAAGGAAAATTGTGAGAATGGACAGAACAGCATGAAAATGCATTAGAATTGTTAATAAGAGAGTCTGAGGCTATTCCAACAGCTTGGCCTTATACACCTGACTGATCCAATCCATGTAGAATGGGGGTTCAGTGAGCATGGCTCTCATTGTAACCTTTGGCAAAAGGGGCCACAAGGGCCCAGAAAGACCTCTGGAGTTTAGCTCCCATTCTTTCAATAATACTGAACTGAGATACTCAGATCTTGGTAAGGCATGCAAGCCTTCTAGTGTGAGTGATAATGGATGGATTATACCCTCAATTTGACCTTACCTTGCCAGTTAAAAAGAAGATTGAGCATCTGTCAACTTTTTTCTTAACAGGATGAATTACATGTGGAATGAAGCAGTCATATACAGAGCTAGAGTGCTTGCAAGGGCTAGTGGTGGTTTTGGTGATAATTTGGGAAATGAAATTTGAATAATAATGCAAGTAAAATGTTCTTTATTATTCTTACTGTCACTAGACAGAAGTTCAGGGATTGCTTGAAATCTTACATTGCAGTTAATTTGAGTTTTTGGACATACATATAATGTTAGTCAAATCACCACGTTTACCTTTTCCTCCATCTGCCAACTCACCAGTAACTTGGGGAATTTCGCTATGGGTTTGACTAAAACTTGGGAAGTTATGTGGAAAAATCACACAAATCTGACTTGGCAAACTGAGGAAGGAAAATATGTTTTAAAGTGGACCAACAATAATACAACTATATGGAACTATATGGAACTGTAACATCCTCATTGAAATTTGAGACTAATAGTGACTCAATTGAGGCAATTTATTGTCTTCCTGAGGATACATGTGCTGATACACTATGGGGAATGCATATTCCAAGAGAGTGGGGAAGGCCACAATGCGGTGACTGGCATTATATGCAACTACCAACTGGTGCATTGATTGGGAAAGAACAATTGGATTACCAGATGACCCCTTACAGGTTGATGTTCTGGGCACAAATTTAAATGTTTCTTGCTCAAACAGCCCAAAATATCATAATTGGAATTGTACTGGAGTTTATAATTGTAACTCCAATGAAACTGAAATTCAGAGATTGAGCCCATTAGTTTGAGCTCTAAGGTTAGGTTGTACTTGTCAAAACCATATCACCCCACTCAATGACACTTGATTTCATTTGACTAACAGTGATACTGAGTTTGACATAATTTGTTCAGAACTAAGTATAACCTTTATGGAGCACACCGTGTGGGTTAGCAGTGATGGAATACAGTCTACTGACTTACTAATAAAAGGCTGGCAATGGCTACACATGCTGGGACTATTAACACTTTGCTCCCTTTGAATGAAGCAACCTCTTTCACTAGCTCTGTGGGGACAAATCAAAAGGGAATCAGAAAATCAATGGCAACACCAGATAGCTGGAACTGTCGTGGGATGGGTACTGGAGTCAATTTTCACACCCCAGTTAACAGCATTCCAGAATTGAATGATGTTATATCATTGGACTGAACAAATATAAACATTGGCTAATGCAACTCATGGGGGACTAAAGGAATTAAATTGACAAGGAATTGTAGTAGTTCTAATTAGAAACTAAGCCTAGCTGCACCCAGTCCCTCTGAGGACCGGCTGGAACACAAGGGGCTTTATTTTCTGCTAAATTTCTATACTCTTAATGCAACATTTAGCTTGATTTTGGACCTTTAAAATGTACCAAGAGCATTATGGGTTTGGCTTTGTTCTCTGCAGTGTTTACATATTGTCCCAAGGGGCATCTTTAGTAAGTTTTGAGTTGTTTGGGGATTATTTTTGTTGGATTTTGTTTCTTTGTTTTGGGTTTTTTGTTTGGTTTTGTGGATTTGCTTTTATATGTATATATATTTATTTTAATATTTCATGCCACATAAGTCAGGAAAAGCAATATTGACCAGAACACATCTCAAGACAGATTCTTGTAAGCCTAAACATGAAGTGTCTTTCCAGATTGAATGACAGCACAGGTAACTACTCCAAGACCCATGAATCACAAGACAAGTCCATTTAGGCTGCATCTTTTCAATTTGCTTTGAGAAAGCCTCCAAGACAGCATTCAAAACATTACTACAGCTAACATATACATATTAATTCCTTAACTCATACACTCAGTGAATTATCTTTTAGGGAAACAAATTAGATTTATTACTGTATTGAAAATAATTGCTTTTATCTTCTATATGCTTACATACCAACTGGTTAGTGGTTTGTTCCAGTACCTTACATCTAAGAAAACAATGCTGGTGGTTACTTAATATTCTTCTTTCCACTCACAGACCCACCTTTAAAATATTGGTGACATTTACCTTCAAGTTGTTTTTAACATCCCTTTCCTACCATGAATTCCTATAGATTTTGAGAACTTTTGAAGCAGCAGTTCAAAATTCTCAGTGAGTTTCTTGAACACTTTAAAGTGTCTTCAGGCTTCAACAGTTTAAATAATTCTTTCCCCATTTAAGCATGTGTTCTTCTCTCCATAGTACGTTATATCTGGTCACAAGTGACCTTTCCTGTGAAGCAGTGTTAGTTGTTATAGCCTCTGTTACTTGATCTCTTTTCCTACTCAGTAAGGGACTTCTGCTTTCCTTTGTTGCTATCTTCTCATACTCTTTATAAAATCTTTTCTTTTTGCCTTCTATTTCTCTCTAGTTGTTAATTGATTTCTTCCTTAAGCTTTCCACTTTAGCTCTAGTGGCTTCTATACTTACCCTCAGTTTTGTAGCTACATTTCCACTTTTTGTTTTATTCTTTTTATATTTCCTCAGGTACTTACAACCTGTTGCAATCATACTTGTTTCATAGTATGCTTTCTCTCCTCCAACTCTAATTGTCTCATATAGTAGATCAGAAATTCCATTTCATCCAACCTTAACTGATCAAGAAAACCTGAAGAAAATTCTAACTTGCTTTACCTAGTACCACAATAAGTTTACACCCCAAATATGTAATTTTCTTCATTATACACATGAACACCTAAATGATTTTGGAGTCTATGCATTTACCCAGTTCATCCCAGAGTTGCCTATACTTGTCAGTCATTGCAGTTCCTTGTTGTGTCCAAAGCGACAGACGCGGGTCAGCCATGAACTGCTCTGTTATCAACGTCAACATGCGAGCTCCATTTGAATCTCTCATCTTTAGCATCTCTCGCACCTAGGAAATGAGTCTTTTAATATAAACTTGAAAAAACCCCAAAACAAACCACAGTACAGACAATATGCTGAAGTGTTAAACATTCCACCTCTGTTAAATAAGACATATAATTTATATATTTGATGTGAATTTTTTAAGTAGAAAAAATAATCTGCCTTCCCAATTTTAACAATTTTTAGTTTCAGTATGCCATTGCAATTCTGCAAACACACTTCTTCCACATTTAATCAACAGGTGTATTAAACAAGCTGCTGCAAGACCATAATTTCTACAGGTCTGTCCAACATTTTGAGGGTAGGAAGGAAGAGAACAGCAAAGCTGTAGACAGTTGAAATGCTACTTCATATCCTTAAACTCATCTCAAAACACACCAGCTTGCTTCCCATTGCATTATTAACTTGCTATCATGTTCCCAGGGCTTTGTCTTGTTTTGGAACAACAGGACTTTGAGTGAGACCTGAACAAGTACAGACTAGATGGCGGGTGGAGGGAAAGAAAAGAGGGAAGTTTGAGTACTCAACATACCTTCGCAAAAAGCAAATTCAGTTGCTTCCCTGATCCATGGTATCCACCCTGGGAGAGGAAGAGTTTAACCTGTTCTTGGACCTGTTCCTCATCCAAATGCCAGCAGTTTTCATCATCTATACTAGCACCTGCTGTTGGGTCGGGAGCACCTGCACACAGCAAGAAGACAAATAATTATGTTCTATATAAAGAAAAGAGGTTTGTGGGTCCAGGGCAAATCAGTACTGCAAAGGGTTTTGGATTTGTGTATTGCTCCATTTTGGATGTCTTGACTTTAAAGGTTCTTTAAAATAGACCTAAATTTCTCTTAAGTAGTCTTAAGCACTTAGAAATGACAGCTTAAGAAAAGGTATTTAAACAAATAATATTTTATTAAAAAAAAAAAAATTAAAATCAAGATGAGACTTTTCCTCTTGAAACATTAATCTTAGAAAATTAGGATTTTAATTACCTTGCTGAAAATAATTAAAAGTTAGAAGGGAGTAGTTATCTGAAACTTAAATAATTGATTGTCTGTCATTTCATGTTTGCTCAGCTGTGCTTACAATGGGAAAAGACGAAACTAGTGAGCAGATCCAAAGGAACATAGACAATGCAACCAGAAACCCATTGGAAAATTGGACTATCCCCAGAAATCATTTGTATTGTCAGTGATAGAAATAGTCAAGAGTTTAGAGTGAGGAAGACTCGCCTTACTTCCTCCTTTTAAGACCCCTCCCCACGAAAATGACCCCAGACTTAATTTAAGAACTCAATCACACATGCTTAAAGCTATTCAAGCTAATTACCATTGGAAGCAGGGGATGGGAGGGGCTGTTATTATGAATATGTATTTGTTTGAATCCTTTGCTAATAAATAGACTTTGTGATCACCTGTAATTTTGCAGTACATATTAGAGGATTACCTCACACTGCTGCCCAGTGCTGAATAAACATACACTTTCTAACTTTAAACTGTTAGAGACTCTTTTGTTCGTCACCGTTGAGTATCGGTATTAGACCAACACTCTTATTTTGGTAAATCACTCTCACCTCAGCAGTTATTCTAGAATGCTTTTACAAACAAAATTACACTTAACATAATAATTTCAACAACTGGAATCTTAAAACTACTCTCCCCAGAACACCTGTGTGATTTCTGTACCTTCAGCAATCTTTCTCAGGTTTAAGTTACTTCTAATGAGCACTGCTATTGATGAACATGAGGAAAATCATCACTTCAGTGCCTTTGAGCTGTGATGGCTCTGCAAAGCTAAACAAAGAATAAAGAATAAAAAATAATCCCCAAGCAAATCCCAAGTCATTTCTCACTCAAGGTATTAACATAAATAAGTTACAGCTGTGTGAGATTGTGGTGCTTCTGAAGGAGCATTTTTACATCAGGCAATGTGATCAGCACACAGTCAATTCAAAGCAACTCTACCTGAATTAGCTTAGTGCCAACTGAAGTGACTGGATTTACACCAGAGTGCTTTGGCCACAGGTTGCGCTAAATAAAATTGTCTAGTTGAGATCAGTGATTTTCCCCTTACGGCCTTTTCTAAAGTCTGACAAAAAAAAAAAAAAAGTTCTTGCGCTATTTAACAATCCACATATTTCTGAGGAAAGCTGAATCTTCACTGGATATTTTAAACAGGTATTCTAACTGAAAAGGTTGAAAAGCACTTATCTAGACTGTCAGGGGAAAAAAAGGGTAGTGCATCACCATACTCAGATGTAAGGAATTTTAATCATGCCCAATACTTAAGTGTCCTGGTTTGAAGGACAGGTGACTGCCAGTAAGGGCAGAAGTTTCCCTTTGAAATAGAGACTTTGGTTCCACTCCCCCCAAGTATTATAATTGTTTGAATCAAGGACTATGAGGCAGAGATAAGGGGGTGGGAATAACAGCTCTTTTACTAATATATCTAACCGTACAAGCAGAAAACAACAGCAGTTGTTCAAATTACCAACAAAACAGAATAGATAACTCGACGTCAGTCCCTTTAGGTGCGAGCACGCTGTCTCTGTGCTTAGTCCCAGCCTGGAGCTGCCAAGGGCAGACGGGAACGGAGGCAGGAGGGGGCGGCAGCGGACACGCCGGTCTCGGGTGGGAACGGGGTGAAGGGGCGGCGCCTCGCTCACCGTGTGTGTCTGGGTGATCAGCTGTGTCCGCAGAGGCAGGAGGCTGGAACGGGGCAGATGCAGGGCAGGTGATCACAGAGGGTCTGGCTCTCCTGTGCTCCGGCCGCGTGGCTGAAGATCGGGCGTCCTCCTCCCCGCTCGCCGCAAACACGAGTCCCCCCCTCCCTCTCCTCCCCCCCCGCCCCCCTGGAAGCCTCAGAGGCCCCTCCGGGAGCCGTTCCCACCTTCCTCTGTTGTCTAGAGTCATCAGAGATTCTGGGTGTAACCCGGCCAGCTCCATTGGCATGATAATGGGAAAAATTCTTTCAATTGACGCAGTAATAGAAAAACACTCAACCCCCAACATTATCCACCCCGAATTTTTTCCATGCCAACATGCTACATCATATTCAAAACTTTAAATTATATACATACATGCAGTTACAGGCACAGTATCATAGATATTTCACCCTAGAACAAGGTCCCCTTGGGGTATGCATCGGGTCTCTCCATCCTTTTGCATCACCCACCAAGTGCAACCTGGTCCTTGAGCGAAAACCACCCCACGAACAGGATTGTCTTTGCTGGAAGCAGAGTTCAACCAGACAGTTTATCCTAACATGCCTCTCAGGTGTACCACTCGAACCTTATCTCCATCTGCTGCTCCCAAGGGCTCTGATTGGGCAGGGCCTGCTCGGTTAGTGAAACCTCGGGTATTCACTAACCGTGTGGCCTTTGGGAGAGTGATCTCCCAGTTCTTGAAAGTCCCCCCACCAAGCGCCTTTAAGGTAATTTTAAGCGGACCATTGCACCGTTCGACTTTCCCAGCTGCTGGTGCATGGTAGGGAATATGGTACACCCACTCGATGCCATGTCCTTTAGCCCAGGTGTTTATAAGGCTATTTTTGAAATGAGTCCTGTTGTCTGACTCAATTCTCTCAGGGGTGCCATGCCTCCAGAGGACTTGCTTTTCCAGGCCCAGGATGGTGTTCTGAGCAGTGGCGTGGGGCACAGGGTAAGTCTCCAACCATCCAGTGGTGGCTTCCACCATGATCAGCACGTAGCGCTTGCCCTGGCGGGTCTGAGGCAGTGTGATATACTCAATCTGCCAGGCCTCTCCATACTTATATTTGGACCACCAGCCCCCATACCAGAGGGGCTTCACCCTCTTGGCCTGTTTGATGGCAGCGCAAGTGCCACAGTCATGAATAACCTGAGAGATGCTGTCCATGGTTAGATCCACCCCTCGGTCTCGTGCCCGCTTATAGGTGGCGTCTCTACCCTGATGACCTGAGGCATCGTGGGCCCATCAAACCAGGAACACTTCTCCCTTGTGTTCCCAATCTAAGTCTATCTTTGACACCTCTATCTGTGCAGCCTGATCTACCTGCTCGTTGTGCCTGTGTTCTTCATTAGCCCGACTCTTGGGAACATGGGCATCCACATGACGGACTTTCACGGGGAGCTTCTCTACCTGAGTGGCAATGTTTTTCCATTCATCAGCAGCCCAGATTGGTTTACCTCTAAGTTGCCAGTCAGCCTTTTTCCACCTTTCCAGCCAACCCCACAGAGCATTGGCTACCATCCACGAATCAGTGTAAAGGTAGAGCTTTGGCCATTTCTCTCTCTCAGCAATGTCCAAGGCCAGCTGAACAGCTTTGAGTTCTGCAAGTTGACTCGATCCACCTTCTCCTTCAGTAGCTTGTGCAACCTGACGTGTAGGGTTCCATACGGCTGCTTTCCACTTCCGGTTCATCCCCACAATGCGGCAGGAACCGTCGGTGAAAAGGGCGTAGCGTGTTTCATCTGCTGGCAGCTGGTTGTACGGTGGAGCTTCTTCAGCCTGGGTCACTTGCTTCTGCTCCTCTTCGTCCACGAGACCAAAATCTTCACCTTCTGGCCAGTTTGTAATTATCTCCAAAATCCCAGGGCGATTTGGGTTGCCAATATGGGCGCGCTGCGTGATGAGGGCAATCCACTTGCTCCATGTGGCGCCAATGGCATGGTGAGTAGAGGGAACCTTTCCTTTGAACATCCACCCCAGCACTGGCAGTCGGGGTGCCAGGAGAAGCTGTGATTCTGTGCCAATCACCTCTGAGGCAGCTTGAACTCCCTCATAGGCAGCCAAGATTTCCTTCTCTGTGGGAGTGTAATTGGCTTCAGATCCTTTGTAGCTTCTGCTCCAGAATCCCAGGGGTCGGCCTCGGGTCTCACCAGGCACCTTCTGCCAAAGGCTCCAGGACAGACCATGGTTCCCAGCTGCAGAGAAAAGCACATTCTTTACCTCTGGTCCTGTCCTGACTGGGCCAAGGGCTACTGCATGAGCGATCTCCTGTTTGATCTAGGCGAAGGCTTGCTGTTGTTCGGGGCCCCAGTGGAAATCGTTCTTCTTGCGAGTGACCTGGTAGAGAGGGCTCACAATCTGGCTGTACTCAGGGACGTGCATTCTCCAAAAGCCTATGGCACCTAGGAAAGCTTGTGTTTCCTTCTTGCTTGTTGGTGGAGACATTGGAATGATCTTATTGATGACCTCAGTGGGGATCTGGCGCAGTCCATCCTGCCACTTCACTCCCAGGAACTGGATCTCTCGGGCAGGTCCTTTGACTTTGCTCTTTTTAATGGTGAAACCAGCTCCCAGCAAAATCTGGATGATCTTCTCTCCTTTCTCAAATACCTCCATTCCTGTGTTCCCCCACACAATGATGTCATCAATGTACTGCAAATGTTCTGGAGCCTCACCCTTCTCCAGTGCAACCTGGATCAGTCCGTGGCAGATGGTGGGGCTGTGTTTCTACCCTGGGGCAGTCGGTTCCAGGTGTACTGCACGCCCCTCCAGGTGAAAGCAAACTGAGGCCTGCACTCTGCTGCCAAAGGAATGGAGAAGAATGCATTTGCAATGTCAATGGTGGCATAAAACCTTGCTGCCTTGGACTCCAGCTCGTACTGGAGTTCCAGCATGTCCGACACGGCAGCGCTCAGCGGTGGAGTCACTTCATCCAATGTCCGATAGTCCACAGTCAGTCTCCATTCTCCATCAGATTTCTGCACAGGCCAGATAGGACTGTTGAAGGGTGAGTGGCTCTTGCTGACAACCCCTTGGCTCTCTAAATCACGGATCATCTTGTGGATGGGGATCACAGCATCTCAATTTGCCCGGTACTGCCGGCGGTGCACTGTCATGGTGGCAATTGGCACCTGTTGCTCAGTCACTTTCAGGAGTCCTACTGCAGAGGGGTTTTCTGAAAGTCCAGGCAAGGTGTTCAACTGCTTAATGCTCTCTGTCTCTACAGTAGCTATTCTAAAAGCCCACCTGAACCCCTTTGGGTCTTTGTAGTAGCCGTTCCTGAGGAAGTCTATGCCTAGAATGCACGGTGCCCCTGGGCCAGTTACAATAGGATGATTCTGCCACCCCTTTCCTGTCAGGCTAATCTCAGCTTCCAGCAAAGTGAATTCCTGTGATCCCCCTGTCACCTCAACAATGGAAACAGGTACCTTCCCCACATGTTCTGATGGTATCAGGGTGCATTGGGAACCAGTATCAACTAGCACTTTATGTTTCTGTGGCTTTGATGTGCCAGGCCATCGCACTCACACTATCCAATACATCCTGTCATCTCATGCCTCTCCCTGGCTAGAGGCAGGGCCCCTCTAGCCCTGGTTATTATTTCTTTCCTGGGCATACATAGTGGAGGTTCCTTCCAGGGGATCTGACAGGTCATCCTCATTGCTGTAATACCCTGAACCTTGGTTGTGGGAGGTTGAGGCTACCTTCATTTTAGTGCGGTTCCCTCAGTTAGCATTTCCCTCCCTGAGCTGACACACCTGTGCTGCCAGGACAGAACTGGGTTTCCTATCCCGTTTTCCCATGTCTTCCCCATGGTCTCGCAGGAAAAACCACAGGTCAGCTCGTGAGGTGTACCCTCTCTCCCTAGCTGGGGAGCGTGAAGCTCTGACTTGGAGGCCTGTGACTCGTACTGGTGCTACGCTGATCTTCCTCACCTCGTCCCTCACTTCCCTCATCTTTTCCATCATCTCCTCCCTCATATCCCTCATCCTATCTTCGACCTGTTGGAGGTCCCTGGCCAAGGCAGAGACATTGGCCTGCATTGGGCCATTCATCATGCTCTCAAAATTTCTGAGTTTGTTGGCAACAGAACACACTGTCTCTGGGTGGTTATCAGCATTAATCATTCCTATGTAGGTGGTTTATTGAGATGGACCCAAGGTTGCCAAATTCCATAGCATCTGCCCTGTGCAGTTGACCTTGTCAGGGTCATTGTCATGCTGTCCATCCCTCCCAAAAGAGTACCTCTAATACTGCTGTCTCTCTCAGCTGCTGGATCCCTTCCTCAAGGGTCTTCCAGCGCATCCTACGGTGGTGCTCCTGCATTCTCTCTCTGTGTACAAACTTCTCTCTCACACTCATTAAAAGCCGGTCCCAGAGGGAAAGGAGGCCTTGCTCCCTTACGAATATCTGGTCCACACCTGAATCCTGGGCCAAGGATCCCAAATTCCTGGCTTCAGTTCCATCCAGTTGTACACCTGTTCCCGTAAGGTCCCATACCCGGAGTAACAAAGTTGTAAAGGGCTCACGGCCCCGCTGTGCAACGTCTTTACGCAGGTTACGGAGACTATCGTATGAGAGGGACTCGGTGACGATCTCAACCTCTGGCTCCCTTGCTGGTTGTGCGGACCCTCCTTCCTGATCCCCATTATCTAGGTGCCTCGTTTTAATCTTAGATTTTCTAGTTTCCACAGGGGCAACTGCTGCTGGCTGTGGCTGCTCCTGTGATCCAGCTGGAACCTGGACAGATACAACATCTACGGGTTCCACTGCAGCACCATCTGACTCTCCCTCTTTAGGGCAGGGGGAAGGCTTCTCACCAGCTGGAGAAAAATACTCCTTCATCATCTGGCTATGCTCCTTCAACATCTGGCTTTGCTCCTTTAACATTTGCTCTATATCCTTCACTAGAGTCCCCACCCACTCTGGGTGGCTCATTTCTGCGGTGGGCTCTGGGGCAGGGTTAGGCTCTGGGGCAGTATTCCTAGTCCCTGGGGCAAAGCCAAGTTCTGGGGCAACATCCCTAGTCCCTGGGGCAGAGGCAGGTTCTGGGGCAACATCCCTAGTCCCTGGGGCAGGTATCAGAGTTGTTGTCCAAGCCAATATTCCCTTGTTTCTGAATGCTAAGTAGAATAGGCCTATCAGCAACACCAGCCACTGATTAATAGCACTAGCAATTAAAGCAGATCTGAAATCCTTGAGAACCGGTGGGGTAGCCTCAAAAAACTGGGTGATGGGTTGGGAGAAAATTTCCCTTGCACTCGTTACCTCACAGTAAGTACCATTACTGAAATAACCCCAGAAACGCGCAGTTAGAGTAGTATAACTCTGGATCCATGCAATCGCTTCCCAGAAAAAATTAAAACCCCATGAATTCCTGACATAATCAATCCACCAAACGAATCGGATTATAGCTACAGTAACTTTGGTGAGGGGGCCCATATTCAAATAAAGGCTTGCAAATGGGAGGGAGATGGCTGTGACCACATGGAACACAAACCAGATTAAACCAGACAACATATTGCCACTTAAGAGAGCTGTTATTCCTGTCTTAACTGTCAACTCAGTGCCCACAGGCCCCACGTCTGGGTCGCCAAAATCGGTCCTGGTTTCAAAGGACAGGTGTCTGCCAGTAAGGGCAGAAGTTTCCCTTTGAAATAGAGACTTTGGTTCCACTCCCCCCAAGTATTATAATTGTTTGAATCAAGGACTATGAGGCAGAGATAAGGGGGTGGGAATAACAGCTCTTTTACTAATATATCTAACCGAACAAGCAGAAAACAACAGCAGTTGTTCAAATTACCAACAAAACAGAATAGATAACTCGGTGTCAGTCCCTTTAGATGCAGGCACGCTGTCTCTGTGCTTAGTCCCAGCCCGGCAGCTGCCCAGGGCAGGCGGGAACGGAGGCAGGAGGAGAGGGGGTGGCAGCAGCCATGCCGGTTTCGGGTGGGAACGGGCTGGAGCGGCGGCTCCTGGCTCACCGTGTGTGTCATCAGAGATTCTGGGTGTAACCCGGCCAGCTCCATTGGCATTATAATGGGAAAAATTCTTTCAATTGACACAGTAATAGAAAAACACTCAACCCCCAACATGAAGTTAACCTGGCATTTTGTTTTTGGGCTTGTCACCACTTCATAATCTCTATCTCTCTTAGGTTTTGAGAAGATGTTAGAAATTGAATTGCATCACACTATCACTTTTAAATCCCAGATTGTGTTACCTCTATAGCCAATACTAAAAGAAGGATACTGGCAGTGAAAGAAAATTGCATGGTCAAATTTGTAAAAATTTGCTTTCAAAGAAGTCCTGAGAACATGAAAAGCAAAGATAGCTACAACTCTTTAGATGTATAGAAGCACTGATTCAACTGATTTAAGCCTTTATTTCACAATTGTACCTCTGCCATGTAAGTGAATCTTTTAAATGATTGCAGAGAATGCCAGAAGCTTTATTCAATGAAAATACAACCTGAAGATTTAGAGGTTCAGAGGGATGTCTTGTCTACTAGTTGCTGCGAGAGTAAAACTCTTTCAGTGCAGCAACTTCCTAAACTGCCTCCAACATCAGAGCCTACAGCTGTGAACATTGCATTATTGTCTATATATTTTTTTAGATTAATAAGAAATTGTGTTTTTGAAGATGTGAAAGGACTCTTCTGCCTGCCACAGGAATCATAAGACTGTCTTAGAAGACAGGAATCTAGTTCAAGACAGTACAAACCCCAAGGAATGAGAAACTTGCCCTTTTGTGAGTGCTTCCATCTTTACCATGTTAATTTTAAGGGGTTTTAAATACAGTCAGCTACATGTATCACATGCTGATAAGTCTTCAGTTGAAAAAACTAGATTAAAAGGGAAATCAAGCCACATGAGATCAAACAGTGCAGTTGTTGAACAGACCCAGGTTTGCAGTATCACCTTACAAATAGTTTAAATACTTCATTGCTCTAAAACAGAGGAAAAACCTGTGAAAAGGAAATATATAAAAAGCACCAATATACAAAACACATATATTTATCCCCCACTTGAAAGGAGATTTATCTTTAAATAATCTTGGTATTGTTGCAAGTTATATTTCAACAATATATATTGCACAAGTTATATTTCTTTAAAAAGGAGTATATGCAGTAGTGGAGGAAACTGTTGGCTGATGGGCAAGCTCAGGGTGATGTCCATGTATTAGAAAAACAAAGCTAGCACTTGAAATGCTTTGGTGCTCTCAGACTTGTGGGAGAAAGTTAAACCCTGGGAGAAAGATACATTGCTGAGAACTGGACACCAGGAGTACAGAATTTATAGACTACAAGGACATTGTGTAGAAACCAGAGATAAGGAAGAAACTAAAAAAGACAATTCAACAATTGTTCTGAAACTCTCCCTATCTGGGAAAAAGATAATAAAAAAACTGAAAATGTGGACTAATTAGCATGAGAAGCAAGAAATCATTAATCAATAGAGGATTGAATTCTAATTAGTAGAACTATGCAACTTGTAGCCAATGAACACAAATTCCTTTGTTTGCTAAAATGTATAAATAGAAGTTTTTATAATTGGTGTATATTATTGGTGGAATGATTCCCCATGTACCTCAGTGCCGAATAAAGCACTGCCAACTTTCTTACCTAACAAACTGGTTGGAGAGTTTATTTCCTGGTTTTTGGCGACAGTATGGCTACTTTAACTTGTATTTTAAAAAGCCTAAAATTTCTCAGTTACACTTCCCTATTCAGGGAAAAAAATCCCCCAAATTCTTTCCATAACTGTTTACATTTTATAAAAAAGCTCATCACAATGCTGTTTCGGTTTTTGCTTTTTTTTCTTTTATATGTTCTCCGCATTCTTCACACATATATTTGTAGCTCTGTAGCCTACTGTACTAGTGGCTAGTTTTCCCAGTACTTTTCCATGGCTTTTTCCTAGGTAGAAAGATAAAACAAATTCCAGAGCTCCAGGCCTCGGAGGTTACAAGGCCCAAATCCTATCTTGGTTCTTCTTGGGAACCAAGGCCGAAAACAAGTCTTTGAGATACATTTCATGGACAAAGTACAGCTAGTGCCGAAGCTGGGAATCCAGAAAAGGGGCTTGACATGGACACCACATGTCCTCCTAATTGGTGCTTTTTATCAATTATGCTAATTTCCTGAAACCTATAAAAATATACTCACCCCTGGAGGGGTGGGCTTTTGTGGACATCTTTCCATAACTGCCCCTGAAGACCTTCAAACAAAGATCTGCTCTTATATTACCTCCTTACTAAATTTATCTCGAGTTTTACTTCTAGGTTGGGAAAAAGGCAGCATTCAGTCAGTTTGCACTATACCTTCCCCAGTGGCTCAGCATTACTATACTTAAACCAGTGATATTTTCATGCCACAGGGTAAGAAGACTATAAAAGCTTAAGACATCAAGCTGTGGGTCTGAGCCCTACAATGCTATTCAGCATAGTATTACAGGTACTTCTGACTCAGAGCAGTATTTTCTCAGAAGATCATATATAGGCTACACTCATGTAATGGTTTGAAAGCAAAACCAGTGAGACACTACAAGTCAGAAATACAATTTAATAGGAAAAAAAAAAAAAAAGCGAAAAATAAAATACATGCAATAGTACAAAAGAAAAACCACTGACAGAGTCAGAATACAACCTGACACCCCACTAGTTAGAGTGATGGTAGCAGTCCAAATGAAGTGGTCTTGTTGAAGTAGTGATCCTGTAGAAAGGTCCGGTAGCTCTTGTCCTCTAGAAACCAGTAGGTAAGTGTGGACACTGCTGAAGGCCTAGGCAAAATCTGCCAGGCCTTTTTCTCAGGTTCTGAGTCTTTTTCTCAGGCCATGAAGCTTTCTCAGCTCCAGCCAGGATTTACTGACCATCAAGGTGTCTGCCCTGACCTGCACCGGGGCAGAGTGTGATCACAGCTCTGTCTTCAAATGCTGACCAGCTCACCAAACACCAACCAGATGAAAACACTGGCCAGATGATCCCTCTATAAGCAGGGAATGGACATTCATCTGTTCATGTTGGAACTGTTGATATAGTTTTCATTGTTGTATTATAATAATCACTTAACAATGGATTTTTCACTATTTGATAAGTCTGGTGAATGGTGATGGGTTTTGTTATTGTATTAGAATTAAGTTTTAGAATTAAGTTTGTTAAAAGCACCAGGTATGAAGATTTCCCTAGGCACTTCAGGTATCCACAGATCTCCTGAGTGGTGTTTGTTCTCCTTTGCAAGGGCCCTGTGGAGGATTACAAACACTTCTCGTTCTTTTCTTTTTTTAAACTAGAAGGGGGACTTGTGGACACTGCTGAAGGCCTAGGCACATTTCAGCCAGTCCTTTTTCTCAGGTTCTGAGTCTTTTTCTCAGGCTGTGAAACTTTCTCAGGTCCAGCCAGGATTTTTCCCAGACTAGAGACTTTTTCTTTATTGTAAACATAAGAGAAAGAATCATAACAGAAATAAACACCTGCTAGATTCATGGGAAAGCCAGGGAGAAGAGGTGTCTCTTTCTCTGTCAAATGAACTGTCTGTATTCTGTTTTTCACAATCTATCTTATTTAAAGCCATGGCTTCCTTCAATAAATTGCTCTTTCTTATACCAAGCAAGAGAGTGCCTTGTTGCTGTGTTCACTCACCGCACTGTAACCCTTCATACGGCAACAGGTAAGGGCTGCCTTGGTGTTCCAAATCTCAGTTTTAATCTAGGTAGGAAATGTTTGGCTCCTCCTCCTGGGTGGAGTATCTCACAATGGGATGATGTGATTTTATCAGTCATGCAGCAGGACTCAATGGCCCATTAACAGAAGATATCTTCCTGGAGGAAGGATGGGTTGTGGGAACTCTAGATGAGCTTCTTGTGTTAGGTGCCCCTCTTTTCAGTTCATGTACCTAGGCTGATAAGGACGAGGTAGGTTTTCCATCCCACTTCCTCATGTCTTCTCCATGCTCTTGAAGAACAAACCAGAGGTTACCTCGTGGAGTGTATCCTCTCTCTCTGGCTGGGGAACACCAGCTCCTAATGGCAGAGACTCTTGGTTCTGATGAGATGTGGTAGTTTTCTTCCTTAAGTTCCTTTTTCTGCTTCTGATGGCCCTCTTCAATCAAGTTCCAGACTTGCTCAACCAGCCTTGTTTCCACAGAAGAGACATGGGTATGAAATGGGGCAGTGACAGTGTCCTCGTAAATTCTTAGTTTATTGACCAAGACGCCTACCATGTCCTCACCTTTCCTCCATTGCAGCGCTGCCATATAATGGGAGCACATCTCTGGTCCAAGCCGTGTGAAACTCAACCACATTTAAGATGTGCACCGGACACAATCTGGGCTCTTAGGAAATCTCTCGTCTTCTGAAAAAATTATTTGCAGCACAGTCAATTCCCTCAGGCATTGGATACCTTGTTCCATTGTGCTCCATTTTCCTTGCTGCACCTGGTGGTCTTCTTTATAAAGGTATCAGTCCTTTACACTTGTCAGCAGTCGCCGCCAGGGGCTGAGAGTTTCTTGGGTTCTCCCAATCCCCTGGTCAATGACCACACCCCGGGACAGCGATCCCAGTTGCATGGCCTCACTTCCATCCAGAATGGTGTCATTGGCTGCAGCGTCACAGATGCGTAGCAACCAGGTCAGGATGGAGTCATTTGTCTGGCGAGTGAATTCCCTCCACAGGTCACACAGCTCGCCCTGGGACAGAGAGTGAGTGATGATTTCTGGCTCTGACTCTTCCACTGGGTGTGAAGGTCCTGCCCCACCCTTGTCAGTCACTATCTTGACTGATTTGCTCTTTGATTTCTTCTTCTGAATGGGGGCAACTGCTACCGGTCTAGGCTGTTGTAGTTCGGTGACAATTTGTGTGGAGCTGCTGATGGCACTTTTAGTTTCTTTCTTGGTGACAGTCTGCGTAGACATGGACACTTGCTTTACGTTTGGTTCTTTTCTGCTTTCTTACATTCTGAGTGGACATGGACGCTGTAGCTTTGTTTCTTTTTCCCTCTTCCTCAAGAAGACGCAGAACCACACCATGTAGTGTTTTGTTTCTAAGCATGTTGCAGGCTGTGCAGAGAAGACAAAGCAGAACTAACAACAACACTGTGCTGTCCTTGGCATCCAGGGGGAACTCAACATTTCCAAAAACTGTTGTGTCAGGCCTGAAAGGCTGGAAAAAATCATTCTTTACCCCTCCCCCAGGGGCTGGGTGTGATTGTTGAGGCACCAGACATAGCTGCCTAGACTAGGACAAGCAAACAAAGTTGAGTATATATTCTGAATGATGTTAATTGCCTCAGAGGTTATCATGCAATAGACATAATACACCAATAAATCAATTTTTATACCATACCCTGGTCTACACAGGAGCATTACAACCTGCAGATAGTTCCTGATGCGCAGAAAAATACAGAGTGCTAGATATAAGACCCACGTAAGCATGTTGAGCATCATAGCAAATAGGTGGCTTCTACAATACAAAACTGTAATTCTGACTTTTCTCAGTACCATGCTGCCCCACGTTGGGGGCCAAAAATATGTAATGGTTTGAAAGCAAAACCAGTGAGACACTACAAGTCAGAAATACAATTTAATAGAAAAAAAATAAAGAGAAAAATAAAATACATGCAATAGTACAAAAGAAAAAAAAAAAACACAGACAGAGTCAGAATACAACCTGTCAACCCACTAGTTAGGGTGGTGGTAGCAGTTCAGATGAAATGGTCTTGTTGAAGTAGTGATCCTGTAGGAAGGTCTGGTAGCTCTTGTCCTCTGGAAACCAGTGGATAAGGGCTGCCTTGGTGTTCCAAATCTCAGTTTTAATCGAGGTAGGAAATGTTTGGCTCCTCTTCCTGGGTGGAGCATCTCACAATGGGATGATACAATTTTATCAGTCATGCAGTGGGACTCAATGGCCTATTAACAGAAGATATCTTCCTGGAGGAAGGATGGGTCTTGGGAAAGATAAAGAACATTGCCTCACCTGTTTTTTAACACATGGCTTATTAGCAGAGGATATCTCCCACAGAGATAAGAATCACTGCCCCACCTGGTTTCAGCAGATGGTGATAGAATATATACATTTGGGCACACCTTTACATTGTAACCTAGGATAACTCAGTATGATCCAAATTTTTAACCAGAATGTATAAAGAATTTTCAATATATATGTAGCTGGCAATAGCTATGGTTTGTAATTCGCTGATCTTTGAATATGATTGGCAGTCTTCAGGAACAGCCATGAACTAACAAGGCAAGGAGAAGGCATGTCAGATTGGGCACAAATACAAACCCCATTTGCAGCCCTGACAGCAGCCAGGCATCCTGATGTTGCTGCTGGAGAAGGCTCAGCTCACATTGCCCATGTTATTCTTGTTTTGGGGTCGAGACATGACCATCTCAACATCTCTAAACCAGGCACTTTTCCAGATCACTACATTCACTTACAGTTAAGTCATTAAGGAAATTTCATAATTTGACCATTGACCCGAGATTTTCATTGCTGGGGCCAAAGCCCCTTCACAGCAGGTGGCTCCAGTGAGCTGATGGGTGCCTCACTTGTCTCCCTACACACACCACACACAGTCAAAACCAGGTTTTCCTACCAGCTCTACCCCAGGTTTCCCATAGCAGTCTCAGAGCTCTGCTTCCTTCAAGTAATTTAATCATGGTGCAGTGACACAATAACAGCTGGCGGTGGTGCCTCTGAAGAGGGACCCTGAACAAAGGATTCCCTGGACTTTTACTACAGTCTGTGCACTCATTCCAATGCTGGTTTTGAATCTGGGGTCTTCTCATTGTTCATTGGTTTCTGCAGGGTCTCTAGGTGATTTGACTGGGCAGAGCCACAGGTCTGCTTGCTCCTAGTTAGGCAAAGGGTCGGTGCCTGATCACAACTCATTGCCTGGGGCTCCAACCATTTCCTCCACCCAGGGCACACCTTGCAGCTTACACTGCACCTACACACTGACTTATCGACCCTAGGTGTATTCCTCTCCAAAGTGAACACCAATTGATCTAGTCTGCTTCCTCTCCCTCTAGCATACTCATCATTCTTGAGCAACCGATAGGATTTCTACACTGCTGCTTTTCTTCTGAAGAACTGGGACGGAACTACCTAGATAGGAAAGATGGTTGCTAATGTCTTTACAAACTACTCGGGAAAGAATTAATAACAATGATTAAGCACCTGCAGAGTCCATGAGCTACATGATGTTTTGGTAAAAACATGTTTACAAGAGGTGTTACCTTCTTTGCACCAATGAAATCAAGTCTATCCTCAGTTCCACGCTCTAGTCTATAAAAGTGTATTTGTTTCTTTAATAAAGGCTTTTGCTTCTTTTCTGCCTCTGAAGGAAGCCATGTTGCTACATTTTTTCACTACATCCTAGCTCAATAGCAACAGGAGTAGGTGTCTTTTCACAGGCAAGTAGCAAGAGGACAAGAGGACATGGCCTCAAGCTGTGCCAGGGGAGGTTCAGATTTGACATCAGAAAGAATTTCTTCATGGAAAGGGTTGTCAAGCATTTAAATAGGCTGCCCAGGGTGGCTGTCGAGTCCCCATCCCTGGAGGTGTTTAAGAAACAAGTGGACTTGGCACTTAGTGCTGTGGTCTAGTTGACAAGGTGGAGATCATTGAAAGATTGGACTCGATCTCAGTGGTCTTTGCCAACCTTAATGATTCTGTGATTCTATGATTCTAAATTTTTGTTAATATAACGGCAGAACGTAGCGTCTTATAAATAAACTGCTTCCCTGGTCCTTATTTCTGAAGTATCACAAGAGTTGTTTTAATCTTCAAATGAAACGATGCTACGTTATTTACTCAGCCATGCTGAATTTTTTAAACTTAACTGTATAAAAATCTTAAGAATTTAAGTATACAAGTAAAATGCAGATTAATTTTTATTAAATATAATCTCATGGCAGAATCAAGAAGATATGGGAAAACAATTACAACTAAAAGCATGTGTACTATGCAAAGATTGAATGGTCCAAGCTAGAAACCAATAAAGTTGTATGTTGATTCACAACAGAATAGTAACTGGCTTTATAAACTTAGTGTATTCAGAATGATTCTAAATAGTAGTTATATAGAAACAAAGCTAATAAAATTGCTTATTAAAAAATATTATGCCTTAGATCCCCAAAATGATTGAAAGCTTAGAAATAAGTAATTTAATCATGTGCTTAATTTCATAACTTTTGGGTAACATATAACAATTGTTCAGTAGTGCATAGCATTAAAGAAAAACATGAACTTCTGTGAAGTGGACAGTGCTAATAACAGAAAATGTAAAGAGGACTGGTGTGATGGTTTTGACTGAGTTAGTGTTAATTTTTCCACAGTAGCTTCTATGGGTGTATTGGGTTTGCATGACCAGGTTTTTGTAGTGGGAAAGCTACAGGGGTGTCTCCTGTGAGAAGCTGCCAGAAGCTTCCCCCACATCCATTAGAGCCAGTTCCAGTTGGCTCCAATATAAAACCCCTGCTGCCCAAGGCCAAGCCCATCAGTGAAAGTGGTAGCACCTCTGTGATAACATATTTAAGAAAGGGAAAGAAATTACAGCACAGAAGCTATTTGGGCTAGCATAGAGAAGAATGAGAATATGTGAGAGGAAAAACTATGCAGACACCAGGGTGAGTGGAGGAGGGGGAGGAAGTGTTCCAGGTGCCAGAACTGAGATTCCCCTGCAGCCCACAGTGAAGACCATGGTGAGACATCTGTGTCCCTGCAGCCTATGAAGGCCCACAGGGGTGCAGAGATCCAGCTGCAGCCCGTGGAGAAGGCCCATGCTGGAGGAGGTGGATGTGCCTAAAGGAGACTGTGATGCCGTGGGAAGCCCCTGTTGGAGCAGGGTCCTGGCAGGACCTGTGACCCTGTGGAGAGTGGACCCCATGCTGGAGCAGATTTGGTGGCAGGAGATGTGACCCTGTGAGGGACCTACACTTGAATAGCCTGTTCCTGAAGGACTGCATCATGTGGAAGAGTCCTACAAATGGAGAACTGTTTCCAGTGGGAGGGTGTGCTGGTATGAAAGTAAACTGGTGGGAGAAATGAACCCCACTCAATTACCTTAAGAGAGATGTGGATACTGGTGAAGACTCAGGGAAAGATGCATCTTGGATTTTCCCAAGCTACTCAAAGGAAAACAGAAGTGAAGGAATTAATATCAAAGCTTAACACATGGTGTTGATCACAGAACAGTGTGTGAGAAACGTGATGTTTGGTAAAGGCATGTTTTCAAGAGGTGTTGCCTTCCTCGGACCAACGAGCTTTTTCTATCCTTTGTTCTATGATCCAGTCTATAAAAGTGTGTCTAATTTTGTAATAAAGTACTTCTGCCTTCAGAGGAGGTCGGTGTTGTTATATCCTTTCGCCGTTCCTAGCCCTATACCAACAGAGAGATTTCAGGATGAAGTTACAATTTAATAGAGATTACAATAAATGCAATGATACACAGAAAACTGGCTTAAACCCACAAAGTCAGAGTACAACCTGGCACCCTGTTGGTCAGGGTGATGGTTGCAGTCCTACCAAGTGGTGGTTGCAGTCGAAAGCAGTGGAAGTTTTGGTCATCCTCTGGATCTGCCAAGTGGTGGTGGTGGTGATGTCCTAAATCCCCAAAACCAGAGATTATATATGCTTAGTTTCGGGTGGTAATGTTTGGTACCTCCCCCAGGGCGGGGACTTTCAAAATGGAATAATGTAATACTGTGAGTTATTGCATCTGCCTATTCTGCTAGTGCCATTGAGTCCATTATGGCCCATTAGCAGAGGTGACCACCTCAGGATGGGTGTGACTGTGATGGTGCTTCCCCAGAGGGAGTTATCACAGCTGAGTCATTGGTGTGCAGAGTTGCCTCTTTTTTCCTTATCTCATTTAACATCCATCTTGTAGTCTGAGGTGTCAAGTGTGAACTGGGCAGCTACTGAAAACAACCCATCATTAACAGTGCATCAGAAATGAGGCAGACAGGAGTCAAATATACTGTTTGTTACACCCATATACTGCTCAACGGGCATTCTACTGCAACCAGGACAGAGGGAGCCCACATTGGAGCAGGGGAAGAGTGTTAGGAGTCGTCCCCCTGAGGAGAAAGCAACGGCAGAAAGAACATGTGATGAACTGACCACAACACCACAATGTAAACACCATAAAAATTACAAAGTAATTACATTGAATTACATAATTACATAATCCTGAGTGCCAAAAAAAAAAAAAAAAAAAAAAAAAAGAGAAAGTTCAAAAAACAGAGAGGAAATGAAACAAAAGAAAAAGCATCAAACTTACCATGGACTTGATTGATTTCCGAATTCTGAGAAAGAATTTCATCTGCTAATTTCTGAGCAGTTGGCAAAACTTCTGTGTGGTGCACTGTGATTAAATACTGAACAAGTTTTTGTAGTTGGTCTCTGTTCATTTGAAACAGTGTCTCTGAAATGGGAAGATGCAGTTTGACCTGATCTGGCTTGCGGATCCGATATAAAGAGAGTGCCACAACATGGGCACAGTAAAATATGTCCTTGTTTCCACAGCTACAGGTCACTGAGGTAATCTTGCAACGATCAAAGCTGATAGCTACATTGCAAACAGTTTCTGGCTCCGATTGCATTGCAGGGTCTGTCACAGTGCCACTCAAGTGGAAACCTGTGAAGGGAAAAAAAGGAGGTCTTACATTCATAAAGTACCATATATTTTTTATAACTTTTAATTAATCTAGCAAAAGTCATCATGTATTTCTGATAAAGAATATATCTCATAGAACTGGCTTTAATTACAAGTATGATGAATCCTGCCTTTCTGTCATACCCTTTTTATACCAAATAAAGTCAAAAGAAGCTGGTTTACAAGCCCTCTGCCATTCCATCACAACATTCATAAAAGTTTGATATTAAGGAAAAGTTACTTGATGTTATAGATAGGTAATGTGATTATTTGCTCTCGCAATTAAGGGATTACTATTATGTGTGTTAAGAGAATTTTTATAGATGTGTGGTTATGTTATTGTGGGTTGTTTTTTGTTTGAACATCTTCTGTTTTCCCCACAGCCCCCTTTCCCCCCTCGGTATTGTTGCCACTGGACAGCCTTGGTTGTCCAAGACATGTGGAGGGAGGGTGTGCATGGGGCAGTTGGGAATAGGGAAGGCTTGTTGCTAAGGAGGCGCGGCCTGAGAACATGTCACCTCCAATCAGGTTGCAAGAAAGTAGTCTCCACCAATGGACGGCAAATGAGAGTTGACTGACAGACTTTGGGAGGGGCCAAGGTTGGCTGATGCAACCATAGGAGTATAAAAGGCGGAGCAGCCCTTTTGTAGACGAGCACATGGCAGACTGTCGCATACTCCCAGTGCACTGCTCTTTTTCCTTATTCAGTCCTTTGTTGTATTTGTTAAGGTTTAATAAAACTTTGAAAATTTTAAAGTGAGCAGTCATTTCTCACACTTGGTAAGTGATAGCTGCAGAAGCAGAGTTGCATCCAATTAAGACCAATGTGAAACTCCCAGTAGTTCAGCAAGCCAGCAGCAATTTTCCAAACCTCACACCAGTCTGCACCTACCAGCAAATTTACCCATTCTGTCAATAAGCAAGAGGAAAATAGTGCACTCTAGTGGCACAAACCCTGGTCCTAATCTCAACTCTGCCACCAATTTACTGACACAAATCACTTAACCTCATTGCTTTCACCTCTCCAGCCACTGAGCTGATGCTAAAGCTCATCATCAACCCAAGCAATCTGGTAGGGCAGCTATGTTGGTGTAGCTCTTGGGAAATGGAAATTGCTGCAGTTACACAGGATATCAGATTCATAATAGTCAATGAGACATGCACATACTATTTCAGAAGTGTGCATCTCCACTTGGCATAATAAAGCACAAGGCAAAAAACCTGGTTTTTCTTATATTTTAAGAACATATGGCATACCATAAGAAAGATCTTCACTCCAGCCACTACTCCACAGAGTTCCCTGTTGAACCAAGGTCTTAAATGCTGTTGTCTGAAGATCAGACCTGAACCCATCTTTGTTTTCCAACCGTTAAGGCCCAGCTTTGGCTCTCAATACTTTATCACTGCAGAATTTTGGGGGGTTTTTTTTGGAGTATATGTGTGGTAAAAAGTCTTAGCTGAAAACCATAAAACAACATTGCTAGAAGAGTTAAAAAGATTGTTGCTTACCTTATCGTTCTATCCACTCATTCGTTTGTTGGTTCTTTGATCAAGTTGTTATGTTCTTTTCCCCAGTTAAATGTAGTCCCTATGTAATTCAAACCCTGGTTTATTGTATTTCCCCTATCCCAGTTACTTCCTCCTTCCGCCCTTCCCCTTACCTCATTTCCGGCCTTACCCTTTCCGCCCTTTCCCTTACCTCATTTCCGGCCTGCTGCTGCCTGCCTATCAAGTTAGCCACACCCTATATGTAAATCTCCAGAAGTTTCCCAGTACCACCATTACTGGAAGTTGTTGTTGAAGAAAAGATTCACAAAAATAGTCAACCAACACCGAACCCAAGTTCACAGATCATCTCAACTAACAAGCCAAGTCACCTGCAATATGTCCTTTGTAACTGTTTAATCACCGCAACCTAAAGGGCAGTTAAGAAGAATGACACCCCCAGACCAATGAGCCACTATTGAGATCTCGGACGTGTCCGTGAGGCTGAGACTCCCATCCCTACGTTCGTCGGGATCGGCAGGACCTCCTCCCGGCGTTGCCTGGCAGCAGCAGCAGCAGGCGTAGGGCCTACTCCCCGTGACCCCCCCATTAATAAAGAGCTGTTTAATAAAGGCCTTGGCCCTGCTACATTCATTACAACTTGGGGGCTCGTCCGGGATAGGCCACGCCCAGAAGAGGACGTCGGAGGGGGAGGCGCCACCCCGAAGAGGCCCTCTGGGACAGCTGGCCACCCCGGACCCGGAGCTGCGCGGAACCAGGACAACGCCTGGAGCACCGGTAAGTAGACCGGTGGCGGGCACGGGAGGCGAGCGAGTGTGGTGTGGATGAGACGGGGGCTGGCAGCTCAGACCCCCGAAGCGAGTGTGGACCCCTGAGTACCGCGGTTCCGGACTCCCGCGAGGGGGCCGGCCGGGAAAAGGGGGAAGCGAGTGAGGCCTACCAAGGCCTACAGCGTGAAAGAGGCGCCTCCTTGGGGCCTAGGCCCAAGCTTGGGGAAGAAGGAGAACCTTCGCTAGGACCCAGCTTTCTGTCGGTTGGGGAAGGAGGGGAACCTTCGCTAGGACCCAGCTTTCTCTTGCTTGGGGAAGAAGGAGAACCTTCGCTAGGACCCAGCTTTCTCTTGCTTGGGGAAGAAGGAGAACCTTCGCTAGGACCCAGGTTTCTGTCGGTTGGGAAAGAGGAGAGAACCTCACTAGGACCCACCACTGTGTTTATTTTCAAAGAAGGGGGGGTGCAGGAAGGGGCAGCCGGCGCCCCGCTGGGACCGAGCCCCCCAGGGACGAGGGTTTAGGAAGGGGTATCCGGGCCCCGCTGGGACCTTACCTGACTCCCACCGGTGGAACTGAGAAGAGTAGAGGGAGGGGGCGACCGGGGCCCCGTTAGAGACCGGCTCTATCTCAGTTTAACTGTGGGCCAGGAAGGAGCATAGGGAGGGGGATATAGGTAAACCCCAGTAGTGACCAGCTCTTTCCTTTGCCCTGTTTTAGTTGCCCGTCATTAAATTTGCTTTGAAGTAGGGGCACCGTATATTTTTTTTTAAAGAAAGAAATTATACGTTAAGTTAGAAAGGGCCAAATTTTTTGTTGAGTGTGTCTTTAGTTGCCTGTCAGTTGTTTCCTTTCGAGTAGAGGCACAGTAAGTTTCTGTTAGGCCCGTTTGAAAAATCACTATGGGGTCTTGTATGAGTCAAAAGAGTAGAGCGAAAGAGAACAAAAATGTAAAGAACATCCCTCCTGATAGCCCTTTGGCGATAATGTTAAATAAGTGGGATACTTGTGAAGCTACTAAAAAGTTAGATAAAATAAAAATGATCCATTATTGTGTTGAAGTATGGCCAAAGTTAGATTTACCAGGAGCATGGCCATGGTTCGGTACCCAAGATCCATGGATGTGTACAATGCTGAATCAATATTTAAAGACTTGGGGAGGATCAAATGTGGAACAACTTGAATACGCAGCTTGTTGGAGAGGGAGTAGAGCAAAAGAAGAACCAATAAAGATATGTAAAGTAGTAGAGAAAAAGGGACAAAGGAACGAGGAAGAGAAAAATAAAAGTAAATGGGACCCCCTTGATTATCTTCCCCCTCTTCCCCCGCCTGTCAATAACCCCGATTACCCACTTCCTCCTCCTCCGACCGTCACTCCCCTTCAACCTCCTCTTCCTCCTCTTCCGTCCATTACTTCCTTCGAACCCCCTGCTGTTTCTCTACCCACCAATGCTTCCAATAACCTTCCTTCTGCTCCATCTGTCAATTCTCCTCCTACCTCCTCTCCACCCACCAACACCCCCACTTACTTTCCTTCTTCTGTTCCACTTGTCAATTCTCCTCCTCCTCCTCCTCAAGCATCTAGCATAACTCCCCTGTCACCACCTTCCCTTAGTACCCCTATTCCAAATCAGCTTTTTTTACCTATGTGCCCACTTCCCAACCTGCCTTCACCCCTAGTATCTCCACAAACCCCAATTCCTCCTGCCTTGGTTCAGGCCCCTCCACCAATAGGTGTCCCTTCACCTCCTTCCAATTGGGAACTGAGTCTATCTCCATCCAACAGTAGCTCTTCCTCCAGTAATCAACAGAACCCTGTACCGGCACAAGCAGAGGGACCATATTATAATACGAGGTCAAGGGCAGCAAAAGCAGAAAGGATGTTTCCACTCAGGGAAGTCCCTATGGGAGGAATAGAGGGCAGACTTGGGTTTGTAGACGCACCGTTGACGGCCTCAGAAGTGAGAGGATTTAAAAAAGAAATTGGGAATTTAGTGGAAGATCCCGTAGGCATTGCCGAACAGGTAGATCAGTTCTTAGGACCTAGCATTTATACTTGGAGAGAAATGAATTCAGTTATAAATATACTATTCAACCCAGAGGAAGTTAGGATGATTAGAGAAGCCGGCCTACGCATATGGGAGAGGGAAAACCGGCAAGGACCACCGGGTGACTATAAACTACCTCTCACAGACCCGGGATGGAACCCAAACCAAGAAGAGGGGAGGCGGAATATGATTGACTATCAAGCTTTAATAGTGAGAGGAATAAGAGAGTCTGTTCCTCGCCAAAGTAACACCAAATTGGCCTTTGGAGCAGTACAAGAAAAAGATGAAACCCCATCCGCGTGGTTAAATCGGTTAAGGAAGAACTTTCAGCTGTACTCTAGTATAGATCCTGATAGTCCGGATGGCCAAGCAGTATTAAGAGTACATTTTGTCACCAAATCTTGGCCTGACATCCGAAGGAAATTAGAAAAGATGGAAGACTGGCAGGAAAAAGGGATAAATGAACTACTTAAAGAGGCTCTAAGGGTGTATCTGAGAAGGGAAGAGGAGAAAGCGAAATCGAACGCCCGAGTGATGGTAGCGATAGCTAGAGAATGTATAAATGCAACTGGAAATAAGCTAGAGAAGCCATGTGGATCTAGAGAAGGAGAACCTAAGATTGCGCCAGGCGCAGGAGGTTCTAATGCCAACCCTTGGCAGAAGGTCGGAAAATTTCAGGGCAGATGTTATTACTGTGGTGAAGTGGGTCATCTCAAAAGGTACTGTAAAAAGATTGCCATCGATGAAGCAATTGAAAAAGAACAGGAAAATTTAGAAAAGATTCTGAGAGGGGAAGATTAGGGGTGTCAGGGGCTCTTCCCTTTAGGGGACCCAATGAAACATCTAGATGAGCCCTTGATAAACCTCAATGTTGGTCCCCAGAATTTAAGTTTTGAGTTCTTAGTTGACACGGGAGCTGATCGGTCCAGTTTGAAAGATCTTCCAGTAGGAGTCCATATTAGTAATCGAACGTGCGAAGTAATAGGAGCTGAAGGGACACCCTTCAAAGCACCAATAATTGAAGGAGTAGAGTTAAAAGGAAACTTTAAACAGTGTGTGGCAGAGATGATTTATTTACCACATTTAGAAAAGAATTTGTTAGGGAGAGATTTACAAGTTAAGTTAGGAATAGCAGTTATTCCAGAAAATGGGAGGATGGTTGTGCGTATTATGAAATTGACCGAAAAAGATATAAGTGAAATCAATCCCCAAGTATGGGCAGAAGAAGGGAAAACTGGCTTTTTAGACATCACGCCAATAAAAGTGCAAATGCAAGAAGGAACTACCCCAGTCAAGGTAAAACAGTACCCAATATCAGAAAAGGGTAGAGAAGGACTAGCCCCAATTATAGACCACCTTCTGGCGGAAGGTGTGTTAGAACCATGCATGTCCCCCCATAACACCCCAATTTTAGCAGTCAAAAAGGCAGAGGGAAAATATAGATTAGTCCAGGATTTGAGAGAAATTAATAAAAAAATCATCGCTAGACATCCTGTGGTGTCTAACCTTTACACTCTGTTGAGTAAAATTCCCAGGGAACATGCATGGTTCACCACCATAGATTTAAAAGATGCCTTTTGGGCGTGTCCGCTAGCAGAAGAATGCCGTGACTGGTTTGCATTCGAGTGGGAGTACCCAGGAGGGAAGAGAAAACAACAATTAAGGTGGACCCGTCTACCTCAAGGATTTACTGAGTCCCCCAATCTTTTCGGACAGGCTCTAGAAGAACTATTAGACCAGTTCACCCCTGAAAATGAGACACGAATCCTCCAATATGTAGATGATTTGTTAATATCTGGAAAAGAACAACAGCTAGTTAGAACAACTAGTATAAAACTCCTTAACTTTCTGGGAGAAAAGGGTCTAAAAGTATCCCGGAACAAATTGCAGTTCGTTGAACCAGAAGTGACATACCTTGGTCATATAATTGGAAATGGATACAAAAAGTTAAGCCCCGAAAGAATTTCGGGCATACTAGCCATTTCGACCCCAAAAACTAAACATGACATTCGAAAACTTTTAGGCTTGTTTGGATACTGTAAATTATGGTTAGACAAATATACTCAAAGTGTAAAATTTCTTTATGAAAAATTAGTAAACCCTGAACCCATAAATTGGACTGCACAAGACGAAAAACAATTAGAAGAATTAAAAGAGAAATTATCTTCGGCCCCAGTCCTAAGTTTACCAGATCTCACAAAGGAGTTTGAACTATTCACGAACACTGAAGGGGGAGTAGCTTACGGTGTACTAACTCAGGAATGGGGGGGTTGTCGAAAGCCAATAGCTTACCTCTCTAAATTATTAGATCCAGTAGCAAAAGGATGGCCACTATGTCTCCAAGCAATTGCGGCTGCAGTAATTTTGATAGAGGACGCACAAAAACTGACATTTCAGGGAAAACTTAAAGTATATACTCCACATGATATTAAGACTATCCTCAGCCAAGGGGCCCAGCAATGGCTAACAGAAGCCAGAATACTAAAATATGAAATTATATTAATGAATGCAAGTAATTTAGAATTGGCCACCTCTAAAAGTATTAATCCAGCTCAATTTCTCTCAGGGGAACCCTTGCCAGAGCTAGAGCACAATTGCCTGGAGCTTATAAATTTCCAAACCAAAGTAAGGGAAGATCTACAAAGTACACCGTTGCCATATGGAGAAGTATTGTTTACCGATGGTTCATCTAGAGTAGTAGATGGAAAAAGGGTATCTGGGTATGCAGAAGGAAAAGAGCTAGAAGTGATAGAAAAGGGGAAGCTACCATCCAATTGGTCTGCACAATGTTGTGAGATCTATGCGTTAAAAAGAGGTCTAGACTCATTAGAAGGAAAACCAGGAACCATTTACACTGATTCAAAATATGCATTTGGAATAGTCCACACATTTGGAAAAATCTGGGCAGAACGCGGGTATTTAAACTCAAAGGGGAAAGATTTGGTACATAAAACCTTAATAAAATCCGTATTAGAATCCTTGCTCAAACCAACAGAAATTGCAGTTGTGCACATAAGAGGGCACCAAAAGGGAAATACCTTAGAAGAAAGAGGAAATCGGTATGCTGACAAAATAGCCAAAGAAGTCTCATTAAGTTCCGAAGGGCCTATAGAAGTCTTTAAATTAAATGAGATACCAGAGAAATCAGAAATTACAAAGCCCATTTTTAGTGAAGAAGAATTAAAGATAATAAAAAAGTTAGAAATACATCAAGGAAATCAAGGAGAGTGGGTAATGAAAGATGGGCGCAAATTTTTAAACAAAAGTCTAGCCAGAAAGGTATTGGCAGAAATCCATGAACTGACCCACTGGGGTGTTCAAGGATTATGTGACCACTTCCTCAGAGAAAATTTTTGTATTGGGATATATAATCTGGCTAAATCAATAACTAAAGGGTGTTTAATCTGCCAAAAAGCTAATCAAAAAGTTATGCGAAAAATTGAATATGGGGGAAGGGAATTAGCATTAAGACCATTTCAAAGTGTTCAAATTGACTTCACCGAAATGCCCCCAGTTCAAAAATATAAACATTTATTAGTTATTGTGGACCATCTTACCCATTGGGTGGAGGCCTTCCCCACTATTAAAGAAACCTCAGAAGTGGTCATAAAAATAATCCTTGAACAAATTATTCCTAGATATGGACTAATTAATCACATCGATTCTGATAGAGGCCCACATTTTACGTCACATATATTACATCGAGTCATTGAAGCACTGGGAATGAAATGGAGGTTGCATACTCCATGGCATCCCCAAAGTTCCGGCCGAGTAGAAAGAATGAACAAAACCTTGAAAAATGTATTAACAAAATTAATTGAAGAGACCCAAATGAATTGGCTCAAATGCCTACCTCTTGCCCTATTACGCATTAGGACCAGACCGCGTGCAGACATAGGAGTTTCACCCTATGAAATGATGTTTGGGCTTCCCTTTTTAATTACCCCTTTTAGCTCTGCAAACTATCTAGAAGGAGAAGCTGCCACCCAAGAGTATTTAAGAATCATTGGAAGAACAATAGAGCAACTAAAGAAAAAAGGATACCTGCCCCAAACCTCTCCCTTAGATTCAAATGCTCATCAGATCAACCCTGGGGACTGGGTTCTTGTTAAATCCTTAAGTCACACATCTCTATCTCCTAGGTATGAAGGCCCCTTCCTAGTCCTCCTAACTACACACACTGCTGTAAGAACAAAAGAAAAAGGTTGGACTCACATATCACAAATTAAAGGACCAATTCCACCTCCCCCTGGTGAATCGGACTCCACAGTATTTCAGCCAAAGGCACCTGAATGGACCATTACAAAAGGAACTACAGACCTCCAACTTAAGTTTAAGCGAAAAGAAAAAGACAGCTGAAAAGACTTAGACAGTTCCAATTTGAAAGCAAAGTGTTACTGTACGCAGTTTATGTTAACTCTAGTTGTTGTTATAACGTTGTTGTTGCACACCTGCAGTAGTCTTTCAAGTTCCCAGTAGTTCACTAAAGTTCTTGTTGTTACAAAATTGTTGTATCATACATCCTTCTCCGATTGTAAGTATCATTCAATCCTCTGTCGAAATCCTCAAATTAGAAGTTTGCCAAACCATAAAGACCAATTCCCCTACAGAACACTTTCTAAAAACACCTAAATTAGTATAAAAAGGGGATGAGAGAACTCTGGGAAAGTAAAATCTTACCTAAGGGGACCCCCACCTCCAAGAGGCAAGCCCGGGTGAGACTGAAAGCAGTTCATACCGGACTCTTGAGAGGAGTGTTGCTGGCCTTGCTAACAAATAACCTGATAAGCAGCGAAGAGGTTAAATGCAGCAAGTGTTACCATCGGATATATGATGGGGAGACCCAAGAGTCCCTAATAAGAATTCACACCAACGTGAATCCCAGCTGTTTCAATCATTCCCAGATCTCCACTTGTCAAGAAAGTGGAAAAAACGTATTGGATTGCTAAGAATACTGCCACTTTTCGGCAACGGTTGCTCGGAGAATGTCCTATAGGGGAAGCCTGGTTTTGCTTTGAACATGAGAATAATCAAGGAGAATTAATAGATTTGATCAAAGAAAAACAATTAGTAATAAATACCAAAAAGGAAAACGAATTGGAAATACCTTTAGGGAAAAATTTATTCATAGATTTAGTTGAAAGAATTAGTAAAGAATTAAATATAACCAATTGCTGGGTATGCGGTAATACACAAATGTCTGAGATTTGGCCATGGGAAGGGATCAGTTTAAGCCCATTGGAAATTCTAAAATGGAAGCAAACTAACCAAACATCTCAATTACCTAAGCAAAAACGAAAGAAAGAACAATGGAATTTAAAATATAAACCTATTGGAGAAGAATGTATTAAAAGAGTTGGAAACCCATATAGAACATTTGTAGGAACTATGCCCTGCAAAAGGTACCTAACTATAAAAAAAGTCAATTATAAGGTGGATACCTAAGGAGCCAAACAAATATTGGACAATACACCAAAAGGAAAAAGGATGTGTTTATCACGAAGGATATGATTTACATGAATGTGCTGGAAAGAAAATAAATCCCTTTTGGGGATTAGAGGAATTATCCAAGTATTGGTCATGTCCCACCGAAACCAACCAAACCTTTTGGACAGCACCCGAGTATCTATTCTGGATATGCGGAGACACTGCATATACCAATCTTCCAGGAGATTGGGCCGGGAGCTGTACAATTGGGATTATAAAACCTTCATTCTTCCTACTTCCCAAAAATTCGGGGTCTAAATTAGGAATTCCCTTGTACGATGATTTGAAAAGGGCTAACCGAAAGAAAAGGAGTATGATTAATTTAGGAAGTACTCAAAAATGGAAGGGACAAGTGTGGACACCTGAACGCATCATGGAAGTATATGGGCCAGCTACGTGGGCACAGGATGGGTCGTGGGGATACCGTACTCCCATTTATATGCTGAACTGAATCATCAGACTCCAAGCAGTATTAGAAATAATATCTAATCGAACAGCCCTCGCATTAGACCACATTACCGAACAGTTAACTCAGACCCGAGCAGTGGTCTATCAAATTCGGCTTGCAGTAGATTATTTATTGGCTGATGAAGGAGGTATTTGTGGAAAATTTAATACATCCGAATGCTGCCTGGAAATTGATGATAAAAGCGAAGTAATACGAAACATATCTAAAGAAATCCGAAAAATAGCATATGTAGGAAACCAACAATGGACCCCTCTAATGGACACTAGCTGGTGGGATGACTTCTGGTCCCTAAAAAATAAATGGTGGAAAAAAGTAGTCTTTTTAGTTGCAAGTGCAGTCATAAGCTTTTTATTTTTACCATGCCTACTCCCATGCCTAATTAGGCTTATAAATACCACTATACAAACCAGTATAAGGAATATGACTGATCAAACGAGAGCTAAAATTTTGATGATCGGAACCCAAAACCCAGAACATGATTCAGCTAAAGAAATCTTAAACCAATTTCTAGAACTACAAAAATTATACCCCCAAGAAACCGAAAATTGTGATTTGATGCGGGTCAAAGACCCGATCAAAGAGAAAGAGGGGGGATTGTGGTAAAAAGTCTTAGCTGAAAACCATAAAACAACATTGCTAGAAGAGTTAAAAAGATTGTTGCTTACCTTATCGTTCTATCCACTCATTCGTTTGTTGGTTCTTTGATCAAGTTGTTATGTTCTTTTCCCCAGTTAAATGTAGTCCCTATGTAATTCAAACCCTGGTTTATTGTATTTCCCCTATCCCAGTTACTTCCTCCTTCCGCCCTTCCCCTTACCTCATTTCCGGCCTTACCATTTCCGCCCTTTCCCTTACCTCATTTCCGGCCTGCTGCTGCCTGCCTATCAAGTTAGCCACACCCTATATGTAAATCTCCAGAAGTTTCCCAGTACCACCATTACTGGAAGTTGTTGTTGAAGAAAAGATTCACAAAAATAGTCAACCAACACCGAACCCAAGTTCACAGATCATCTCAACTAACAAGCCAAGTCACCTGCATGTCCTTTGTAACTGTTTAATCACCGCAACCTAAAGGGCAGTTAAGAAGAATGACACCCCCAGACCAATGAGCCACTATTGAGATCTCGGACGTGTCCGTGAGGCTGAGGCAACGCAGCAGGCGTAGGGCCTACTCCCTGTGACCCCCATTAATAAAGAGCTGTTTAATAAAGGCCTTGGCCCTGCTACATTCATTACAATATGTAAACATGACATTGAGTTTTGGTTCAAGCATTAAGTCAGAGGTATAGCTACAAAGCAATACAAACAAATTACATATTATCAGTATTAAACTTGAACAGACTGCATACATAAAATCTGGAATGGATATCACAAGTAAGATGTTCTACATTAACTATTTATAATGGAAATAATATAAAGCCACAAAGTCCAAAACCGATTAAGTATTCTTGGATTTCAATACAAGTGTGTTGTAGGAAGCAGTATCACATGAAAATTAAAAACGAAATATATACATAGCTATAGTCCAAAATATTGCATCTCAAATTGTTTTTAAGAAACTTTTCAATCTACCGTAAATGAAGAGGAAAATCTCATTTTTTACATTTGTTAATGCTGTGCATTTCAGAGCAGGTTGTGCAGTCAGTATCACTGTTTGGATTTTGTTCAGCTACAGAAATTTGATACTCTACCCAGAAGAAGTCATAGATACAGACTCTTGATTTTTGCAAGATAATGTTCATGAGTTAAAGTAGTTAAAGATGCAGTAAGCTGTAAAGTGCACAGATATGAAGGGGGGAAGGATGAAGAAACCTAGGCGTACTTGACATTTTTGCTCTTGGCTCCACTCAACACTTATACATAGAAGGTGAAGGGAATTGCCCCTTGAATCATGAGCTCCTCCCTCTGACTTTCCCTCTGATTTGTAAGTAATCATAGCATGATCCTGTGAGTGCCCTCTCTAAAAAAAGAGGCATTATTAAAACTTATTCAGCTCTATTTCAGGTTAATTTCCAGTAAAGAAGAGATGCATTGGTGTTCTCAAGGAAATGGTATAGGAGATATCTTTTTTTAAATATCACTTTCCTATGAAGTATATATCAAAGTTTCTCATCTATGACCTGAGGAAAAGTGTAACACCTGAACACTCAAAAAGGGTCTGATCCTACTCCTTCCTGGTCTCAGTAAGTAGCTGAATTGGATCTGGTTGAGCTGGAGTTCATTTTCCAATAGCAGCCCTCCCAGCGCTGTGCTTTGCATTGATAGCTAGAAAGGTGTTGAAAACACACCAGTGTTTTGGTTACTGCTGACCAGTGCTGGCACAGCATTAGTGCTGTCTCCAACATTTCATCCCAACAATAGGATGGGGGTGAGCAAGATCCTTGGAGGGCACACAAGCAGGCCAGCTGATCCAAATTAACCAAAGGGATATGACATCAGTTCAGATATAAAAGCTAAGGGAATGAGGAGGAAAGGGGTTATTTGTTATTTACAATGTTTGCCTTCCAGAGCAATCGCTATGCATGCTGAAGCCCTGCTTCCCAGGAAGTGTCCGGACATTGCTTGCTGATGGGAAATAGGGGATAAATTTATTTTTTTCCCTTTGTATGTGTGCATGCAAACTTTCACTTTTGCTGTAGCAAACTGCCTTATCTTAATGTACTAGTAAAAGCCTCCCTTCTCATGGCCATCACTGATGATGACTGAGGGGGACTGTAGGACTCTTCCCCAGCAGAACTTCTGCTTACAGCTAAGATGGAAAATGAGGAGTCAAATGAGGAGGCAGACGTTTTAGTAGATACAGGAGCTAGTTACTCTGTGCTAAATACAGTAAAAGAAAACTTGAATAATGATTCTATAACAATTGTTGGTGCAACAGGGAATCACAAAACTCAGCCATTTTCCAAACCCATTGATTTTAAATTAGGAAAACAAAGGATGACTCACCAGTTTTTGTATCCACTCAATTAACCAAAGCCTCTCCTTGGGAGAGATTTATTGGAAAAAATAAATGCTGAAATAAAATTTAAAAATGGGGGGGGAAAAAAGGTTATTATTCCAGAATCTAATTGTGTGGAAGGCTCTATTTTTACACTACAGTCTCTGAAATTGGACGTGATTCATCTGCCAGTATCACTTAAGGACGCAGTAATTCTGATAGTCTGGGCTGGAGAGGTGCCCAGAAGATCCAAAAGAACAGAGTTTGTATTATTTCAATTAAATTGAAACCTGGAGCGGGACCAGAAAGTCAAAAGAAATGCCCTTTGAAAATAAAAAGTCGTAAGGGGTTATTATCCCTTATGGAAAAATGTATAAAATACGGCCTATTAAAGGAATGCAAATCTGTCCTGGGATGATGTTGCAATCCTTTGTATCTCCAATCGTGTGTGCTGTTCATGCCTGGATGTTTGGTACTTTTAGAATTGTCTCTGTGAAGGTTTGTTTTGTCTAGCTAGCCGGCGCCCCTCCCCCCATCGGCTGGGCTTAGAGGGGGGGAGGATCGCGGGCTGGGCTGCCTGCTTTTGCCGGCTCGATGGCTGGACTTTTGCTTGCTTGGCTTTTTTGCTTTGCTTGCTTCGCTTTGCTTTGCTTTCTTTTTTTCCTTATTAGTTAGTTTAGCTAGGAATACTGTGAGGGAATGGTGACCCTTTTGTTCGTTGTAAGATAGGTTATCTTGAAACCCGGACATGCGGGCTTAGATAAGCAATCTTGAAGCCCGGATATGCGGGCTGGTCTGTGGGTATGTGATTACTGATTACTTAGGCTAGCACAATAACCAAACGTCTTAGTAACTTTTTTTAGGAAAACAAAGGGTACTGCAAGGATCAGCGCTGACAACGGAAGAACCCCTAGCAACCGGAGAAACGTGCGCACCCGGAAATCAGGGGACTTAAAAGAGAACGAACTTTGGGGGAAAGTGTGGCAGTTTTGTGGAGCGGAGACTCCCTGCCACCCAGCGCTGCAATTTGCTTTTGCCGTCTGTACTCAATAAATTTTTCAAATTGGTTTGGAGTATGGCCCTTTGTGCTCATTTATAACAATTTGGTGCCGTGACTCGGATCGAGATTGGGTAAGGGGGATTTCCCGTCTGTGGGAAGGCGCACCCCACCCTCTTGGTGGTCCCGAGGGACGGGAGCCCCCGCTCCCACCTCGACCGACGAACCTAAAACCAGAAGGCAAAAGCAAAGGAGGAAAGGGCCCGGTTGACCCCTTAAATTTTGTGCACAAAGTCCGGACGAAGACGCGGGACGCGTAAGTAAAAGGGGATCCGTTCGGGTGGGGTCGGGATCCCGGAGTGCGGCGACGTGGTGTGTGTGAGAGGGGAACTGGCAGCCAGATTCCCCAAGTGAGTGCGGACCCTTTAGTAGTGCGGTTCCCATTGACCCGCGAGGGCTTGGGCCACGAAACAGGGGAAGCGAAAGTGACTTTTTGTGCGAATGAAGGCACTCCGGAGGAATGGGGCAGGGGAAGAGTAAGCCTCCTGCAGGGATTAAACTCCCACCTGTACCAAGGGACAGTCCCTTGGGGTTTTTTTTAGATAATTGGGAACATTTTCCGGACACAGGGGGGAAGGATAAGGCTAGGATGATACACTATTGTGTAGAGATATGGGGTGGAAAGGAAATCTCAAAGGGTGTGTTTTGGCCAGTATTTGGGTCTTCCGAGGACTGGGTGAAGCAAAAACTAAACATTTGGGTAAATACAAAGAAACCTTTTCACCTGAAGGAGAGTGAATATGCTAAGGTGTGGGTGGGCCGCCCAGAGGTGTTTATTTTTAAACTAACAGAAAAATCTAGCGAGAATAAGGAGAAGAAGAAGGGGGGTCGAGCTGAGGAGACTATGATAGTCCCTCCCCCATATGTGCCCCCACCCCAAGCACAAGGAGGGGGTCCCAATGCACCCCCGGAGGAAGATTCGGATTTAGATCAGTCAGAATATACTGGGCCAACAACTCGGAGCAGGGCTCAGAAAGGGCTGTTTCCCTTAAGAGAGATGCCCATGGGGGGACCGCAGGCGGGAATAGGATTTATATCGGTGCCCCTTAGCTCGGGGGATGTGAGAGACTTCAAGAAAGAAATGGGACACTTGTTGGAGGATCCATTGGGAGTGGCTGAAAGGATAGATCAGTTTTTAGGCCCAAACATGTATACATGGGAGAAATTACAGTCTATTTTAAACATTTTGTTTACGGCAGAGGAAAAGATTATGATCAGGAGGGAGGGGATGCGTATTTGGGATGCCCAACATGCGCAGGGGCCGGCAGCAAATATAAAATGGCCTCTTCAGAACCCGAATTGGGATCATCAGAACCTGGCCCATAGAACCCATATGCAGGACTTAAGAACTATTATAGTCCAGGGAATTAGAGAATCAGTCCCAAGGGGTCAGAATATTAATAAAGCCTTTAATGAGAGACAAAGAAAGGAGGAGCCCCCCACGGAATGGTTGGAGAGGTTGCGGAAGAACTTCCAACTTTATTCAGGAATGGACCCGGATGGTCAGATGGGACAGGCAGTGCTGAAGGTGCACTTTGTTTCAAAATCCTGGGAAGACATTAGGAAGAAGATACAAAAGATGGAAGACTGGCAGGATAGAGGCTTGGATGAGTTGTTAAGAGAGGCTCAGAAGGTATATGTTCGAAGGGAAGAGAAGAGTCACAAGCGACAGGTTAGGATGATGGTTGCTGCGGTGCGGGAAAGTAGAGGGTAAGATCAGGGAAAGATGCAAAAACAGCCTATGAGAGAGTTTGGGGGTCCGAGAGATTCAAGGGAGAGGCAAGACCAGAAGGTGTGCTTTTATTGTGGAAAGAGAGGACATTTCAAGAGGGAATGTCGAGTCCGAATTAGAGATGAGGAAGAATTCAAAGCAGATTAGAGGGGTCAGGGGCTCTATTTAATGAGGACCCGGAAACAACAAAAAGAGCCCTTGATAAAACTGAGAGTGGGTCCCTATGACCAGGAGATAACCTTTCTGGTCGACACGGGTGCAGAAAGATCTACCATTCAATTTTTGCCCAAGGGATGCACCCTGTCTAAAGAAACTGCCACTGTGGTGGGGGCAAAAGGAGAACCTTTTGAAGTAAGGGTGATAAAAAGGGTGACGGTGGAATCAGAATCAAAGATAGGAATAGGGGACTTTTTACTAGTACCAGAATCTGATTATAACCTATTAGGAAGAGACATGATCATAGAATTAGGAATTCAAATAGAAGTAGTGGAAAAGGAATTACAAATTAGGCTTTGCCCCCTTAGACAAGAGGATGAGGACAGAATAAGTCCTGATGTGTGGTACAACCCAGGAAGCGTTGGACAACTGAAAATAGCCCCATTCACGGTAAAAATTAAGAACCCTGAGGTCCCCGTGAGAATAAAACAATACCCCATTTCCCTGGAAGGAAGGAGGGGACTAAAACCTGAGATAGGAAGACTACTAAATAGGGGGCTGCTGGAGCCTTGTATGTCTCCTTACAATACGCCTATACTTCCTGTCAAAAAGACGGATGGGTCGTACCGTCTAGTACATGATTTGAGGGAGATAAACAAACGGACCATAGCGAGGTTTCCTGTAGTAGCAAACCCCTATACCCTTTTGAGCAAACTAGGACCTGATAATTTATGGTATAGTGTAGTGGACTTAAAGGATGCCTTTTGGGCCTGTCCCCTCGATGAAGCAAGCCGGGATTACTTTGCTTTCAAATGGGAAAACCCTGATACAGGAAGAAGACAACAGCTTATATGGACAGTGTTACCCCAGGGGTTTACGGAATCTCCAAACTTGTTTGGACAGGCACTGGAACAGATCTTACAAGATTATCAAACTAGGCCGGGGGTGACCGTGATACAATATGTGGATGACCTATTGCTGGCAGGGAAATTGGAGGAGGACGTAAGAGAAGAAAGTATCCGGCTATTGAATTTTCTGGGACTTAAAGGCTGAAAGTTTCCAAAGCCAAACTTCAATTTGTGGAGGAGGAAGTCAAGTATTTGGGACATTACTTGAGAAGGGGAGAAAAGAGAATAGATCCCGAAAGGATCCAAGCAATTGTGGCATTGCCAATACCAAAGAATAAAAGACAAATTCGCCAAATTTTAGGACTTACTGGGTATTGTAGACAGTGGATTGAAAACTATAGCAGCAAGGCCAGATTTTTGTATTACAAATTAACACAAGAAGGGTTGTTAAAATGGAGCCAAGAGGACACAGACAAACTCCAGGAGTTAAAAGAGAGCCTGGTCCATGCCCCAGTCCTAAGCCTCCCCAATCTAAGGAGGCCATTCTTTTTATTTGTGAACATAGAAGAAGGTATTGCTTTTGGGGTGCTTACTCAGGACTGGGCGGGGAGGAAGAAGCCAGTGGCATATTTGTCAAAAATTTTAGATCCAGTGAGTAGGGGGTGGCCCACATGCTTGCAAATTGTAGCGAGATGCACTCTATTGGTTGAAGAAGCTAGAAAAATTACCTTTAATAGTAGCCTAAAGGTGATGTCTCCTCATAATATCCGGAGTGTGATGCAACAAAAGGCAGACAAATGGATCTCTGATGCGAGACTTTTAAAGTATGAGGGCATTTTAGTAGAAGCCCCCGATTTAACACTAGAAACTACCACCTTACAGAACCCAGCTGCATTTTTATATGGGGAACTGGAACATCAACCCCTAACCCACGATTGCATAGCAACCATTGAAGAGCAAACAAAGATTAGGCCTGATTTGGAGGAAGAGGAGTTAGAAGATGGTGAAAGATTATTTGTGGATGGATCCTCTAGGGTGATTGAAGGAAGAAGGAGATCGGGATACGCAGTTGTGGGGGGTTCCGACCTGCAAGTGATAGAGTCAGGTACTTTAGATAAATCTTGGTCTGCACAAGCATGCGAGTTGTATGCCATATTAAGAGCTCTAAAACTCCTCAAGGGAAAAGAAGGGACAATATATACTGACTCTAGATATGGATTTGGGGTGGTACATACCTTTGGAAAAATATGGGAAGAAAGGGGTTTGATCAATTCACAGGGGAAAGACCTAGTGCACCAGAAGCTAATAGTTGAAGTATTGCAGGCTTTGAGGGGACCTAGGAGAGTGGCCGTGGTCCATTTAAAAGGACACCAACGGGGGATAAATTTCAAAAGCAGAGGAAATAATGCAGCGGACCAAGAAGCTAAGCAGGCAGCCTTAAGACAGATGGTCCTAAAAGAAAAAGGGGGGCAAGAAAACCAAAAAGTACATAATGAGGAAAGTACTAACATAATTTTTACTAATGAGGAAAAGGAAAAATTAAGGAAAATGGGGGTTAAGGAGAAGTCAGGAAAATGGATGCTAGAGGATGGACAAGAGGTATTACCCAAGGCAGTGGCCCAAAGAATTTTATACAAACTACATCAGAAAACACACTGGGGAGCTCAAGGATTAGTGGATCATTTTGCGACTAAGTTCATGAGTATGGGAATTCATGATATGGCCAAACATATTACCAAGGGATGCCCCATTTGCTTGCGAGTGAATCGAAGCAATCTTAGAAAACTACCCCATGGGGGAAGGCCATTAGCAAAAAGACCCTTTGCAAATCTTCAAATAGATTTTACTGAATTACCAAAAGTGGGGAGAATTAAGTACCTTCTGGTGATAGTCGATCATCTTACTCACTATGTGGAAGCCTTCCCGACCGCCAGAGAAACGGCATAAACAGTCACAAAAGTCCTGCTGGAAGAGATAGTCCCAAGATACGGGGTACCAGAGACTATCGACTCTGATAAGGGACCACACTTTACATCCAAAGTAACACAGGAGTTGGCAGAAGCGTTAGGAATAAAATGGGAACAGCATACCCCCTGGCATCCCCAAAGCTCAGGCCGAGTGGAGAGAATGAATGGGGAAATAAAGAAGCAGCTTACTAAATTGGTAATGGAAACTAAATTATCTTGGGTAAAATGTATTCCACTAGCCTTGCTGAATATCCGAACCCAGCCCCGAGCGGATGTGGGGCTTTCCCCATTTGAAATGTTATATGGTATGCCATACAATCTAGAAAAGGTACAAAATAATCCAAATATTAGTGAACAATATGTCAATAAGTACCTGGTAGCTCTAATGAAATTTAGGAGACAACTGTGGGAAAAGGGAATGTGGGGTCAAAGACCACCACTGGATCTTATGTTACATCAGGTACAGCCCGGGGACTGGATATTGATCCGGAGTTGGAAAGAAAATCCAATAACACCCAAGTGGGAAGGACCTTATTTGGTGCTACTTACAACGGACACGGCGATACGCACCGCAGAAAGGGGGTGGACTCATGCGAGTCGAATAAAAGGACCGGTAGACCCATCCAAATTCACCAAGGACTCTGGTTGGGAGGTAAAGGGTGCAGCCGGAGACTTGAAGTTAACTTTAAAAAGGAAGACACAGTCCTGAAAGACCGTGTTGAAAGGAGACTGAATTTTGATATACCGCCGAATGGACTCAGGGGATACCCGGGTGGGGGAAAACTGGGTGTTACAAAAAGAACTAATAGGACACTCGGAGCCCCCAGGATATTGTAAATACTTAGAAGATCTTGCTCAACAACCATATTATCGACCTATTAGATTGGAATATAAATCTCAATTATGGAATGGGGAGGGGCATGTTAATCATAGAGATATAAGGGTAAAGTGTAGCTGGCTAGATTGTAGTTGTTACCCATTTGTGTGTTTTTCTTGTAAAATTTGTAAAGAGCTGTGGTGGATCCATTGCCAGAGAGGGAGGGCCCCTAAAAGTGTCTGTCAACCTTGTTGGGAGGAGCAGCGGGAACTGACTACCTGGGTATTGAACCAGAAGGTGGCAGCTCAGGAACTAAAAGTAGGATCTGCATCTTGGTGGCAGATATATTCAGAGGGAGTGAACCCTGACCTTTGTTGTTACCATCCTAACGAACCCTTTGTTCCATACATTGTGGATATCCTAGAAGTAAGGTGCCAAAAGAGGGAAAAAAAAAAAAAAAAAAAAAGCTCCGGTGCGATATCCCTCCACTAAAAGAAAAAATTGGAGCTCCAAAAGGAATAAATGGGAGAGAGGAACTCATCCTGTCCCTGAAGAACATCCTTGCTGCCGAGAAGATGGTTTACCCCGTAGCTCATAGCAACCGAGTTGACGGGCGAGGCAGAGGGATGAGATGTGGGAAAGAAAGGATTCGCCAGGATGAGGAAAAGGTGGATATGGCACCTAAGGTCCTAAGGGAACAGGGACGAAGAGGAGGTAACAGGGGGAGAACGATAGGGATAAAAATAAGAAAACCTCATTCTGGCAATGGATCTCACCTGGTTCTGGGGATATGTGTAATTTGGATGAACATGATGTTGATACAGGGAGACGGGCAATCACATGAACCCTTCAGGTGGTCTTTAATAAGATGGGAGTCTCCAGACACACCTATCCAAACGAAAGTCACCTCAGGAGCCCCCAGTTTTAATATAACATTGGATCCTTTGTTCAATACCTGGAGTACTTGGGGTGCCTTGTCAAAACCAAGAGGAGTAGTTTACTTGTGTCCGGCATCAAATCCAGGAAAAGGGTATTGCAACTATCCTGGGGAATTTTATTGTGGATATTGGGGTTATGAGACTATTTCCCTGGGATGGGTAGTTGGAAACCCAGATAAGTACCTGAAGGTGGGAAGGGGGCCATATGGTTGTAGGCCACCCAGAACGGATCCATCGGGAGTAGTAGTAGACGTTGGAACTTGCAAGTGGATTTACCTAAATGTTACACAGCCTCAAGACACCACTTGAATAACAGGAAAATTTTGGGGAGTGAGGCTGTGGGAGCCAGGGAAGGATAGAGGGGGGCATATCCTGATAAAAAAGGAGCCTCTTCCACATGACCCAATAGCCATAGGACCAAACCCAATGGTGGAGGAAGAAGAAGTGGAGTGGGATGATGCAACTGTGACACCAAATAAAACACAGGGAAATCAATTTTCCAGCTGGCCCATTGCAACCCACCCTACCCAGAAGGATAATACTCTCTGGAAGGTAATGCAGGCCACCTTTGGAGTTTTAAATAGCACCTATCCAAACTTAACCGAAGGATGTTGGTTGTGCTATATGATCAGCCCCCCATTTTATGAAGCCTTAGGATCTACTGCAAAGTCAAGGCGCATTAATGGAACAAACCCCAGAGAATGTCTGTGGAAAAAGGGAAGGGACAGTACTCCTGGAATATCCATGGCTCAAGTGAGAGGAAAGGAAAGGTGTGTTGGCAACGTACCACTGGATAAAGACCACCTTTGCCAGGTAAAAATGTCCGTGAACGATCACCGAAAGCCAGCTCAATGGCTGATCCCTGCTGCAAATACTAAATGGGTCTGCAATATTTTGGGAGTTACCCCGTGTCTGGCAATTGATAGATTTGACCAAACGCATGAGTATTGCATACAGGTGTTAATTGTTCCCCGAATTACTTACCACTCAAAGGAGTATGTGTATAACCATCATGACACCCCAGAACATCACCTGGGCAAAAGGGAGCTACTCACAGCTCTTACTGTAGCGGTATTACTGAGTGTTGGGGGGGCCGGGATCGGTACCGGAGTAGCGTCCCTAGTAAACCAGCAGCAAGGGATGAGGGATCTGAGAATGTCAGTGGATGAAGACCTAAGTAGAATTGAAAAGGCTATTGATGGCTTGGTAAAATCAGTAAGGTCTTTATCAGAAGTAGTGTTGCAAAATCGTAGAGGGTTGGACCTGTTGTTCTTACAACAAGGGGGATTATGTGTAGCCTTACGGGAAGAGTGCTGCACGTATGCAGATCATACCGGCATAGTCATAGACACTATGGCTGAGCTCCGAAAACAGCTAGAGCAACGAAAAAGGGAACGAGAGGCTCAACAAAGTTGGTATGAATCATGGTTCAATCATTCCCCTTGGCTAACCACCCTTTTATCTACTATAGCAGGACCTATAGTTTTACTGGTAATCGGATTGACATTCGGCCCCTGTATTTTTAACAAATTAATTAATATTGTAAAGGGGAGATTAGAAGCTGCCCACCTTATGCTGATACGGGCGAAATATGAGCCTCTAGATGGTGTCGAAACTGAGGATTGCTTAGAACTTAGCAGAAAAGAGCTCCAGAGATACAACGAACAAAAATAGGTAAATAGAAAAAGGGGGGATTGTGAGGGAATGGTGACCTTTTTGTTCGTTGTAAGATAGGTTATCTTGAAACCCGGACATGCGGGCTTAGATAAGCAATCTTGAAACCCGGATATGCGGGCTGGTCTGTGGGTATGTGATTACTGATTGCTTAGGCTAGCACAATAACCAAACGTCTTAGTAACTTTTTTTAGGAAAACAAAGGGTACTGCAAGGATCAGCGCTGACAACGGAAGAACCCCTAGCAACCGGAGAAACGTGCGCACCCGGAAATCAGGGGACTTAAAAGAGAACGAATTTGGGGGAAAGCGTGGCAGTTTTGTGGAGCGGAGTCTCCTTGCCACCCAGCGCTGCAATTTGCTTTTGTCATCTGTACTCAATAAATTTTTCAAATTGGTTTGGAGTATGGCCCTTTGTGCTCATTTATAACAAATACCACCCAAATCTGATCCGGACTTCACCTGGAAACATCAAAGAACTTCCTGAGTCTGCCTGTTCGTGACAAGCATTACGCGTTTCTGCCCTCCCCGGCACCGGAGACTCATACTCCCAGACTGGTGAAAGTTCCTTTTGCCATCTGTGGCTGTTTTTTCTTGTGTTGGGGAGTGTTGTTTTATTTGTTTTGGGTTTTTTTTGTTGTTTTTTTTTTGTTTTGTTTTGTTTTGTTTTGTTTCCTTTGTGTGTTTGTTAAATAAACAGGTTTTTCCCACTTTTCCTCTGAGGAAATTCTTCCCGAACCCAGTGGTGGGAGGGGGAGGAGTTGTGGGGGTTTGTTCTCTGGGGGGCTCCTTTTTGGAGATTTTCCCCCTAATTTGTCCTAAACCAGGACAAAATCCAAACTTGATTAACCCATTTTGCTAGTTAAGAAGGCAAATGGAAAGGATTACTGGCTGGTACAGGACATTAGAGCCATAAAAAATCCTTATATATTGCTAACAACCTTGAGTGAAAAATTAAAATGTTTTACGGTATTAGATTTGAAAGATGCCTTTTTCTGTATCCCTTTGAGTACTGAAAGTCAAGAGCTTTTTGCTTTTAAATGGGAAAATCCAAACACAGGGAGAACTCAACTGACTTGGACAGTTGTTCTGCAGGGGTTTAAAAAACAGTCCCAGCAACTTCAGAAATCAATTGGCAAAAGAACTGGAGGAATGGAAAAATCAGAACCTCATTGGAATCTTGTTACAGTATGTAGATGATATTCTGATAGCCACTGAAACTGAACAGGAATGTTGGGATCAGACATTGTTGAATTTTCTGGGACTAAGTGGATAAAGAATATTCAAAGACACAGCACAAATAAATAGTCCAGAGCACAGTAACCTATTTGGGATTAAAAATCCTCCAAGGCAAAGGAGGTTGGGACAGGAACGAAAAGAAGCAATTTGCCAACTCCCACAGCCACAAACAGTAAGACAGCTGTGGCCTTTCTCAAGATGATACATTGGTGTTGCTTGTGGATCAGCAATTATGGGCTGCTGGTAAAGCCACTGTATGAGCTCTTGAAGAAAGCTCAGAAGGACTTTATAGTCTAGACTGATGATCCATGGGCTGCCTTTTTACAACTCAAGTGAGCCCTTATGTGCGCCCCTGCTTTGGGGCTCCCAGATCCCACACGCCCGTTTGAACGATTTACTGATGAAAGACAAAACAGCACTGGGAGTGCTGTCACAGTTCCTCGGGGACCAGAGGAGGACTGTGGCCTCCTTTTCAAAGCAACTAGATATTGTCAGCTAAGTCTGGCCTAGTTGTCTGAGGGCAGTAGCAGCTATTGTTCACTTGATCCAGGAAGCTCAAAAACTGACTTTGGGACAAAGCATCGTTATTTATGTATCACATATGGTGTAGTCAGTACTTGAGCAAAAAGAGGGCCACTGGCTATCTCCTAGCCAGATGCTAAAATATCAGGTAGTCTTGCTGGAACAAGATGATGTGACGCTCAAAACTACTTCTATATTTGTTAACCCTGCTATATTCTTATCTGCCCAACAAGTAGAAAGAACCCCAGAGCATGATTGCTTACAGACTATAGAAGTATGTTCCAGCAGACCTGACTTAGGAGACTGACTCTTGGAAAGACCTGATTGGGAATTAGTAACCAATGGGAACAGCTTTGTCTGAAATGGAAAACAATTATGTGGCTATGCAGTGACTACACACCATAATGTAAACGAATAGGGGGCGCTCCCATCCAATGTTTTGGCCCATAAACCAGAACTAATTGCACTCACTTGAGAATTGGAACTGAGTAAAGTAAAACGAGTTAACATTTGGACTGATTCAAAATATGCCTTTGGAGTGGTATATGCACACACGGGGCCATCCAGAAAGAAGAAGGCCTTTTGACATCTCAAGGCACATTAATCAAAAATGGAAAACAAATCTTGGATTTATTTGAAAGTATCCAGAAACCAACAGAAGTTGCCATCATGCATTGCTTGCAGAGCACACCAAGTGGGTAAGACCAAACCAGAATAGGGGAATCATTTAGGCAATAAGGCTGCCAAAGAGGCTGCAGAGAAAGGCACATTAGAAAACAAAGTTTTATCTTTAATATCCCTGCCAGATATGCCTCTCTCAGTAGAGAAACCAGAGTATACTGCTAGGGACCGTCAATTAATTGAAACCTTAAAAGTAAAATTTGATCTGAAAGCCTGGGCAGTTACCCCAACCAGGGAAATAGTAGTCCCTGAACAGATGTTGTGTGAAATAGTGGATCACAAACACAAAGCTACTCATTGGAGTACTGAAAAACTTTTGAAACATTTCCAAAAAATCTATAATTGGGTCTAAAATAGCTCAGATTGTACAATCAAGAATCCAACTAAGTACATTTTGTAAAGAAACAACCCTAACACAGGAACAAAGTAGTGCTAGGATCCATAAAATCTGGAAATGTTCTGGGTGAATACTGGCAGATTGATTTTGCAGAATTGCCCAGAAAAGAGGGATAAAAATCTTTCCTAGTTCTGGTAGATACCTTTTATGGGTGGCCAGAAGTCTTCTCTTGTCATACCAACCAGGCTAAGAAAGCAACTAAAATACTGTTGAATCAAATAATACTTAAATTTGGAGTACCTTTGGGAGCATCATCCAACAGAGGTTCCCCCTTTATTGCTGAAATGGTTAGTGAACAGGTTAGCAAAGCCTTGGGAATAACTTGGGGTCTTTGCATTTCTTATAGGCCCCAAGCTAGTGGCAAAGTAGAGCAAATGAATTATACAATCAAATTGCAATTGGGTAAAATATGTCCGGAAATCTCCTTGACATGGGTCCAAGCCTTACCTGTTGCTCTACTTCGAATTAGAATTCAGCCACAGGGCACCAGCAAAATATGCCCCTATGAGCTGCTATATGGTTGACCCTACCAAGTACCGCACATTCCAGGAAACGCACACATAAAAGGAGGGGTCAATTTGAATAATTGTCTCATTTCTCTTAGTAAAACTTTACAGGATTTGAATCAAGCAGTGATCTTCAGACTGACGTGACTGGACACACCAGCACATGAGTTCCAACCAGGAGATGGGGTCTACTTGAAAGACTGGGGCACCTCTCTGCTCCAGGCAAAGTAGAAGGGACCTTTCCAAGTACTATTGACAACTTTTACTACACTGAAACTGGACAGAGTTAAATCATGAATACATTATTCCAGAATTAAAAGGGATGAAGCCCCTTGGTTAATCGAACAGTTGTCCGAGAAAAAACAAGATGCCTAAGTCTTGTTTTGCTATCCTGACAACAGTTTATTCAGCCTTGATTTGGGAGAAAAATTTCCATCTAGGTTTATTGATGCCATTTTGGTTTTTGGCTTTTTTTCTTTTATATGTGTTGGGGGTTGAGTGTTTTTCTATTACTGTGTCAATTTAAAGAATTTTTCCCATTATCATGCCAATGGAGATGGCCGGGCTACACCCAGGATCTCTAGACAAAGGGGTAGGTGGGAGCGGCTTCCGGAGGGGTTACTCGTTTTTCTGGCGAGCTCGGAGGATGACCCCCCGTCTTCAGCCACGCGGCCGAATACAGGAGAGCCAGACCTTCTGTGATCACCTGCCCTGCATCTGCCCCGTTCCAGCCTCCTGCCTCTGCGGACACAGCTGATCACCCGGACACACACGGTGAGCGAGGAGCCGCCGTTCCAGCCCGTTCCCACCCGAGACCGGCGTGGCCGCTGCCGCCCCCTCCTGCCTCCGCTCCCGCCTGCTCTCTGCAGCTGCCAGGCTTTGCCTGTTTGGAGCACCGGGACCGAGCACAGAGTGAGTGTGCCTGCAGCTAAAGAAGGGACTGGAACCGAGTTATCTGTTCTGTTTTGTTGGTAATTTTAACAACTGCTGTTGTTTTTCTGCTTGTACGGTTAGATATATTAGTAAAAGAGCTGTTATTCCTACCCCCTTATCTCTGCCTCAGAGTCCTTGATTCAAACAATTATAATACTTGGGGGGAGTGGAATTAAAGTCTCTATTTCAAAGGAAAACTTCTGCCTTTACTGGCAGACCCCTGTCCTTCAAACCAGGACAATATGTTCTCTGTATTCTTTGCACATATATTTGTAGCTATGTAGCTAATTCTATTAGGGGCTAATTTTCCCAGTAATTTTCCATGGCCTTTCCCTAGGCAGAAACACAAAAGAAATTCCAGAGCTCTAAGCCCCAGGGGATACAAGGCCCCAGTGCTATCTCAGTTTTTCCTAGCTACCAAGGTTAAGAACAACTCTTCAAGATATATTTTCATGGGTAAAGTGCAGATAGTGCCGAGGAGGGGGGCTCCAGAAAGGGGGCTTGATCTGGAGGAGAATTGCATCACCACTTGTCCTCCTAATTGATGCTTTTTATCAATTATGCTAATTTCCTAAAACCTATGAAAATGTACTCACTCCTGGGGGAGTGGACTTTTGTGGATATCTTTACATAACTGCTCCTGAAGGCATTAAAATAAAAATACACTTTTATATTACCTCCTTACTAAAATTATCTCGAATTTCATTTCCAAGTTGGGAAAAAGGCAAGCATATTACTAAATGTGATCCAAGTGTCGCACAAAAATGGGAGAAATTAATACTAGTAGAACAGAACAGTGTAGCCTTGGGAGAAGTAGATAAAGGATGTAACTTAGACAAACAGAAGTTACGCAATATGCAAGCAGGATGCCAGCTCTGCTCTGCAAGGCTGACAAAACAAAAGTTATGTAAAACGATATTGTGCATATTCTAAAGTGAGGGTTGAGGAACAGCCACCTAGAAAGAACACCGGACATTGAGGACCACCAAAGACCCCCAAAGAACCATATAAGGACTTCTGATAAGGAGTAAGACTATGTAAAATAAAGTAATACATATACTTTAAGAAAGTGGGGATAGCTAATGAATATGTAATCAGTGTGTGTGATAAAAACTCTGTTTGCCTGATGCTCGGGGCACTCAGAGGAAGGATCTTCTGAGTGACCAGCATGCTGCAATAAATAATGCCTGCTTTCTAATACTCAAAACTGTTAGAAAGTTTCTATCTGGCCGATTTTGGTATAAAAACATCAGGACATCTAGGAAGAGATACAACATAGAGATGGACTTGTGATCAAGGGGTGGACCTGACCATGGAGGCTATCGCACAGGTTATTCATGAATGCAAAATGTGCTGCAAAATTAAGGGAGCTATGTGAGCGAAATGTCCCTGGAATAGAGGGCAGTGGATGAGTTTCTGATATGGTGAGGACTGGCAAATTGACTACATTGGACGTCTGCCATGAACACGCCGTGGCAAGAGCTGCATACTCACCATGCACCTACTGACTGGCTGGAAACATACCCAGTTATTACCCAGTTAAACCATGCTACTGCTCAAAACACATTTTGTGGTGAAATGGTAGCCCAGAGAGAAGAGTCAGACAATGGCACTAATTTTCAAAATAACCTTATTAACTCTTGGGCAAAGAAAATGGTGTATATCACATCCGTTATCACCCACACACCCTATTTTTCTTGCCTGAATAGCATAACATCCTTGTTCTCACATTTTCAAAGAAAGTGTGTCCTGGCTTGAAGTGTGGCCAGAATGAAATACTGTTCTGGCTAAAGCCCACTCTCTTGCAGTCCTATCAACAGCAGTCCAAAATGAGACCATTTGAGCTCTTCTGGACCACAGTGGGCTGTGACCATAAACCTCCCTCTGAGTGGGACACCTGTCAGAGCCAGTGAACTCTCAAGTTTGCCAAACTTGGAGGATTGCTGAACAACGAGTCCTAGGCCAACACCCCACTCCTTAAGGCTCAACCCTTTGCCTGTTGAGTAGATGCAAAAGCATCTGAAGTATCTCACTACCTTTGAGGGGAATTTTTCTTAGGTACCTTGCACTGACCCTTTATGTCTGTGTGCATGCATGAGTGCATATGCTATAGCAAATGCTGCTCTCCTATATGTTGTTAGGGTAACAGGCATTGGTGTAAGGACAGAGTTAAACAGAGAACACCAGCAGGGCCAGTAGCAGCAGCAGCAGCTCTCTGACAAAGTGTGTACCTGAGACAGAACTGGACGAACAAGTTTCTACTTCTACTTCAACATAGAACTGTACACTCTTCACCCTCCTTTACCATGGCTTTGGAGAGAATAATGGACAATGTCAAGAGCACAGATTTATTGCAAGACTGTGATTATGTCTGTAAGCTGCAACAAAAAAAAAAGCTTTCAAGAGTAAAGATATATATACTAATGCTTCTGAATAAAATCTCAGATTCACCCTCTCTCTGCTGGTGGGTCTCGTCCCTTCATGTATCATAAGATGTTTAAGTACCTTTGATATCTAAGTAAGTTAGGCCTGTAAGTAAGTTTAATATAAGTTAGGTTAAATGCTGTTAAGTGTTATTCCTTTGTTAAATTGTTATGGTTAAGTTATAGTTTAAGATATGAGTTAAGTACTGTTGAGTGCTGTTACAGTTTCAGGCCATATTCCTTTTTATCCTTGCCCTTTCTACTGTTTGTCACATGCACCTAAACACACCCACCCACACACCACTCCTCCCCCAGATAGTTCTTGGCTCATTTCTGTTTTGATTAACTGTATTTTGTTGTTTTGGGGTTATTTTTCTTTTTCCTTGGTGTGCTTTAACTGTCTGGTAAGTAGAAGAGTGAACCTTGCCAATGAACTTTGTCATGCTATCACTTAATATTAAATCTGGTTTCTACTGACATCCTTGCCAGTGATTTTTAAAGCAATCTTAAACACTCATTCGTAACAATTTGGTCTAGTTGTGGCAGGATGGCAAGCCCTAAGTCCAAGCCCATAGTTCTCAGACAAAAAGGCTCAGGATAATTTGTATGACCAAGAAGCTGCGAAAGAACATTTAAAAGTTGCTAGACACTGTTCAAAGAATGGGAAAGATAAAGAAATTATGTGCAAAATGCTAGGCACCTTTCTAGAAGCTGCTTGCTAATACCATAATATTAAAGAGAAACAAGAACTAAAAACTAAAGTGGAAACTAGGAAAACAAATTAGTTACTGTTGTCCTTGCAAATAGAACAGATGGGACTGCTACAGGAGGAATAGAAAGAGAAACAAAAGATGGGATAAAAAGCTGAGCTGATGCTTATGCAGGCTCCAAAACCTAACATTGTGCAAATTGGAAAATTAATTGCATCTCCTGAAGATTAGGATGGTAACAGGGGGTGATCCCAGTGATAATGAACCAGGGGAAGATGATTTTTTACCTCCTTATGATTCTGTATATGAAGCCAGATCCATTATAAAAACTGAGATAACCACTGCACCTTGGGGTGGACAGGGAAATCATACAGAAAAAGCAACCCCGTTTGATCCAATTCAGATGGCTAATTTGCAAGAATACTATGGCCATAAGCCAGGTGAAACTGAATATTTTTGGCATTAGTTTAACTGGAGGAGACTGAATCCTATTGAACAGTGAAGAGGACAATGGGTTCTGGAGTCCTGGTGTTATGTTGTCTTCTGGTCCTCTTCCCCCAAATGATCCCCATTCAATAGCAAGCAGGGTGGCATTCTGGGCTGACAGAATGGATGTGCAGGAAAGAGAAGAGCCTCTGGTAATACCTATTAATTCTTTGTCTGAGCTTTCCCCTGCTATTACAAAAGCTGCCTGTGTCCAAGCCACGCATGAGCATCAATCCATTGATGCAGCTATTACTGCAACTGTGGCCTTTAGTATGTTAAAGACACTAATTAAGGGGGCCCCGCCTTACTCAAACCCTACCTTATTGCAAAACGATGAAGAGATGCAGCCTTTAATGCACAATTGGTTAGAGGTGTGGCAGCAGCCTTAAACCCTAGGGAAATCCCCATCTGGGCAGCACTAATGCATATCATAAATCATGTCCAAGAGATGGAATGGAATGATCTGCCCAGTGATACCAAACACTGGCTGTAATGTCAGACAAACTATTCATGGGAACTAGGACTTAGAGATCATCTGCCTAAAAATCAGAGGTGTAAAGAGTTATATCATCAAGCATTGCTACTAGGTATTGCAAAAGCTGCACTTCAGTCTATTAGCACTATCCAGAGCCTAATTAATGCATTTCTGAGATGACATGACAAAAAACAGGGACAAAATACTCTAAACACAGACACCAACACTGGTATGATCATCAATTCCCGGGAGGAATAGCAATCCTTTTTCTTCCTGAAATCGGGACGCAAAAAACAAATAAAATCCTGATTGCATCTGTGCCTGTCAGTCCAGCAAGTAGAAGCTTATCAATGGATAAATAACAATAGCCCATATATTCTGCTTCCAGTTGGTCCCTGTTGTCAATTAACCAAATTTCTAATAGATACAGGAGCACAATTTCAATGTTAGCACAACATGATACCAAAAAGCTAGGTGTGCAAGTCGGACAGCAAAGAGTAAAAATGACTGGAATAAAGAGGAAGTGCTGTGTGTAAAATTGCTAAGGTTTATTTATGGCTACTGGGAAAGAAGTGCGTACCTTCTACTCACTTTTCAATTAAAGATCACAATGAAAATATTCTGGGCTTTGATGTTGTGGTTTGACACTGGCCCAACACCAGGCACCCATGAGAGTCACTTACTCACCCTCCCCTGCTACAGCTGGGCAGAGAAGGTGAAAAAAACCCAAACACTTTATGAGTGGGATAAGGACTGGGAGAAATATTTCAAAGGCAAAACAGGCTCAACTTAAATTGCAAAGTGAATTTATTACTAACAGAATCAGAGGAGGACAATGAAAAGTGAAATAAGCCCTTAAAACACCTTTCCTCTCAGAGCCCCTGCCTCCTTCCCAATGACAGTGCAGGGAGACAGGGCATGGGGGTTTTGGTAAGTTCATCACTGAGATTTTCTTTCACTGCTCAGGAAGTCCTTCCCCTGTGAGACTGTGGCGTCCCTCCCTCGGGACATGGTTCTCCATGAACTTCTCCAGTGTGGGTACACTCTCATGAGCAGCAGTCCTACCACACCTACTGCAACGTGAACTGCCCTCATGGGCAGACAGTCCTCCCAAAACTGCTGTGGTGTGGGTCTCTCTTTCCACAGGGTGCAGTCCTCCAAAGACAGGCTGCTCCAACCTGGAAGCAGGAGTCTCCTGTCTCCAACGGGTCTTCCACTGAATCACAGCCCCCTCCAGGCTCTGGCATGGGCACCTCCCCCACAGGCTGTGGGTGGATCTCTGCATTCCCTGTGGACCCATGGGCTGCAGGGGGACAGCCTACTTCACCATGGTCTTCACCATGGTCTGCAGAGGAATCCCAGCTCTGGTGCGTGGAACACCTCCTCCCCCTCCTTCTGCACTGATCTTGGTGTCACCATGTAGTATTCCCTCACACTGATAAAGTGGGTTGATAAGAGCAGGACTGGCTCCTAATAAAAGTAAGGATTAACTGCCTGAAGTATCTCAAACCAGCCGAATCTGACTTTGTGGTCTAGAGAAATGTCAAGGATCCAAAGAGCATGCGTGAGGAACAGAGGTAAAAAGTTCAGCGTGAAGAAGAGGAGCTTACTTCATCTGAAGCTCCCCAGCCCACGACCACCAGAAGCCACTCTGCAGATGCACCTAGGAAGAGCCAAAGGCAGGGACTATAGAAATTATTTCCCAGAACTCATTATAATAAAACCTGTCTTTTAGGGGAAAGGTTATGAGTATGAATAAGCTGTGTCACAATTATCTTGAATATGCAACATCTTTATGTTTAAAGGCACAGTAAATCACCACAGTGAGTGCTCACATTTGTGGTGAAGAGGTCCCCTGTTCACTCAGCAATAAATAAAACATACCTACTGTTCTGGGTTGATGTGACTAGCTCCTCTCCCTGCCCCCGCCATGGAGCTGCCGGCCGCCTCCCCCAGGCTGCTTTAGCTAGGCTGCGATTTCGGCTGGCCCGCCTGCCGCTGCTGCTGCTGCTGCTGCCCCCCTGCTGCTTCTGCTTGCCCTGGGCTCACTTTTACTTACCCTCGGTTTGCTTTTGCTTGCCCCCTGCTGCCCCTCTCCCTCTCTCCCTTCTTATCATCCCCAAGATTTACACCAGCTCCAGAGGAGACGGATCTGAACTTCAGAGACCACCTCTGGAAGTCTGCCCAAGAAGCTCTGCCGCCCTTTCCAGCGAAGATCAACCGAGTTAGTCTCTCTCTCTTGGTGAAATTTTTTGGTCATCTGGGTCTGTGCTGGGAAGTGTTTCTCTTGTGTTTTTGTCAATAAATAAGTTTTTTCCACTTTCCCCTGAAGAAAATTCTTTCCGAGCCCGGTGAAGGAAGGAATTGGGGGGGGGGGGGGGGGGGGGCTCCTTTGGAAGTCTTTCCCCAAATTTGTCCTAAACTTGGACAAATTAATTTGGTGGCCCGTACGGGGAACCAGAAAAAAGTGGAAAAAACTTTATTCTAATAATATTTTGTTTCCAACTGTTGGTATTGGTATGTCTATTGAATCCATAATGTCTTTTGTTGTGGGAGCCTGCCTGTATGTGTGGTGATTAGGTTCCTTTGAAGTGTTAATACCGTTGTGGTCCTTAGGTTTGTTTGCTTATCCAGAGACAGCTCCGGTGTTGTCTTTAATACGTAGTTTTTGTATTAAAGGGGTATTAACAAAAATACTCATCGGGCTAGGCTTGGTGGTAATGGCATACAGGAGATTTATAAGAATGTTGGAATCTGCTTCAGGAATGTATAAATCATGGTTTGTGTTGTTTATTAGGGGAGAAGCAGGCAAAGAGGATTTCCTGCCTTTATTTCCTTTCCTCTCCTCTGAATCAGTTACATCTTTATTAGAAAACATTCAGATCTCCCTGAATATTAAGGAAACCATCTTTCTGTCAATTAATTTAGTAAGTTTTTGTTACACCGTTTGCAGTTTATATAGAATAAAGGCCGAGATTTCTAAAGGGGCTGGGAAGACTCCTGATTTAGGAGTCAAGCTAAGCAGGAGGAATCTTGAGTGGAATGGCAAATGCGAAAAAATGGGCCAGATTTTAAAGGAATATTCTGACCCCATAATCTGGGAATTCCCACCTGAACAGATTCAGGATCCAATTGAGGTTGCAAGATACTTAAAGGAGAAGTGTCAGGATGGTTCTGAAGAGAAAAGGATTATTACAGTGAGCTGGGCCCTGGCACATGCATATCACACCCTGCTAGGCACTATAGAGCAGGAGACAGAGGAAAGAGAACAGGCAGATAAATTATTTACTATCCCAGCCACTCAGATAGCTGCCAACCCCCTAGGCCTAAAGCCATCAGCTAAACTGGACAATAAGCCCCAACCAATGGCTGTGGCTACCAGTACAAGAAGTGGGAAGTGCACCAAGAAGACCGATCGGCTGGTGGATGATGATGATGATGCTGGAGAAGGACCCTCAACACCTCCTGATGTAAAATCAGGAGCCAAAACAACTAGTGGGAGAGCAGAGACCAATAATAAGTCCCTTTCCCTAAAGGATCTTCGTGGTTTAAGAAAAGATTACACCCGGAGACCTGATGAATCTATTATTAGCTGGCTAGTTCGTCTCTGGGATGCGGCAGGTGAGGCCACAGTTTTGGATGGCTCTGAAGCGAGACATTTGGGGTCTTTGTCCCATGATCCTGTTATCGACCAAGGCATGATGAGGGGGGCTAACCCTCAAAGCCTCTGGGCACGGGTCCTGGATAGTGTGGCACAAAGATATCTGTGTGCGGATGATTTGTATATGCAGCAGACCTGATGGAAAACCATAGAGCAGGGGGTCCAACGCCTCAGGGAAATGGCAGTAGCAGAAATTATTTTTTCGGATGACATGACAACTAGAAATCCAGACCTGGTACCATGCACACTGGTGATGTGGAGAAAACTTGTGCGGCTTGGGCCACCTGAATATGCATCTGCCCTAGCGATAATGAAGCGAGATGAGGTGTATGAGACAGTACTCGATATGGCAAAGAAGCTTCGTGCATATGTGGATGCAGTACATGGCCCAACTCATGCTAGAATTGCAGCGATGGAAACACGCTTGCAAGACTTAGAAGATAAAATAGAGAAAAATCATCGGAGACTCAGGGAGGAGATTAAGGAGGACCTCCTCCAAATTTCAGCTGTACAGATTAGAAATCCTGGTACCCAACGCAGACGCTTCCCCAGTTGGGAGAGGAGGTACACTCCCCGAGATGAGTTGTGGTTTTTCTTGCAGATTCTGGAGAGAACATGAGAAGATGGGATGGGAAGCCTACGGCTGCTCTGGCACAACGAGTGCAGGATTTGAAGGAAGGAAAGATTGAAAGAGGAAGTTCCACCAAAAGGAGAGCCGCTCCTGTTTCTCGCAGCCAAAGTGATGAACACGATACTGATAATGACGTCTGACCCTCTTGAGGGAACCTCTAAGATGTATGCCTCAGAGAAGAAGGATAAACAGGCTTAGAAGGGCCCTGCCTCTAGCCAGGGTGAGGCGAGGGAGAACCGTGTTTTTTGGACTGTGTGGATTCGATGGCCTGGCACTTTGAAACCACGGAAATATAAAGCTTTAGTGGACACAGGTGCACAGTGTACGATACTTCCATCAAGACACGTGGGAGCAGAATCTGTTTCAATTGCTGGTGTGACAGCTGGATCGCAGGACTTGACCCTGGTGGAAGCGGAAGTGAGTTTAACTGGAAAGGATTGGAAGAAACATCTTATTGCAACTGGTCCAGAGGCCCCATGTATTTTGGGCATAGATTACCTTCGGAGCGGGTATTTTAAGGACCCAAAAGGACTAAGATGGGCATTTGGAATCGCAATTGTGATGGCAGAGCGTATCCGGCAATTGAACACCTTGCCTGGACTATCTGAGAATCCAATTACAGTAGGACTTCTGCAGGGAGAAGAACAACGAGTACCAATTGCCACTTCAATAGTACACCGCCGGCAGTATAGAACAACTCGAGATGCTGTGATTCCTATTCATAAGATGATCCGAGAGCTGGAGAGTCAAGGGGTGGTCAGCAAAACCTACTCGCCCTTTAACAGCCCCATTTGGCCTGTGCGTAAATCTAATCGGGAATGGAGACTGACTGTGGACTATCGGGCATTGAATGAAGTGACTCCACCGCTGAGCGCTGCCGTGCCGGACATGCTGGAACTCCAGTACGAGCTGGAGTCCAAGGCAGCAAGGTGGTATGCCACCATTGACATTGCAAATGCATTCTTCTCCGTTCCTTTGGCAGCAGAGTGCAGGCCTCAGTTTGCATTTAGCTGGAGGGGCGTTGAGTACACCTGGAACCGACTACCCCAATGGTGGAAGCACAGTCCTACCATCTGTCATGGACTGATCCAGGTTGCACTGGAAAAGGGTGAAGCCCCGGAACATCTACAATATATTGATGATATCATCGTATGGGGAAACACAGCAGTGGAAGTATTTGAGAAAGGAGAAAAAATTATCCAAATTCACCTGGAAGCCGGCTTCCCCATCAAGAAGAGTAAAGTTAAAGGACCTGCTCAGGAGATTCAGTTCCTGGGAGTGAAGCGGCAAGATGGACGGTGTCAGATTCCTACTGAAGTTATTAACAAGATTACAGCTATGTCCCCACCTACTAACAAGAAGGAAACACAAGCTTTCCTAGGTGCCACAGGCTTTTGGAGAATGCACATCCCCGAGTACAGCCAGATTGTGAGCCCTCTGTACCTGGTCACTCGCAAGAAGAACGATTTCCACTGGGGCCCTGAACAACAGCAAGCCTTCGCCCAGATCAAACAGGAGATCGCCCATGCAGTAGCCCTTGGCCCAGTCAGGACGGGACCAGATGCAAGGAACATACTTTACTCAGCAGCTGGGAGCCATGGTTTGTCTTGTAGCCTGTGGCAGAAGGTGCCTGGTGAGACCCGAGGCCGACCCCTGGGATTTTGGAGCAGAAGCTACAGAGGGTCTGAAGCCAATTACACTCCCACAGAGAAGGAAATCCCGGCTGCCTATGAGGGAGTCCAAGCTGCTTCAAAGTGATTGGCACAGAAGCACAGCTTCTCCTGGCACCCCAACTGCCAGTGCTAGGGTGGATGTTCAGCAGAAAGGTTCCCTCCACCCACCATGTCACCAGTGCCACGTGGAGCAAGTGGATTGCCCTCATCACACAGCGCACCCGTTTTGGCAACCCGAATCACCCTGGGATTTTGGAAATAATTAAAACTGGCCAGAAGGTGAAAGTTTTGGTGTCACAGATGAGGAACAAGAACCAGTGACACGGGCTGAAGAAGCTGCACCATACAACCAGTTACCAGCAGATGAAGCATACTATGCTTTATTCACTGATGGTTCCTGTCGCATCGTAGGGACAAATCGGAGATGGAAAGCAGCCGTATGGAGCCCTACACGACGGGTTGCAGAGGCTACTGAAGGAGAAGGAGGATCTAGTCAATTCGCTGAACTCAAAGCCGTTCAAATGGCCTTAAATATCGCCAAAAGAGGAAGGTGGCCAAAGCTCTATTTGTATACTGATTCCTGGATGGTAGCCAATGCTCTGTGGGGGTGGCTGAAGAAATGGAAAGAGGCGAACTGGCAGTGTAGAGGAAGACCAATCTGGGCTGCTTACGAGTGGAAAGACATCACTACTTGATTAGAAAAACTACTTGTCAAGGTTCGCCATGTAGATGCCCATGTCCCCAGAAGCAGAGCTAATGAAGAACAGCGAAACAACCAGCAAGTAGATCAGGCTGCAAAGATAGGGGGGTTGGAAATAGATTTGGATTGGGAACATAAGGGAGAATTGTTCCTGGCTCAATGGCCCCATGATGCCTCAGGCCATCAGGGTAGGAATGCCACCTATAAGTGGGCATGAGACCGAAGGGTGGATCTTACCATGGACAGCATTACCCAAGTTATTCATGACTGTGACACTTGCACTTCCATCAAGCAAGCTAAACGGGTGAAGCCCCTCTGGTATGGTGGACGGTGGTCCAAGTACAAGTATGGGGAGGCCTGGCAGATTGACTACATCACACTGCCTCAAACCCGCCAGGGCAAACGTTATGTGCTGACCATGGTGGAAGCCACCACTGGCTGGTTGGAGACTTACCCTGTGTCCCATGCCACTGCTCGCAACACCATCCTGGGCCTGGAAAAGCAGGTCCTTTGGAGGCATGGTACCCCTGAGAGGATTGAGTCAGATAATGGGACTCATTTTAAGAATAACCTTGTCAACACCTGGCCTAGGGAACACAGTATTGAGTGGGTGTACCATATCCCTTACCATGCACCAGCTGCAGGTAAAGTGGAGAGGTACAATGGATTGTTGAAGACCACCTTAAAGGCATTGGGTGGGGGATCTCTCAAGAACTGGGAGCAGCACCTGGCAAAAGCCACTTGGTCAGTCAACACTCAAGGTTACACCAACCAAGCAGGTCCCGCCCAGTCTGAAGGCCTTAATGTAATAGATGGAGACAAAATCCCAGTGGCCCATGTCAGAGGGTTGCTAGGGAAGACCGTATGGATTCATCCTGCCTCGAGTACAGGCAAACTGATTCGTGGGATTGCCTTTGCTCAAGGACCAGAATGTACTTGGTGGATAATGCAGAAGGATGGAACAACCCGCTGTGTACCTCAGTGAGATCTGGTTATAGGATGAATTATACACAAATATCATTGTTGAGTATTACCACCATTGTCTGTATGCTAGATCTTATGAATATGAGATAGAAGGAAATGTGTAAGTGACAAAGGCCTGAGCAAGTGAGAAGGAGGAAATGTGTAAGTGTTGAAGGTTTGAGCAAGTCAGAGGAAGTTTTCATATTGTGTTTAGTGAGTGTATATCCCAATCGTGTGTCAATGATCACGATATGGGATAAGGAGTGGAATGTTCTGGGTTGATGTTGTGACTAGCTCCTCTCCCTGCCCCCGCCATGGAGCTGCCGGCCGCCTCCCCCAGGCTGCTTTAGCTAGGCTGCGATTTCGGCTGGCCCGCCTCCCGCTGCTGCTGCTGCTGCTGCTGCTGCCCCCCTGCTGCTTCTGCTTGCCCTGGGTTTGCTTTTGCTTGCCCCCTGCTGCCCCTCTCCCTCTCTCCCTTCTTATCATCCCCAAGATTTACATCGGCTCCAGAGGAGGCGGATCTGAACTTCAGAGACCACCTCTGGAAGTCTGCCCAAGAAGCTCTGCCGCCCTTTCCAGCGAAGATCAACCGAGTTAGTCTCTCTCTCTTGGTGAAATTTTTTGGTCATCTGGGTCTGTGCTGGGAAGTGTTTCTCTTGTGTTTTCGTCAATAAATAAGTTTTTTCCACTTTCCCCTGAAGAAAATTCTTTCCGAGCCCGGTGAAGGAAGGAATTGGGGGGGGGGGGGGGCTCCTTTGGAAGTCTTTCCCCAAATTTGTCCTAAACTTGGACACCTACTTTACAGCCTCACTGATTATAGAATCTTTACCCCACCTGTCAGTTGGTGAGCCAGGCAGGAGACTCTGCTCGGCTGCAGGATCAACTTTTGAGCGGACATCCTAGTCACGCCCAGAGCATTTTCTCAGAGAAACTCCTCTCTCAGCCACTCACTGTGGGAGCAAAGAACAATTTTCTGTGACTGCAGAGAAATGGTATGTTCAACAAAGGGGTAGGCCCAGTAAGTCGTAGGGGACACCCGCCCTTGGCTGGGCCCGCTAATAAACCGCCCAGAGACATCTAGCATATGGCATAGTCCCCATAGGAGGAGGGTACCCTGTCTGTTGGTCGGATTTGCTGACCAATAGGATGGCCGCTAGTGATCCTGGGGGTAGATCGAGACAATCTAGAGTCTCCGCTGCATCCCAGCATTGGGAGCCAGGATGGACCTGGTAATTACTGTATAAGAAGCAAGAGAAGGGTAAGCGGACCCTTTAAATGATTACTTAGATAATATTTGCAGCTGTTGGAGGGGTACTAACTAAAATGATAATTGGATGTTTAGTTTATGTAATTTGCAAATGCCTGGGAATTTTATGCTAAGTATTAAAAATGCATTTCCTGGTTTTGTGTGTGTGTTTGAGACGCAGCACCACTGCGGAGCGAGTGAGAGCCCTAGTCTGAGGTTCCGTGAACCCATGAGGGGCACAGCCAGAGGCAGGCAAAGTGCTTAAAACATTTTATATGATGTGTCTGGTACTGCAAACAGTTTGTATACCTATTACACCAAAAAACTATAGATCCAAGTCATAACCAACAATATATTAAGGTAGCTTCAAAACTAGTGAATGTGTATATATGTGACAGGATGCTTTAATAGCCAGAAAATCTAAGATAGCTGGGAAAAGAACTGGGATAAGACTATAAGAAAGTGTACAAAGAAATTCTCGTAGAGACTAGGAGTGACAAGTAAAATCCCAAAGGGAGCAAAAGGATGGGGAAGAGCCAGAGTAAAGAAGTCCCATAAAAAAGCCCTTTCGGTTGCATATTAATGCATTGGAGAGATATAGTTGGCCCAGGGGGCAGTGAAAATTGAAGAATTCTCATTAAATGTTGCAACCAGTAGTGGCCGTTATACAAATTAGAGGATAGGGCAAAATGGACATTTAATGTAACAGTTGATTATAACACTATTTTGCAGTTAATGTTGTTCTTAAGGAGGGAGGGAAAATGGGATGAAGCGTGATATGCGGATATGTTTTTCACCCTCCAAAACTATCCGGATTAGCAGGATTGTGGGATTGTGCCACCACAAGCACCACAAGACCCTCTTGTACTCGCCCTCGAGAAGGAAAATAATAAAAAATTTAAAAGCAAATATTGGCCAACAGTGCACTAGAATAGATAAAATTCACCAGGCACCTGAACAAGATCTAACTGATCTGTTTAAGCCTCCCCCTCGATCACAGAAACAAGATACAAACTCAGACAGAACCCTCACCCCTCAACCCCTTCCCCCCCCCCCCCCCCCCCCCCCCCTTCCCCGGATAGCCCTGTGTCTTCCCACACCAGAAAAGTCAGCCTCAGTGGTCATGCAGGCACCTCTCTGGGAGGCGGTAGGACCTGAAGGAGGGACGATGGTAATTAAGGTACCTTTTTCTACCTTTGATCTGGAGGCATGGAAGATGTTTGTCAGGGACTACTGGAATGATCCAGTAAGTACATCCAAACACTTCCAGTTTATAGTAAAACAACACAATCCCAATTGGAATGACATACAGGTATTATTAGACTATATGACCAAAACAGAAAAACTATTAATTCTAAAAACTGTGGGAGATTTGGCTGAGGATTATTATAAAACCACAGGGGAAGATATTAAAAAATACCTCCCCCTCCAAGACCTAAAATGAGATGCGAAAAGGTCTGCATATATAGGAAAATTGCAGGCATACCAGGAGTGGATCTCAAAAGGAATCAAAAGGGACATTCCCAAAACCATAAATTGGTCAGCATTATATACAATCAAACAAGGTCCCTCTGAGTCACCATCTAAATTCCTAGATCAACTGAGGGATGTGATGCGCTGCAATACACCACTGGATCCTGGGTCAGAGGTAGGAATACAACAACTAGTTTCTTTGTTCCTGGGCCAGTCTACAGGAAATATTAGGCGCAAGCTTCAAAAGCTGCATCCTACAGAAAGCAGGAACATAGAAGTGTGGCTAGATGAAGCATAGAGAGTGTTTAGTAACAAGGAAGAAAATTACAAGCGGGGGCAAAGAAAGGTGGTGGCAGTCATCAGGGAGGAGGGAAAAAGAAAACCTAGACAAGGACCACCCCTATTAGGGAAGAATCAATGTGCGTTATGCAAAAGATTTTCCCACTAGAAAGACGAATATTGGGGAAAACAAAAGGATAAGGAGACAGGAGCAGAATAACCAGAAAAGGACAATAGTGGGTCCTGTAGAAGAAGACTGACAGGGAACTAAGGAATCCACACTAGCAGATCCACTGGTTATAATGAAGTTAAGGAAAGGGTAAAATAAAGTAGAATTTTTGGTTGACATGAGGGCAACGTACTCAGTTTTAAACCAAGCTTTGGTGCCCCTAGAAAATGATTATATCACGGCAAAAGGTGCAACTGGCCAAAGTGAAAAAGCATATTTTTGTGAACCTTTAAGATATAAACTGGGAAAAAATTGGGGCATCGACAAATCTCTGTATATGCCCAGTCCCTGAGGGCACTTTTGGGAAGAGATTTATTAGAGCAATTGGGAACAGCAATTAAATTTTAAAAAGGAGAGATTACTCTGGAAGTAAATGACCAGCAGTATATACAAATAAAATTTACCCTGGGCCAAAAAATGACTGTGTTAGTGTCCCATACAATATCTGCAGTACTAAAAATGAAAGGTGGGCATTGGCTTTCCCCACAAAAAAATTTTAAAATATCAGGCTACAATGGAAGAACAAGACGATGTGGAAATTTTAGTGTCTGACATTGCCAATCCAGCCTCTTTCCTCAGTGGAAATACAGGGGAACCAGTGCATCATGACTGTCTAGAAACCATCAAAGTGACATATTTGACCCATCCAGACTTAAAAGATAGTCCTATAGAGAACACAGAAAACTAGTTCATGGATGGAAGCAGTTATGTGCTAAGCGATAAAAGACACTAGATATGCCATCACCACCAGTCAAGAAATAATAAGAGTCAGGACCTTTGCCCATCAATACCTCCACACAAAAGGCAGAAATAATTGCTCTAACCTGTGCCTTAGAACTAGCCCAAAGCAAAACTGTGAATATCTATACAGACTCAAAATATGCCTTTTGAGTCGTATATGTGCATAGAGCAATCTGGAAGGAAAGAGGATTAATAAATTCACAGGGCAAAAACATCAAACATGCAGAAGAGATCCTGGAACTGTTGGAGGCAGTCCAACTCCCTAAGAAAGTGGCAATCATGCACATCAAGGCACACCAAAAAGTATGTTTGGAATTAGAAAAAAGAAATAAGCTAGTGGACAGAGAGGCAAAGCAGACAGCCAGAGGAGAGTTAAAAACAGGAGGAGCTTTGATCCCTGATGGGCAAATCTCCCTAGAAAGTAAGTCAGAATATACCAAAGAGAATCAGAAACTCATTACAGATTAGAAAGGGCATATAATAAAAAAGGGTGGTATTGAGGGTTGGTTTTTCTTTCTTTTCCGCTTTGCCTGTGGAATTTTTCCCATTGACATGCTAAGAAGCACTTATGGCTAAGTTCTTGAGATGGGGGAGGGGGAACTTCGCTGGTTTTTGGGAGTTTCTCTCAGAGGGAGGGGTACACCATGAGGTTTAGAAGCAGGTAAAAAGAGAGTGGGGGGAATTGCTCTCTCTCTTTCACTCTTGGCTGTGGAGGAGGAGGGTCGCCGCTGCCTGGAGCTACCTTCTTTTGCTGCTGGACCCTGCATCCCTGCCCTGCTAGGACGCCCTGCCATTTCAGCTTGCTGTTCCCGAGTGTCCTGTTGAGGCAGGGGCTGTGAATCAAAGCCTCTCTTTTCCATCCCTTCCTGTCTCAGACACAGCCACCATTACTGCATGCTCCCCGAGCTCATGCCACAGCGCCCCCTGCAGCTGTGCAGGGATCATCACACCTGCCCTGACCAGCGGAAGCCTGCCAGCGCTCCTTGCCGGCTGCGATGGTAACTGCACCAAAGGGGAAAGTGTCCACAGCCAAAAGAACTGTTACCAGCTTCCTGGTTCTGTTTGTTATTAATTCCATAGTTGTTGTTTTGTTTGACTTGCCATACATGCTAGTAAAAAACCTGCTATTCTTATCCCCATATCTTTGCCTGAAAGCCCCTTAATTTCAAAATTATACTAATTCAGAGGGAGGGGGTTTACTTTTTTCATTTCAAGGGAGGGCCTGGCTTTCCCTAACAGACACCTGTCTTTCAAACCGAGATAGCTGGGCTCTCACTCCACAAGGAAAAGTGATCATTCCCTTCTATTTAATATGGTCTTTGGTTAGGAAAGAACATTTTTAAAAAGGCGCTAGGGAGCAGAAGCTCAAGACAAACACCTAATTACAGAAATTATGGCTAGAAACATACACCACTATAAGACAAGTAACTCAGCAATGTGATCTTTGCCTCCAGACTAATCCCAAAAATTCCTTCAAACCAGAAATAGGCAAAATTGTGAAAAGCAACGGGCCAGTGCACCAGTAGCAGATTGATTTTTCAAAACTCTCAAGAAAAGGGGGGTACAAATACTTACTAATACTAACTGATACCTTTTCAAGTTGGCCAGAAGCATTCCCTACCAAAACAACCAAGGCTCAGGAGGCAACCAAAATACTAATACAAGAGATAATACCACTCTTTAGGGTTCCAGCAACTGTCTTCTGACAGAGGACCACATTTTATCTCAAAAGTAGTACAGCAAATCAGCCACCATTTAGGTATCGATTAGCAATTTCATACCCCATATCACCCTCAGTCAAGTGACTAAGTAGAAAAAATGAACCACTTGATCAAACAACAGATTGTGAAATTAGCTCAGGAAACTAACTTAGCCTGGCCTCAGTCTCTTCCTGTAGCACTCTTGTGCATACGAACTAGACCAAAGGTAAAAGAAGAGCTGAGCCGTTTTAAAATCTTATGTGGAAGACCCTATAGAATACAAAAATAAATGCCCACACAAGCTGGGGATGAAATCATGACCTCCTACATAGTGACATTAGGCAAACAAGTCAGCAAAATTTAGAAATATGTAGTTGGGACTTGAAGTAAGAGTTTAGATAGGCCTGTGAATAGCATGCAACCCTAGGGATTATGTATATGTAAAGTCTCTTGCAAAGAAAACTCTAGAGACACAGTAGAAAGGACCATTTCAGGTACTCCTTACTTCTTTTACTGCAATCAAGATTAAAGAACAGAATGCCTAGATCCATCGCTCCAGAGTAAAAAAGTCTTCTAAGACTCCATGAAGAATAAAACAGGTGCAATGTAGAAAGTTACACTTTTCACACTTTTAACCCTAGGATATAGGTAGGATAATAACTTGTTCATACAACTTACCCATAACCTAACAAATACAGTAAGTCTATCTAACTGTTAGGTGTGCACTGTTCTTCCCAAAGGTGATATATAATTTCCTTTCTTTAGAATACCAGTGTCTTATAATAATTGGAGCAGGCCATATGATAATTGGAATAATTCCAGCTTGCCTACAAGAGAAGATATTATCTAAAAAGTAACAAAGTCTTGTGCCAATGGCCAACAAGAGACTAAGCTCCCTACTGTAAAAATTATATGTTAAGGTTTTGAACCTCCATTGCCAGAAAAAAATATAACAGATTTAAAATATTCTTACAGACCTAAGGATGTCCCTCCTTTAAAATTCAATTTACAAGTTTTAAGAAAATTGGTCTTTATAAAATGAATAAATAGAACTGCTCCAAAGGTTCGAAATGTTAATCTTAACCTGAGCACTATTAATAGAATTAAATGTACTAAACAAAACAATAATTCTTCAAGATGTCTCCTCACAGTTAGAATAAGACTACAGCATAATTGCACATATGATTGTGTACCTAATGAATTATAGTAATGTAGAGACAGTCAAGCCAGAAAGTCCATGCCCCATTACTAGGATGGAACTTGTTCTTTAAGATAAGTGATTCCCCAAGATTCCATATTCAACCACTCTCATCCACCTCCAAGAATAATTAGAAGCCACTAAAGAAAAACATGTAGTGTCCCATCTAATCCTCTTATAAAAAAGCCTTCAGGCTTTCACAGTTCTGTATGCTATTTCTCCAACTTAGTGTTAGTAAATTAAAAAAAGATATAATAAACATCTCAGCCATAATAAAAACTTGACAATATATGCCCTTCAGGGACTCCAAACAGAAGTATCATCCCTAAGCAAAGTAGTAATACAAAACAACATGGTCTGAGATCTTTTAACTGCAAAAGAAGAATGCATAATAATAAATTAAATCTGTTGTTCTTACATAAACCAAGAAAAAGGGGTTGAAACAGACTGTCCAAGTTTAGGAAAAATTTGGGGAAAAAGACCTTCAAATAGCCCCCCCCCTCCCCCGGCAATTTTTTTCTTTACCGGTCTCGGAAAGAATTTTCCTTCAGGGGAAAGTGGAAAAAACATTTTTTATTAACAAAAATACAAAAGAAACACTTCCCAGCACAGACTCAGATGAGACGAACTCGGCTGATCTTCGCTGGGAAGGGTGGCAGAGCTTCTTGGGCAGACTTCCAGAGGTGGTCTCTGAAGTTCAGATCCATGTCCTCTGGAGCCGGTGCAAATCTTAGGGATGAGGAGAAGGGAGAGAGAGAGAGGGGCAGCTGGGAGCAAGCTAAAGCAAGCCCAGGGCAAGCAAAAGCGAGCCCAGGGCGAGCAAAAGCAAGCGGAGGCAGCTAAAGCAGCAGGGGGCAGCTAAAGCAACAGGGGAGCAGCTAAAGGAGCGGGGGGGGGGGGGGGGGGGGGCAGTTAAAGCGGCGGCAGCAACAAGCAGCAGCAGCGGCAGCAGCAGCAGGCCAGACGAAACAGCCGCCTAGATAAAACAGCCTGGGGGAGGGGCCGGCAGCTCCATGGCGGGGGCAGAGAGAGGAGCTAGTCAAAACATCAACCCATAACACAGACATACATCAAATTTGAGAAAAGATTAAATTTTGCATATAGCAACCCAAGATGCCACCTCATGAGGATTTACTAACATATGAGAAAAACTTACATCTTAGCTCCCTAAACCTCATTAGTTAAGATAGTGGTGAGCAACAATAGTTGACATGTTATTCTTAGCGCTAATAATTCTTATATTGGTTAAGTGTTGTCTGTGGTGCCTCCAGAGTACCAAAACATCATATAGCAATTAGAAAAAAGCTCAACTTCGCCAGAAAATAAAATCAAATAAGTACTTTAAAAAGATGCTAGATTAAGAATCTGTGTGTTAAGTAATAAGACTGTTAACCCTTAGATCGCATAAGGTAGCAAAAGAATTTACTAAGTTTTTAGAAAAAGGGGTAATTGATAAAGGGGGTCTAATAAAAGCAGGACTGGCCCCTGTTGTGGGTTGAGTGTTTTTCTATTACTATGTCAATTTAAATAATTTTTCCCATTATCATGCCAATGGAGCTGGTCGGGTTACACCCAGGATCTCTGATGACTCCAGACAAAAGGGGTTGGTGGCAGCGGCTTCCGGAGGGGCCTCTCGTGCTTTCGGAGAAGACTCGTGTTTCCGGCGAGCTCGGAGCAGGATGCCCCGTCTGCAGCCCCCGCTGTGGAACACAGCAGAGCCAGACCCTCTGTGATCACCTGCCCTGCATCTGCCTCGTTCCAGCCTCCTGCCTCTGCAGACACAGCTGATCACCCGGACACACACGGTGAGCGAGGAGCCGCCGCTCCAGCCCGTTCCCACCCGAGACCGGCGTGGCCGATGGCGCCCCCTCCCGCCTCCGCTCCCACCTGCCCTCTGGGGCTGTTGGACTTTGTTCCAGCTGCAGGTCTGGGACCAAGCACAGAGACAGCGTGCTTGCAACTACAGAAGGGACTGAAACCGAATTATCTATTCTGTTCTGTTAGCAATTTTAAGAACTGCTGTTGTTTTCTGCTGGTACGGTTAGATATATTAGTAAAAGAGCTGTTATTCCTACCCACTTATCTCTGCCTCAGAGTCCTTGATTCAAACAATTATAATACTTGGGGGGAGTGGAACTAAAATCTCTATTTCAAAGGGAAACTTCTGCCTTTACTGGCAGACACCTGTCCTTTCAAACCAGGACAGATTTTGGCGACCCAGACGTAGGACAGAGGGCACTGAGTTGAGAGTTAAGACAGGAATAACAGCTCTCTTAAGTGGCAACGTTGTCTGGTTTAATCTTGTTTGGGCTCCATGTGGTCACAGATATCTCCCTCCCATTTGCAAGCCCTTATTTGAATATGGGCCCCCTCACCAAAGTTACTGTAGCTATTATCCGATTCGTTTGGTGGATTGATTATGTCAGGAATTCAAGGTTTTTAAATTTTTTGTGGGAAGTGGCCGCATAAATCCGGAGCTATCGTACTCTAACTGCGTGTTTCTGGGGCTATTTCAGTAATGGTACTTACTGTGAGGTAACGAATGCAAGGGAAATTTTCTCCCAACCCATCACCCAGTTTTTTGAGGCTACCCCACTGGTTCTCAAGGATTTCAGATCTGCTTTAATTGCTAGTGTTATTAATCAGTGTCTGCGTTGCTGATAAGCCTGTTCCACTTAGCATTCGGAAAAAGGGAATATTGGCTTGGATAGCAACTCTGATACCTACCCCAAGAAACAGAGATGCTGGCCCAGAGTCTGCCTCTGCCCCAGGGACTAGGGATGTTGCCCCAGAACATGACCCTGCCCAAGGGACTAGGGATGCTGCCCCAGAGCCTAACCCTGCCCCACAGCCCACTGCAGAAACCAGCCACCCTGAGTGGGTGGGGGCTCTAGTGAAGGATATAGGCCAAATGTTGAAGGAGCAAAGCCAGATGTTGAAGGAGCACAGCCAGATGTTTAAGGAGCACAGCCAGATGATGAAGGAGCATTTTTCTCCAGCTGGTGAGAAACCCTCCCCCTGCCTTAAAGAGGGAGAGTCAGATGGTGCTGCAGTGGAACCCGTACATGTTGTATCTGTCCAGGTTCCAGCTGGATCACAGGAGCAGCCACAGCCAGCAGCAGTTGCCCCTGTGGAAACTAGAAAATCTAAGATTAAAACGAGGCACCTAGATAATGGGGATCAGCAAGGAGGGCCCTCACAACCAGCAAGGAAGCCAAAGGTTGAGATCGTCACCGAGTCCCTCTCATACGATAGTCTCCGTAACCTGCATAAAGACTTTGCACAGCAAGGCCGTGAGCCCCTTACAACTTGGTTACTCCGGGTCTGGGACCTTATGGGAACAGGTGTACAACTGGATGGAACTGAGGCCAGAAATTTGGGACCCTTGTCCCAGGATTCAGGTATGGACCAGATATTCGTAAGGGAGCAAGGCCTCCTTTCCCTCTGGGACCGGCTTTTAATGAGTGAGAGAGAGAGGATTGTACACAGAGAGAGAATGCAGGAGCACCACCGTAGGATGCGCTGGAAGACCCTTGAGGAAGGGATCCAGCAGCTGAGAGAAGTAGCAGTATTGGAGGTGCTCTTTGGGAGGGATGGACAGCATGACAATGACCCTGACATGGTCAAGTGCACAGGGCAGATGTTATGGAATTTGGCAACCTTGGGTCCATCAATATACCACCTACATAGCAATGATTAATGCTGATAACCATCCAGAGACAGTGTGTTCTGTTGCCAACAAACTCAGAAATTTTGAGAGCATGATGAATGGCCCAATGCAGGCCAATGTCTCTGCCATGGTCAGGGACCTCCAAGAGGTCCAAGATAGGATGAGGGATATGAGGGAGCAGATGAGGGAGGAGATGAGGAAGGTGAGGGAGGAGGTGAGGAAGATCAGCGTAGCACCAGTACGAGTCACAGGCCTCCAAGTCAGAGCTTCACGTCCCCCAGCTAGGGAGAGAGGGTACACCTCACGAGCTGACCTGTGGTTCTTCCTGCGAGACCATGGGGAAGACATGGGAAAACTGGATGAGAAACCCACTTCTGTCCTGGGAGCACGGGTGTGTCAGCTCAGGGAGGGAAATGCTAATCGAGGGAGCCACACTAAAATGAAGGTAGCCTCAACCTCCCACAAGCAAGGTGCAGGGTATTACAGAAAGGAGGATGATCTGTCAGATCCCCTGGAAGGAACCTCCACTATGTATGCCCAGAAAAGAAATAATAACCAGGGCTAGAGGGGCCCTGCCTCTAGCCAGGGAGAGGCATGTGATGACAGGATCTATTGGATAGTGTGGGTGCGATGGCCTGGCACGTCAAAGCCACAGAAACATAAAGTGCTAGTTGATACTGGTTCACAATGCACCCTGATACCATCAGAACATGTGGGGAAGGTACCTGTTTCCATTGTTGGGGTGACGGGGGGATCACAGGAATTCACTTTGCTGGAAGCTGAGATTAGCCTGACAGGGAAGGGGTGGCAGAAACATCCAATTGTAACTGGCCCAGGGGCACCGTGCATTCTAGGCATAGACTTCCTCAGGAATGGCTACTACAAAGACCCAAAAGGGGTTCAGGTGGGCTTTTGGAAGAGCTGCTGTAGCAACAGAGAGCATTAAGCAGTTGAACACCTTGCCTGGACTGTCAGAAAATCCATCTGCAGTAGGACTCCTGAAAGTGACAGAGAAACAGGTACCAATTGCCACCATGACAGTGCACCGCCGGCAGTACCGGACAAATCGAGATGCTGTGATCCCCATCCACAAGATGATCCATGATCTCGAGAGCCAAGGGGTGGTCAGCAAGAGCCACTCACCCTTCAACAGTCCCATCTGACCTGTGCGCAAATCTGATAGAGAATGGAGACTGACTGTGGACTATCGGGCATTGAATGAAGTGACTCCACCGCTGAGCGCTGCCGTGCCGGACATGCTGGAACTCCAGTACGAGCTGGAGTCCAAGGCAGCAAGGTGGTATGCCACCATTGACATTGCAAATGCATTCTTCTCCATTCCTTTGGCAGCAGAGTGCAGGCCTCAGTTTGCTTTCACCTGGAGGGGCGTGCAGTACACCTGGAACCGACTGCCCCAGGGGTGGAAACACAACTCCACCATCTGCCACGGACTGATCCAGGCTGCACTGGAGAAGGGTGAGGCTCCAGAACATTTGCAGTACATCGATGACATCATTGTGTGGGGGAACACAGCAATGGAGGTATTTGAGAAAGGAGAGAAGATCATCCAGATTTTGCTGGGAGCCGGTTTCGCCATTAAAAAGAGCAAAGTCGAAGGATCTGCCAGAGAGATCTGGTTCCTGGGAATGAAGTGGCAGGATGGATGGCGCCAGGTCCTTACTGAGGTCATCAATAAGATCATTGCAATGTCTCCACCAACAAGCAAGAAGGAAACACAAGCTTTCCTAGGTGCCATAGGCTTTTGGAGAATGCATATCCCTGAGCACAGTCAGATTGTGAGCCCTCTCTACCTGGTCATTTGCAAGAAGAATGATTTCCACTGGGGCCCTGAACAAAAGCAAGCCTCTGCCCAGATCAAACAGGAAATCGCTCATGTAGTAGCCCTTGGCCCAGTCAGGACAGGACCAGAGGTAAAGAATGTGCTCTACTCTGCATCTGGGAACCATGGTCTGTCCTGGAGCCTTTGGCAGAGGGTGCCTGGTGAGACCCGAGGCCGACCCCTGGGATTCTGGAGAAGAAGTTATAAAGGGTCTGAAGCCAAATACATTCCCACAGAGAAGGAAATCTTGACTGCCTATGAAGGAGTTCAAGCTGCCTCAGAGGTGACTGACACAGAAGCACAGTTTCTTCTGGCACCCCGACTGCCAGTGCTGGGGTGGATGTTCAAAGGAAAGGTTCCCTCTACCCACCACGCCACCGACGCCACATGGAGCAAGTGGATTGCCCTCATCACGCAGCGTGCCCGTTTTGGCAACCCAAATCGCCCTGGGATTTTGGAGATAATTACAAACTGGCCAGAAGGTGAAGATTTTGGTCTCGCGGACGAAGAGGAGCAGCAGCAAGTGACCCGGACTGAAGAAGCTCCACCGTACAACCAGCTGCCAGCAGATGAAACACGCTACGCCCTTTTCACCGACGGTTCCTGCCGCATTGTGAGGATGAACCGGAAGTGGAAAGCAGCCGTATGGAGCCCCACACGACAGGTTGCGCAAGCTACCGAAGGAGAAGGTGGATCGAGTCAACTTGCTGAACTCAAAGCTGTTCAGCTGGCCTTGGACATTGCTGAGAGAGAGAAATGGCCAAAGCTCTACCTTTACACTGATTCGTGGATGGTAGCCAATGCTCTGTGGGGTTGGCTGGAAAGGTGGAAAAAGGCTGACTGGCAACTTAGAGGTAAACCAGTCTGGGCTGCTGATGAGTGGAAAGACATTGCCACTCAGGTAGAGAAGCTCCCTGTGAAAGTCCGTCATGTGGATGCCCATGTTCCCAAGAGTCGGGCTAATGAAGAACACAGGCACAACAAGCAGGTAGATCAGGCTGCACAGATAGAGGTGTCAAAGATAAACTTAGATTGGG